>NC_091984.1:158334712-158634712 GCF_044704955.1 Pristiophorus japonicus
GCCCCAGTCTCTCTCTCTCTCCCCCAGTCTCTCTCTCTCTCTCTCTCGACCAGTCTCCCTCTCTCTCCCTCAGTCTCCTTCTCTCTGCCCAGTCTCTCTCTCTCTCCCCCAGTTTCTCTCTCTCTCTCCACCAGTTTCTCTGTCTCTCTCCCCCAGTCTCTCTCTCTCTCTCTCCCCCAGTTTCTCTCTCTCTCTTCCCCAGTTTCTCTCTCTCTCTCCCCCAGTTTCTCTCTCTCTCTCCCCCAGTTTCTCTCTCTCTCTCCTCTCTCTCTCCCCAGTCTCTCTCTCTCTCTCTCTCTCCCCAGTCTCTCTCTCTCCCCCAGTCTCTCTCTCTCTCCCCCAGTCTCTCTCTCTCCCCCAGTCTCTCTCTCTCTCTCTCCCCCAGTCTCTCTCTCTCTCTCCCCAGTCTCTCTCTCTCTCTCACCCAGTCTCTATCTCTCTCTCTCTCGACCAGTCTCCCTCTCTCTCCCCCCCAGTCTTTCTCTCTCTCTCTCTCTCCTCTCTCTCCCCTACCCCGGACTTTCTCTCCCCAGTCTCTCGCTTTCTCTCCTAGACTCCCTCCCCCCAGTCTCCCCCTCCCCCAGTCTCTCTCTCTCTCTCTCCTCCAGTCTCTCTGTCTCTATTCCCCAGTCCCGCTCTCTCCCCCAGTCTCCCTCTCTCTCCCCCAGCCTCTCTCTCTCTCTCCCAGTCTCTCTCTCTCTCCCCCAGTCTTTCTCTCTTCCCTGTCTCTCTGTCTTCCCCCCCCCCCCAGTCTCTCTCTCCCCCGCCAATCTCTCTCCCAGTCTCTCTCTCTCTCTCTCTCTCTCTCTCTCTCTCCTTCCCCCCCCCCCCCCCCCAGTCTCTCTCTCTCTCTCTCTCTCTCTCTCTCTCTCCCTCTCTCTCGTCCTACCCCAGACTTTCTCTCCCCAGTCTCTCGCTTTCTCTCCTAGACTCCCTCCCCCCAGTCTCCCCTCCCCCAGTCTCTCTCTCTCTCTCCTCCAGTCTCTCTCTCTCTCTCTCTCCCTCCCCCAGTCTCTCTCTCTCCCTCCCCCAGTCTCTCTCACTCTATCCCCCATTCTCTCTCCCCCAGTCTCTCTGTCTCTATCCCCCAGTCTCTCTGTCTCTATCCCCCAGTCTCTCTGTCTCTATCCCCCAGTCTCTCTGTCTCTATCCCTCAGTCTCTCTGTCTCTATCCCCCAGTCTCTCTGTCTCTATCCCCCAGTCTCTCTGTCTCTATCCCCCAGTCTCTCTGTCTCTATCCCCCAGTCTCTCTGTCTCTATCCCCCAGTCTCTCTGTCTCTCTCCTCCAGTCTCTCTGTCTCTATCCCCCAGTCTCTCTGTCTCTATCCCCCAGTCTCTCTGTCTCTATCCCTCAGTCTCTCTGTCTCTCTCCCCCAGTCTCTCTGTCTCTATCCCCTAGTCTCTCTGTCTCTATCCCCCAGTCTCTCTGTCTCTATCCCCCAGTCTCTCTGTCTCTATCCCCCAGTCTCTCTGTCTCTATCCCCCAGTCTCTCTGTCTCTATCCCCCACTCTCTCTGTCTCTGTCCCTCAGTCTCTCTCTCTCTGTCCCCCAGTCTCTCTGTCTCTGTCCCTCAGTCTCTCTGTCTCTATCCCCCAGTCTCTCTGTCTCTATCCCCCAGTCTCTCTGTCTCTGTCCCTCAGTCTCTCTGTCTCTATCCCCCAGTCTCTCTGTCTCTATCCCCCAGTCTCTCTGTCTCTATCCCCCAGTCTCTCTGTCTCTATCCCCCAGTCTCTCTGTCTCTATCCCTCAGTCTCTCTGTCTCTCTCCCCCAGTCTCTCTGTCTCTATCCCCTAGTCTCTCTGTCTCTCTCCTCCAGTCTCTCTAGCTCTATCCCCCAGTCTCTCTGTCTCTATCCCCCAGTCTCTCTGTCTCTATCCCCCAGTCTCTCTGTCTCTATCCCCCATTCTCTCTCCCCCAGTCTCTCTGTCTCTATCCCCCATTCTCTCTCCCCCAGTCTCTCTGTCTCTCTCCCCCAGTCTCTCTGTCTCTATCCCCCAGTCTCTCTGTCTCTGTCCCTCAGTCTCTCTCTCTCTATCCCCCAGTCTCTCTGTCTCTGTCCCTCAGTCTCTCTGTCTCTATCCCCCAGTCTCTCTGTCTCTATCCCCCAGTCTCTCTGTCTCTATCCCCCAGTCTCTCTGTCTCTCTCCCCAGTCTCTCTGTCTCTATCCCCCAGTCTCTCTGTCTCTCTCCCCCAGTCTCTCTGTCTCTATCCCCCAGTCTCTCTGTCTCTATCCCCCAGTCTCTCTGTCTCTATCCCCCAGTCTCTCTGTCTCTATCCCCCAGTCTCTCTCCCCAGTCTCTCTGTCTCTATCCCCCAGTCTCTCTGTCTCTCTCCCTCAGTCTCTCTGTCTCTATCCCCCAGTCTCTTTGTCTCTCTCTCCCCCAGTCTCTCTGTCTCTATTCCCCAGTCTCCCTCCCTCTCTCTCCCCAAGTCTCCCTCGCTGTCCCCCAGTCTCTCTCTCTCTCCCCCAGTCTCTCTCTCTCACCCAGTCTCTCTCTCTCCCCCAGTCTCCCAGTCTCTCTCTCCCCCCCAGTCTCTCTCTCTTCCCTGTCTCTCTCTCTCCCCCAGTCTCTCTCCTTCTCCCCCAGTCTCTCTCTCTCTCCCCCAGTCTCTCTCTCCCCCCCAGTCTCTCTTTCTCCCCAGTCTCTCTCTCTCTCTCCCCCAGTTTCTCTCTCTCTCTCCCCCAGTCTCTCTCTCTCTCCCCCAGTCGCTCTCTCTCCCCCAGTCTCTCTCTCTCTCTCCCCCAGTCTCTCTCTCTCTCCCCCCCCCAGTCTCTTTCTCTCTCTCTCTCCCCCAGTCTCTCTCCCTCTCTCTCACCCAGTCTCCCTCTCTCTCCCCCAGTCTCCTTCTCTCTGCCCCAGTCTCTCTCTCTCTGCCCCAGTCTCTCTCTCTCTCTGCCCCAGTCTCTCTCTCTCTCTCCCCCAGTTTCTCTCTCTCTCTCCCCCAGTCTCTCTCTCTCTCCCCCAGTCGCTCTCTCTCCCCCAGTCTCTCTCTCTCTCTCCCCCAGTCTCTCTCTCTCTCTCCCCCCCCAGTCTCTTTCTCTCTCTCTCTCCCCCAGTCTCTCTCCCTCTCTCTCACCCAGTCTCCCTCTCTCTCCCCCAGTCTCCTTCTCTCTGCCCCAGTCTCCTTCTCTCTGCCCCAGTCTCTCTCTCTCTGCCCCAGTCTCTTTCTCTCTGCCCCAGTCTCTTTCTCTCTGCCCCAGTCGCTCTCTCTCTGCCCCAGTCACTCTCTCTCTGCCCCAGTCTCTCACTCTCGCCCCCAGTCTCTCTCTCTTTCTCTCTCGACCAGTCTCCCTCTCTCTCCCTCAGTCTCCTTCTCTCTGCCCCAGTCTCTCTCTCTCTGCCCCAGTCTCTCTCTCTCTCCCCCAGTCGCTTTCTCCCCCAGTCTCTCTCTCTCTCTCCCCCAGTCTCTCTCTCTCTCTCCCCCCCCCAGTCTCTTTCTCTCTCTCTCTCCCCCAGTCTCTCTCCCTCTCTCCCCCTCAGTCTCCTTCTCTCTGCCCCAGTCTCTCTCTCTCTCTGCCCCAGTCTCTCTCTCTCTGCCCCAGTCTATCTCTCTCTCTCCCCCAGTCTCTCTCTCTCTCCCTCTCGACCAGTCTCTCTCTCTCTCCCCCAGTCTCTCTCTCTCTCTCCCCCAGTCTCTCTCTCTCTCTCCCCCCCCAGTCTCTTTCTCTCTCTCTCTCCCCCAGTCTCTCTCCCTCTCTCTCACCCAGTCTCCCTCTCTCTCACCCAGTCTCCCTCTCTCTCCCCCAGTCTCCTTCTCTCTGCCCCAGTCTCTCTCTCTCTGCCCCAGTCTCTTTCTCTCTGCCCCAGTCGCTCTCTCTCTGCCCCAGTCTCTCACTCTCGCCCCCAGTCTCTCTCTCTTTCTCTCTCGACCAGTCTCCCTCTCTCTCCCTCAGTCTCCTTCTCTCTGCCCCAGTCTCTCTCTCTCTGCCCCAGTCTCTCTCTCTCTCCCCCAGTCGCTCTCTCCCCCAGTCTCTCTCTCTCTCTCCCCCAGTCTCTCTCTCTCTCTCCCCCCCCCAGTCTCTTTCTCTCTCTCTCTCCCCCAGTCTCTCTCCCTCTCTCTCACCCAGTCTCCCTCTCTCCCCCTCAGTCTCCTTCTCTCTGCCCCAGTCTCTCTCTCTCTCTGCCCCAGTCTCTCTCTCTCTGCCCCAGTCTATCTCTCTCTCTCCCCCAGTCTCTCTCTCTCTCCCTCTCGACCAGTCTCCCTCTCTCTGCCCCAGTCTCTCTCTCTCTGCCCCAGTCTATCTCTCTCTCTCCCCCAGTCTCTCTCTCTCTCCCTCTCGACCAGTCTCTCTCTCTCTGCCCCAGTCTCTCTCTCTCTCTCGACCAGTCTCCCTCTCTCTGCCCCAGTCTCTCTCTCTCTCCCTCAGTCTCCTTCTCTCTGCCCCAGTCTCTCTCTCTCTCCCCCCAGTCTCTCTCTCTCTCTCTCTCTGCCCCAGTCTCCCTCTCTCTCCCCCCCCAGTCTCTCTCTCTCTCTCTCTCTCTGCCCCAGTCTCCCTCTCTCTCCCCCCCAGTCTCTCTCTCTCTCTCTCTCTCCCCCAGTCTCTCTCTCTCTGCCCCAGTCTCTCTCTCTCTGCCCCAGTCTCTCTCTCTCTGCCCCAGTCTCTCTCTCTCTGCCCCAGTCTCTCTTTCTCTCCCCCAGTCTCTCTCTCTCTCTCTCTCTCTCGACCAGTCTCCCTCTCTCTCCCCCAGTCTCCTTCTCTCTGCCCCAGTCTCTCTCTCTCTGCCCCAGTCTCTCTCTCTCTGCCCCAGTCTCCTTCTCTCTGCCCCAGTCTCTCTCTCTCTCCCCCAGTCTCTCTCTCTCTCTCTCTCTGCCCCAGTCTCCCTCTCTCTCCCCCCCAGTCTCTCTCTCTCTCTCTCTCTCTCTCCCCCAGTCTCTCTCTCTCTGCCCCAGTCTCTCTCTCTCTCCCCCAGTCTCTCTCTCTCTCTCGACCAGTCTCCCTCTCTCTCCCCCAGTCTCTCTCTCTCTCCCCCCCAGTCTCTCTCTCTCTGCCCCAGTCTCTCTCTCTCTCCCTCAGTCTCCTTCTCTCTACCCCAGTCTCTCTCTCTCTCACCCCACTCTCTCTCTCTCTCTCTCTCTCTGCCCCAGTCTCCCTCTCTCTCCCCCCCAGTCTCTCTCTCTCTCTCTCTCTCTCTCTCTCTCTCTCTCTCTGCCCCAGTCTCCCTCTCTCTCCCCCCCAGTCTCTCTCTCTCTCTCTCTCTCCCCCAGTCTCTCTCTCTCTGCCCCAGTCTCTCTCTCTCTCCCCCAGTCTCTCTCTCTCTCTCGACCAGTCTCCCTCTCTCTCCCCCAGTCTCTCTCTCTCTCCCCCTCAGTCTCTCTCTCTCTGCCCCAGTCCCCCTCTCTCTCCCCCAGTCTCTCTCTCTCTCTCCCCCAGTCTCCTTCCCTCTGCCCCAGTCTCCTTCTCTCTGCCCCAGTCTCTCTCTCTCTGCCCCAGTCTCTCTCTCTCTGCCCCAGTCTCTCTCTCTCTGCCCCAGTCTCTCTCTCTCCCCCAGTCTCTCTCTCTCTCTCTCTCCCCCAGTCTCTCTCTCTCCCCCAGTCTCTCTCTCTCTCCCCCAGTCTCTCTCTCTCCCCCAGTCTCTCTCTCTCTCTCTCCCCCAGTCTCTCTCTCTCTCTCCCCCAGTCTCTCTCTCTCTCTCACCCAGTCTCTATCTCTCTCTCTCTCGACTAAGTCTCCCTCTCTCTCCCCCCCAGTCTTTCTCTCTCTCTCTCTCTCTCTCCCTCTCTCTCCCCCTACCCCGGACTTTCTCTCCCCAGTCTCTCGCTTTCTCTCCTAGACTCCCTCCCCCCAGTCTCCCCCTCCCCCAGTCTCTCTCTCTCTCTCTCCTCCAGTCTCTCTGTCTCTATTCCCCAGTCCCGCTCTCTCCCCCAGCTCCCTCTCTCTCCCCCAGTCTCTCTCTCTCTCTCCCAGTCTCTCTCTCTCTCCCCCAGTCTTTCTCTCTTCCCTGTCTCTCTGTCTTCCCCCCCCCCAGTCTCTCTCTCTCCCCCGCCAGTCTCTCTCTCCCAGTCTCTCTCTCTCTCTCTCTCTCTCTCTCTCTCTCTCCCCCCCCCAGTCTCTCTCTCTCTCTCTCTCTCTCTCTCTATCCCTCTCTCTCGTCCTACCCCAGACTTTCTCTCCCCAGTCTCTCGCTTTCTCTCCTAGACTCCCTCCCCCCAGTCTCCCCCTCCCCCAGTCTCTCTCTCTCTCTCCTCCAGTCTCTCTCTCTCTCTCTCTCCCTCCCCCAGTCTCTCTCTCTCTCTCCCCCCCCAGCCTCTCTCTCTCCCTCCCCCAGTCTCTCTCACTCTATCCCCCATTCTCTCTCCCCCAGTCTCTCTGTCTCTATCCCCCAGTCTCTCTGTCTCTATCCCCCAGTCTCTCTGTCTCTATCCCTCAGTCTCTCTGTCTCTCTCCCCCAGTCTCTCTGTCTCTCTCCCCCAGTCTCTCTGTCTCTCTCCTCCAGTCTCTCTGTCTCTGTCCCTCAGTCTCTCTGTCTCTATCCCCCAGTCTCTCTGTCTCTATCCCCCAGTCTCTCTGTCTCTATCCCCCAGTCTCTCTGTCTCTATCCCTCAGTCTCTCTGTCTCTATCCCCCAGTCTCTCTGTCTCTATCCCCCAGTCTCTCTGTCTCTATCCCCCAGTCTCTCTGTCTCTATCCCCCAGTCTCTCTGTCTCTATCCCCCAGTCTCTCTGTCTCTCTCCCCCAGTCTCTCTGTCTCTATCCCCCAGTCTCTCTGTCTCTATCCCCCAGTCTCTCTGTCTCTATCCCTCAGTCTCTCTGTCTCTATCCCCCAGTCTCTCTGTCTCTATCCCCCAGTCTCTCTGTCTCTATCCCCCAGTCTCTCTGTCTCTCTCCCCCAGTCTCTCTGTCTCTATCCCCTAGTCTCTCTGTCTCTCTCCTCCAGTCTCTCTGTCTCTATCCCTCAGTCTCTCTGTCTCTATCCCCCAGTCTCTCTGTCTCTATCCCCCAGTCTCTCTGTCTCTATCCCCCAGTCTCTCTGTCTCTATCCCCCAGTCTCTCTGTCTCTATCCCCCAGTCTCTCTGTCTCTATCCCCCAGTCTCTCTGTCTCTATCCCCTAGTCTCTCTGTCTCTCTCCTCCAGTCTCTCTGTCTCTATCCCTCAGTCTCTCTGTCTCTATCCCCCAGTCTCTCTGTCTCTATCCCCCAGTCTCTCTGTCTCTATCCCCCAGTCTCTCTGTCTCTATCCCTCAGTCTCTCTCTCTCTATCCCCCAGTCTCTCTGTCTCTATCCCCCAGTCTCTCTGTCTCTATCCCTCAGTCTCTCTGTCTCTATCCCCCAGTCTCTCTGTCTCTCTCCCCAGTCTCTCTGTCTCTATCCCCCAGTCTCTCTGTCTCTCTCTCCCCCAGTCTCTCTGTCTCTATTCCCCAGTCTCTCTGTCTCTCTCCCCAGTCTCTCTGTCTCTATCCCCCAGTCTCTCTGTCTCTCTCCCCCAGTCTCTCTGTCTCTATCCCCCAGTCTCTCTGTCTCTATTCCCCAGTCTCTCTGTCTCTATCCCTCAGTCTCTCTGTCTCTATCCCCCAGTCTCTCTGTCTCTATCCCTCAGTCTCTCTCTCTCTATCCCCCAGTCTCTCTGTCTCTATCCGTCAGTCTCTCTGTCTCTATCCCCCAGTCTCTCTGTCTCTCTCCCCAGTCTCTCTGTCTCTATCCCCCAGTCTCTCTGTCTCTCTCCCCCAGTCTCTCTGTCTCTATCCCCCAGTCTCTCTGTCTCTCTCTCCCCCATTCTCTCTGTCTCTATTCCCCAGTCTCCCTCCCTCTCTCTCCCCAAGTCTCTCTCTCTCTCCCCCAGTCTCTCTCTCTCCCCCAGTCTCCCAGTCTCTCTCTCCCCCCAGTCTCTCTCTCTTCCCTGTCTCTCTCTCTCCCCCAGTCTCTCTCCTTCTCCCCCAGTCTCTCTCTCTCTCCCCCAGTCTCTCTCTCCCCCCCAGTCTCTCTTTCTCCCCAGTCTCTCTCTCTCTCTCCCCCAGTTTCTCTCTCTCTCTGCCCCAGTCTCTCTCTCTCTCCCCCAGTCTGTCTCTCTCTCTCTCTCTCCCCCAGTCTCTCTCTCTCTGCCCCAGTCTCTCTCTCTCTGCCCCAGTCTCTCTCTCTCTGCCCCAGTCTCTCTCTCTCTCCCCCAGTCTCTCTCTCTCCCCCAGTCTCTCTCTCTCTCTCTCCCCCAGTCTCTCTCTCTCTCTCCCCCAGTCTCTCTCTCTCTCTCACCCAGTCTCTATCTCTCTCTCTCTCGACCAGTCTCCCTCTCTCTCCCCCCCAGTCTTTCTCTCTCTCTCTCTCTCCCTCTCTCTCCCCCTACCCCGGACTTTCTCTCCCCAGTCTCTCGCTTTCTCTCCTAGACTCCCTCCCCCCAGTCTCCCCCTCCCCCAGTCTCTCTCTCTCTCTCTCCTCCAGTCTCTCTGTCTCTATTCCCCAGTCCCGCTCTCTCCCCCAGTCTCCCTCTCTCTCCCCCAGCCTCTCTCTCTCTCCCAGTCTCTCTCTCTCTCCCCCAGTCTTTCTCTCTTCCCTGTCTCTCTGTCTTCCCCCCCCCCAGTCTCTCTCTCTCCCCCGCCAGTCTCTCTCTCCCAGTCACTCTCTCTCTCTCTCTCTCTCTCTCCCCCCCCCCAGTCTCTCTCTCTCTCTCTCTCTCTCTCTCTCTCCCTCTCTCTCGTCCTACCCCAGACTTTCTCTCCCCAGTCTCTCGCTTTCTCTCCTAGACTCCCTCCCCCCAGTCTCCCCCTCCCCCAGTCTCTCTCTCTCTCTCCTCCAGTCTCTCTCTCTCTCTCTCTCCCTCCCCCAGTCTCTCTCTCTCTCTCCCCTCCCAGCCTCTCTCTCTCCCTCCCCCAGTCTCTCTCACTCTATCCCCCATTCTCTCTCCCCCAGTCTCTCTGTCTCTATCCCCCAGTCTCTCTGTCTCTCTCCCCCAGTCTCTCTGTCTCTCTCCCCCAGTCTCTCTGTCTCTATCCCCCAGTCTATCTGTCTCTCTCCCCCAGTCTCTCTGTCTCTATCCCCCAGTCTCTCTGTCTCTATCCCCCAGTCTCTCTGTCTCTCTCCCCCAGTCTCTCTGTCTCTATCCCTCAGTCTCTCTGTCTCTATCCCTCAGTCTCTCTGTATCTATCCCCAGTCTCTCTGTCTCTATCCCCCAGTCTCTCTGTCTCTATCCCCCAGTCTCTCTGTCTCTATCCCCCAGTCTCTCTGTCTCTATCCCTCAGTCTCTCTGTCTCTATCCCCCAGTCTCTCTGTCTCTATCCCTCAGTCTCTCTGTCTCTATCCCCCAGTCTCTCTGTCTCTATCCCCCAGTCTCTCTGTCTCTATCCCCCAGTCTCTCTGTCTCTATCCCCCAGTCTCTCTCCCCAGTCTCTCTGTCTCTATCCCCCAGTCTCTCTGTCTCTATCCCCCAGTCTCTCTGTCTCTCTCTCCCCCAGTCTCTCTGTCTCTATTCCCCAGTCTCCCTCCCTCTCTCTCCCCAAGTCTCCCTCTCTGTCCCCCAGTCTCTCTCCCTCTCCCCCAGTCTCTCTCTCTCCCCCAGTCTCCCAGTCTCTCTCTCCCCCCCAGTCTCTCTCTCTTCCCTGTCTCTCTCTCTCCCCCAGTCTCTCTCCTTCTCCCCCAGTCTCTCTCCCTCTCCCCCAGTCTCTCTCTCCCCCCCAGTCTCTCTTTCTCCCCAGTCTCTCTCTCTCTCTCCCCCAGTTTCTCTCTCTCTCTCCCCCAGTCTCTCTCTCTCTCCCCCAGTCGCTCTCTCTCCCCCAGTCTCTCTCTCTCTCTCCCCCAGTCTCTCTCTCTCTCTCCACCCCCCCCAGTCTCTTTCTCTCTCTCTCTCCCCCAGTCTCTCTCCCTCTCTCTCACCCAGTCTCCCTCTCTCTCCCCCAGTCTCCTTCTCTCTGCCCCAGTCTCTCTCTCTCTGCCCCAGTCTCTCTCTCTCTCTCCCCCAGTTTCTCTCTCTCTCTCCCCCAGTCTCTCTCTCTCTCCCCCAGTCGCTCTCTCTCCCCTAGTCTCTCTCTCTCTCTCCCCCAGTCTCTCTCTCTCTCTCCCCCCCCAGTCTCTTTCTCTCTCTCTCTCCCCCAGTCTCTCTCCCTCTCTCTCACCCAGTCTCCCTCTCTCTCCCCCAGTCTCCTTCTCTCTGCCCCAGTCTCTCTCTCTCTGCCCCAGTCTCTTTCTCTCTGCCCCAGTCGCTCTCTCTCTGCCCCAGTCTCTCTCTCTCTGCCCCAGTCTCTCACTCTCGCCCCCAGTCTCTCTCTCTTTCTCTCTCGACCAGTCTCCCTCTCTCTCCCTCAGTCTCCTTCTCTCTGCCCCAGTCTCTCTCTCTCTGCCCCAGTCTCTCTCTCTCTCTCCCCCAGTCGCTCTCTCCCCCAGTCTCTCTCTCTCTCTCTCCCAGTCTCTCTCTCTCTCTCCCCCCCCAGTCTCTCTCCCTCTCTCTCACCCAGTCTCCCTCTCTCCCCCTCAGTCTCCTTCTCTCTGCCCCAGTCTCTCTCTCTCTCTGCCCCAGTCTCTCTCTCTCTGCCCCAGTCTATCTCTCTCTCTCCCCCAGTCTCTCTCTCTCTCTCCCTCTCGACCAGTCTCCCTCTCTCTGCCCCAGTCTCTCTCTCTCTGCCCCAGTCTATCTCTCTCTCTCCCCCAGTCTCTCTCTCTCCCTCTCGACCAGTCTCTCTCTCTCTGCCCCAGTCTCTCTCTCTCTCTCGACCAGTCTCCCTCTCTCTGCCCCAGTCTCTCTCTCTCTCCCTCAGTCTCCTTCTCTCTGCCCCAGTCTCTCTCTCTCTCCCCCCCAGTCTCTCTCTCTCTCTCTCTCTCTGCCCCAGTCTCCCTCTCTCTCCCCCCCAGTCTCTCTCTCTCTCTCTCTCTCTGCCCCAGTCTCCCTCTCTCTCCCCCCCAGTCTCTCTCTCTCTCTCTCTCTCCCCCAGTCTCTCTCTCTCTGCCCCAGTCTCTCTCTCTCTGCCCCAGTCTCTCTCTCTCTGCCCCAGTCTCTCTTTCTCTCCCCCAGTCTCTCTCTCTCTCTCTCTCTCGACCAGTCTCCCTCTCTCTCCCCCAGTCTCCTTCTCTCAGCCCCAGTCTCTCTCTCTCTGCCCCAGTCTCTCTCTCTCTGCCCCAGTCTCTCTCTCTCTGCCCCAGTCTCTCTCTCACTGCCCCAGTCTCTCTCTCTCTGCCCCAGTCTCTCTCTCTCTCTCTCTGACCCAGTCTCCCTCTCTCTCCCCCAGTCTCCTTCTCTCTGCCCCAGTCTCTCTCTCTCTCTCTCTCTGCTCCAGTCTCCCTCTCTCTCCCCCCCAGTCTCTCTCTCTCTCTCTCTCTCTCCCCCAGTCTCTCTCTCTCTGCCCCAGTCTCTCTCTCTCTCCCCCAGTCTCTCTCTCTCTCTCGACCAGTCTCCCTCTCTCTCCCCCAGTCTCTCTCTCTCTCCCCCCCAGTCTCTCTCTCTCTGCCCCAGTCTCTCTCTCTCTCCCTCAGTCTCCTTCTCTCTACCCCAGTCTCTCTCTCTCTCACCCCAGTCTCTCTCTCTCTCTCTCTCTGCCCCAGTCTCCCTCTCTCTCCCCCCCAGTCTCTCTCTCTCTCTCTCTCTCTCTGCCCCAGTCTCCCTCTCTCTCCCCCCCAGTCTCTCTCTCTCTCTCTCTCTCCCCCAGTCTCTCTCTCTCTGCCCCAGTCTCTCTCTCTCTCCCCCAGTCTCTCTCTCTCTCTCGACCAGTCTCCCTCTCTCTCCCCCAGTCTCTCTCTCTCTCCCCCCCAGTCTCTCTCTCTCTGCCCCAGTCTCCCTCTCTCTCCCCGAGTCTCTCTCTCTCTCTCCCTCAGTCTCCTTCTCTCTGCCCCAGTCTCCTTCTCTCTGCCCCAGTCTCTCTCTCTCTGCCCCAGTCTCTCTCTCTCTGCCCCAGTCTCTCTCTCTCTGCCCCAGTCTCTCTCTCTCTCCCCCAGTCTGTCTCTCTCTCTCTCTCTCCCCCAGTCTCTCTCTCTCTGCCCCAGTCTCTCTCTCTCTGCCCCAGTCTCTCTCTCTCAGCCCCAGTCTCTCTCTCTCTGCCCCAGTCTCTCTCTCTCTGCCCCAGCCTCTCTCTCTCTTCCCCCAGTCTCTCTCTCTCTCTCTCTCGACCAGTCTCCCTCTCTCTCCCCCCCAGTCTCCTTCTCTCTGCCCCAGTCTCCTTCTCTCTGCCCCAGTCTCTCTCTCTCTGCCCCAGTCTCTCTCTCTCTGTACCAGTCTCTCTCTCTCTGCCCCAGTCTCTCTCTCTCTCCCCCAGTCTCTCTCTCTCTCTCTCTCGACCAGGCTCCCTCTCTCTCCCCCCCAGTCTCCTTCTCTCTGCCCCAGTCTCTCTCTCTCTGCCCCAGTCTCTCTCTCTCTGCCCCAGTCTCACTCTCTCTCTCTCTCTCCCCCCCAGTCTCTCTCTCTCTGCCCCAGTCTCTCTCTCTCTGCCCCAGTCTCTCTCTCTCTGCCCCAGTCTCTCTCTCTCTCCCCCAGTCCCTCTCTCTCTCTCTCTCGACCAGTCTCCCTCTCTCTCCACCCCAGTCTCTCTGTCTCCCCCGCCAGTCTCTCTCACTCTCTCTCTCTCCCCCAGTCTCTCTCTCTCTCTCTCTCTCTCCCACTGTCTCTCTCTCCCTCACTCTCCGCACCCCCCAGTCTCTCTCTCTCTCTCACTCTCTCCCCCAGTCTCTCTCTCTGTCTCTCTGTCTCTCTTCCCCAGTCTCTCTCTCTCTACCCAGTCTCTCTCTCTACCTCCTAGACTCCCTCCCCCCAGTCTCCCCTTCCCCAGTCTCTCTCTCCTCCAGTCTCTCTCTCTCTCCCACTCTTTCTCTTGTCTCCAGTCTCTCTCTCTCGCCTCCAGTCTCTCTCTCTCGCCCCCAGTCTCTCATTCTCCCCGGTCTCTCTCTCTCTCCCCCAGTTTCTCTCTCTCTCTCCCCAGTCTCTCTCTCTCTCTCTCTCTGCCCCAGTCTCCCTCTCTCTCCCCCCCAGTCTCTCTCTCTCTCTCTCTCTCTCTCTCTGCCCCAGTCTCCCTCTCTCTCCCCCCCAGTCTCTCTCTCTCTCTCTCTCTCGACCAGTCTCCCTCTCTCTCCCCCAGTCTCTCTCTCTCTCCCCCCCAGTCTCTCTCTCTCTGCCCCAGTCTCTCTCTCTCTCCCTCAGTCTCCTTCTCTCTACCCCAGTCTCTCTCTCTCTCACCCCAGTCTCTCTCTCTCTCTCTCTCTGCCCCAGTCTCCCTCTCTCTCCCCCCCAGTCTCTCTCTCTCTCTCTCTCTCTCTACCCCAGTCTCCCTCTCTCTCCCCCCCAGTCTCTCTCTCTCTCTCTCTCTCCCCCAGTCTCTCTCTCTCTGCCCCAGTCTCTCTCTCTCTCCCCCAGTCTCTCTGTCTGTCTCTCTGTCTCTCTTCCCCAGTCTCTCTCTCTCTACCCAGTCTCTCTCTCTACCTCCTAGACTCCCTCCCCCCAGTCTCCCCTTCCCCAGTCTCTCTCTCCTCCAGTCTCTCTCTCTCTCCCACTCTTTCTCTTGTCTCCAGTCTCTCTCTCTCGCCTCCAGTCTCTCTCTCTCGCCCCCAGTCTCTCATTCTCCCCGGTCTCTCTCTCTCTCCCCCAGTTTCTCTCTCTCTCTCCCCCAGTTTCTCTGTCACTCTCCCCCAGTCTCTCTCTCTCTCTCTCTCCCCCAGTTTCTCTCTCTCTCTCCCCCAGTTTCTCTCTCTCTCTCCCCCAGTTTCTCTCTCTCTCTCCCCCAGTCTCTCTCTCTCTCTCTCTCTCCCCCAGTCTCTCTCTCTCCCCCAGTCTCTCTCTCTCTCCCCCAGTCTCTCTCTCTCCCCCAGTCTCTCTCTCTCTCTCTCTCCCCCTGTCTCTCTCTCTCTCTCCCCCAGTCTCTTTCTCTCTCTCACCCAGTCTCTCTCTCTCTCTCCCCCAGTCTCTATCTCTCTCTCTCTCGACCAGTCTCCCTCTCTCTCCCCCCCAGTCTTTCTCTCTCTCTCTCTCTCTCTCCCTCTCTCTCCCCCTACCCCGGACTTTCTCTCCCCAGTCTCTCGATTTCTCTCCTAGACTCCCTCCCCCCAGTCTCCCCCTCCCCCAGTCTCTCTCTCTCTCTCTCCTCCTGTCTCTCTGTCTCTATTCCCCAGTCCTGCTCTCTCCCCCAGCCTCTCTCTCTCTCTCCCAGTCTCTCTCTCTCTCCCCCAGTCTTTCTCTCTTCCCTGTCTCTCTGTCTTCCCCCCCCCCCGTCTCTCTCTCTCCCCCGCCAGTCTCTCTCTCCCAGTCTCTCTCTCTCTCTCTCTCTCTCTCTCTCTCTCTCTCTCTCTCTTCCCCCCCCCCCCAGTCTCTCTCTCTCTCTCTCTCTCTCTCCCTCTCTCTCGTCCTACCCCAGACTTTCTCTCCCCAGTCTCTCGCTTTCTCTCCTAGACTCCCTCCCCCCAGTCTCCCCCTCCCCCAGTCTCTCTCTCTCTCTCCTCCAGTCTCTCTCTCTCTCTCTCCCTCCCCCAGTCTCTCTCTCTCTCTCCCCCCCCCCAGCCTCTCTCTCTCCCTCCCCCAGTCTCTCTCACTCTATCCCCCAGTCTCTCTCCCCCAGTCTCTCTGTCTCTATCCCCCAGTCTCTCTGTCTCTATCCCCCAGTCTCTCTGTCTCTATCCCCCAGTCTCTCTGTCTCTATCCCCCAGTCTCTCTGTCTCTATCCCCCAGTCTCTCTGTCTCTATCCCCCAGTCTCTCTGTCTCTATCCCCCAGTCTCTCTGTCTCTATCCCCCAGTCTCTCTGTCTCTATCCCTCAGTCTCTCTCTCTCTATCCCCCAGTCTCTCTGTCTCTATCCCTCAGTCTCTCTGTCTCTATCCCCCAGTCTCTCTGTCTCTCTCCCCAGTCTCTCTGTCTCTATCCCCCAGTCTCTCTGTCTCTCTCCCCCAGTCTCTCTGTCTCTATTCCCCAGTCTCCCTCCCTCTCTCTCCCCCTCTCTCCCCAAGTCTCCCTCTCTGTCCCCCAGTCTCTCTCTCTCTCCCCCAGTCTCTCTCTCTCCCCCAGTCTCTCTCTCTCCCCCAGTCTCCCAGTCTCTCTCTCCCCCAGTCTCTCTCTCCCCCAGTCTCTCTCTCTTCCCTGTCTCTCTCTCCTTCTCCCCCAGTCTCTCTCTCTCTCCCCCAGTCTCTCTTTCTCCCCCCCAGTCTCTCTTTCTCCCCAGTCTCTCTCTCTCTCTCCCCCAGTTTCTCTCTCTCTCTCCCCCAGTCTCTCTCTCTCTCCCCCAGTCGCTCTCTCTCCCCCAGTCTCTCTCTCTCTCTCCCCCAGTCTCTCTCTCTCTCCCCCCCCCCCCAGTCTCTTTCTCTCTCTCTCTCCCCCAGTCTCTCTCCCTCTCTCTCACCCAGTCTCCCTCTCTCTCCCCCAGTCTCCTTCTCTCTGCCCCAGTCTCTCTCTCTCTGCCCCAGTCTCTCTCTCTCTCTCCCCCAGTTTCTCTCTCTCTCTCCCCCAGTCTCTCTCTCTCTCCCCCAGTCGCTCTCTCTCCCCCAGTCTCTCTCTCTCTCTCCCCCAGTCTCTCTCTCTCTCTCCCACCCCAGTCTCTTTCTCTCTCTCTCTCCCCCAGTCTCTCTCCCTCTCTCTCACCCAGTCTCCCTCTCTCTCCCCCAGTCTCCTTCTCTCTGCCCCAGTCTCTCTCTCTCTGCCCCAGTCTCTTTCTCTCTGCCCCAGTCTCTTTCTCTCTGCCCCAGTCGCTCTCTCTCTGCCCCAGTCGCTCTCTCTCTGCCCCAGTCTCTCACTCTCGCCCCCAGTCTCTCTCTCTTTCTCTCTCGACCAGTCTCCCTCTCTCTCCCTCAGTCTCCTTCTCTCTGCCCCAGTCTCTCTCTCTCTGCCCCAGTCTCTCTCTCTCTCCCCCAGTCGCTCTCTCCCCCAGTCTCTCTCTCTCTCTCCCCCAGTCTCTCTCTCTCTCTCCCCCCCCAGTCTCTTTCTCTCTCTCTCTCCCCCAGTCTCTCTCCCTCTCTCCCGCTCAGTCTCCTTCTCTCTGCCCCAGTCTCTCTCTCTCTCTGCCCCAGTCTCTCTCTCTCTGCCCCAGTCTATCTCTCTCTCTCCCCCAGTCTCTCTCTCTCTCCCTCTCGACCAGTCTCCCTCTCTCTGCCCCAGTCTCTCTCTCTCTGCCCCAGTCTATCTCTCTCTCTCCCCCAGTCTCTCTCTCTCTCCCTCTCGACCAGTCTCTCTCTCTCTGCCCCAGTCTCTCTCTCTCTCTCGACCAGTCTCCCTCTCTCTGCCCCAGTCTCTCTCTCTCTCCCTCAGTCTCCTTCTCTCTGCCCCAGTCTCTCTCTCTCTCCCCCCCAGTCTCTCTCTCTCTCTCTCTCTGCCCCAGTCTGCCTCTCTCTCCCCCCCAGTCTCTCTCTCTCTCTCTCTCTCTGCCCCAGTCTCCCTCTCTCTCCCCCCAAGTCTCTCTCTCTCTCTCTCTCTCCCCCAGTCTCTCTCTCTCTGCCCCAGTCTCTCTCTCTCTGCCCCAGTCTCTCTCTCTCTGCCCCAGTCTCTCTTTCTCTCCCCCAGTCTCTCTCTCTCTCTCTCTCTCGACCAGTCTCCCTCTCTCTCCCCCAGTCTCCTTCTCTCTGCCCCAGTTTCTCTCTCTCTGCCCCAGTCTCTCTCTCTCTGCCCCAGTCTCTCTCTCTCTGCCCCAGTCTCTCTCTCTCTGCCCCAGTCTCTCTCTCTCTCCCCCAGTCTCTCTCTCTCTCTCTCTGCCCCAGTCTCTCTCTCTCTGCCCCAGTCTCTCTCTCTCTGCCCCATTCTCTCTCTCTCTGCCCCAGTCTCTCTCTCTCTCCCCCAGTCTCTCTCTCTCTCCCCCAGTCTCTCTCTCTCTCTCTCTCTGCCCCAGTCTCCCTCTCTCACCCCCCCAGTCTCTCTCTCTCTCTCTCTCTCCCCCAGTCTCTCTCTCTCTGCCCCAGACTCTCTCTCTCTCCCCCAGTCTCTCTCTCTCTCTCGACCAGTCTCCCTCTCTCTCCCCCAGTCTCTCTCTCTCTCCCCCCCAGTCTCTCTCTCTCTGCCCCAGTCTCTCTCTCTCTCCCTCAGTCTCCTTCTCTCTACCCCAGTCTCTCTCTCTCTCCCCCCCAGTCTCTCTCTCTCTCTCTCTCTCTGCCCCAGTCTCCCTCTCTCTCCCCCCAGTCTCTCTCTCTCTCTCTCTCTCTCTGCCCCAGTCTCCCTCTCTCTCCCCCCCAGTCTCTCTCTCTCTCTCTCTCTCCCCCAGTCTCTCTCTCTCTGCCCCAGTCTCTCTCTCTCTGCCCCAGTCTCTCTCTCTCTCTCGACCAGTCTCCCTCTCTCTCCCCCAGTCTCTCTCTCTCTCCCCCCCAGTCTCTCTCTCTCTCTCTCTCTCCCCCAGTCTCTCTCTCTCTCTCTCTCTCCCCCAGTCTCTCTCTCTCTGCCCCAGTCTCCCTCTCTCTCCCCCAGTCTCTCTCTCTCTCTCGACCAGTCTCCCTCTCTCTCTCTCTCCCCCCCAGTCTCTCTCTCTCTCTCTCTCTCCCCCAGTCTCTCTCTCTCTGCCCCAGTCTCTCTCTCTCTGCCCCAGTCTCTCTCTCTCTCCCCCAGTCTCTCTCTCTCTCTCGACCAGTCTCCCTCTCTCTCCCCCAGTCTCTCTCTCTCTCCCCCCCAGTCTCTCTCTCTCTCTCTCTCCCCCAGTCTCTCTCTCTCTGCCCCAGTCTCTCTCTCTCTCCCCCAGTCTCTCTCTCTCTCTCGACCAGTCTCCCTCTCTCTCCCCCAGTCTCTCTCTCTCTCCCCCCCAGTCTCTCTCTCTCTGCCCCAGTCTCTCTCTCTCTCCCTCAGTCTCCTTCTCTCTACCCCAGTCTCTCTCTCTCTCCCCCCCAGTCTCTCTCTCTCTCTCTCTCTCTGCCCCAGTCTCCCTCTCTCTCCCCCCCAGTCTCTCTCTCTCTCTCTCTCTCTGCCCCAGTCTCCCTCTCTCTCCCCCCCAGTCTCTCTCTCTCTCTCTCTCTCTGCCCCAGTCTCCTTCTCTCTGCCCCAGTCTCTCTCTCTCTGCCCCAGTCTCTCTCTCTCTGCCCCAGTCTCTCTCTCTCTCCCCCAGTCTCTCTCTCTCTCTCTCTCTCGACCAGTCTCCCTCTCTCTCCCCCCCAGTCTCCTTCTCTCCCCCCCAGTCTCCTTCTCTCTGCCCCAGTCTCTCTCTCTCTGCCCCAGTCTCTCTCTCTCTGCCCCAGTCTCTCTCTCTCTGCCCCAGTCTCTCTCTCTCTCCCCCAGTCTCTCTCTCTCTCTCTCTCGACCAGTCTCCCTCTCTCTCCCTCAGTCTCCTTCTCTCTGCCCCAGTCTCTCTCTCTCTGCCCCAGTCTCTCTCTCTCTCTCTCTCGACCAGTCTCCCTCTCTCTCCCCCAGTCTCTCTCTCTCTGCCCCAGTCTCTCTCTCTCTGCCCCAGTCTCTCTCTCTCTCCCCCCCCAGTCTCTCTCTCTCACTCTCTCTGCCCCAGTCTCCCTCTCTCTCCCCCCCAGTCTCTCTCTCTCTCTCTCTCTGCCCCAGTCTCCCTCTCTCTCCCCCCCAGTCTCTCTCTCTCTCTCTCTCTCCCGCAGTCTCTCTCTCTCTCTCTCTCTCCCCCAGTCTCCTTCTCTCTGCCCCAGTCTCTCTCTCTCTGCCCCAGTCTCTCTCTCTCTGCCCCAGTCTCTCTCTCTCTGCCCCAGTCTCTCTCTCTCTCCCCCAGTCTCTCTCTCTCTCTCTCTCGACTAGTCTCCCTCTCTCTCCCCCTCAGTCTCCTTCTCTCTGTCCCAGTCTCTCTCTCTCTCCCCCAGTCTCTCTCTCTCTCTCTCTCGACCAGTCTCTCTCTCTCTCCCCCCCAGTCTCCTTCTCTCTGCCCCAGTCTCTCTCTCTCTGACCCAGTCTCTCTCTCTCTCTCTCTCTGCCCCAATCTCTCTCTCTCTGCCCCAGTCTCTCTCTCTCTGCCCCAGTCTCCTTCTCTCTGCCCCAGTCTCTCTCTCTCTCCCCCAGTCTCTCTCTCTCTCTCTCTCTCTCGACCAGTCTCCCTCTCTCTTCCCCCCAGTCTCCTTCTCTCTTCCCCAGTCTCTCTCTCTCTGCCCCAGGGTGGGTGGGACTGGTTTGCCGCACACTCCTTCCGCTGCCTGCGCTTGGTTTCTGCATGCTCTCGGCGATGAGACTCGAGGTGCTCAGCGCCCTCCCTGATGCTCTTCTTCCAGTTAGGGCGGTCTTTAGCCAGGGACTCCCAGGTGTCAGTGGGGATGTTGCATTTAATCAAGGATGTTTTGAGGGTGTCCTTGAAACATTTCCTCTATCCACCTGGGGATCGCTTGCCATGTAGGAGTTCCGAGTAGAGCGCTTGCTTTGGGAGTCTCGTGTCAGGCATGCGAACAATGTGGCCTGCCCAAAAGAGCTGGTAGAATGTGGTCAGTGCTTTGATGCTGGGGATGTTGGCCTGAGCGAGAACACTAACGTTGGTGCATCTGTCCTTCCAGAGGGTTTGCAGGATCTTGCGGAGACATCATTGGTGGTATTTCTCCAGCGATTTGAGGCGTCTACTGTACATGGTCCACGTCTCTGAGCCACACAGGAGGGTGGGTATCACTATAGCCCTGTAGACCATAAGCTTGGCACACTGTGTACAATGTGTGTACTATAACTCCCTCACCCAGTGTGGGCAGTGAACACCCGCCCAAGGTGGGGCTTGGTCCGACACTCATTCCGCAGCAAGTTGTGTGTTCGATCACCGCGTGGGATGGCAGAAGTTTATTTCTTTATTCGACTGTTTTTCGTGACAATTAAAATCCAAACTTTACAAACAAATCCACACAAAACTGTCACTGGGATGTTTTTGAGTAACATCCATAATATTTTTGCCCATGGGGCGGAGAAGCACAGCTTTCTTTATTTGTCGCTCTGTCCTTTTGCTGATAAACCTGTAATTGGCGGCCTGTCCCTGTGAATGACCAAGCAGCAGGACACTGCTGTTCCAACTAGCACCAAGCAAAGCCCCCCTTCCAAGGGCGAAGCTCAATCCTCACCAAACCTCAACCTTTTCAACACCAGCGCTGCCTTAACAATCCGCAGCACATCATTCTTTAATCTGCCAACCCATTATAGCGACTCACAATACTGTGTGTAAAATGTCTGCTTTATTGTAAGCCATGTCGCTGAGCAAAATTAGCAGAAAGTTTTCTTGACATTTGGAACCGGACCTGCTGTTTGCTACTTTAAATATTTCCAAACTTTAAGTGAGGCTCACAGTGTCAGAACACTCCCTGTGATGTATAGTCGTGCACTGCATCTCCTTAACCCTCGGTTATCACAGCACCACCTGATTCAAATGGAAACCCTGTGTGAAATAATGCAACGTGTGCTAGTTTAGGAGAGTGCGGACTGGGGATAATGTGTAGGGGGTGGTTGGAACTTGGGAAGGTAAAGCTTGAGTGAACTTCCTTCTCGTGTATTGAAACTTTGATAGAGAACTTTGGGCTCCCAATTAAAATTGCGTACCGCCATGGAGTATCTCTCAGAATGCAGGAGCGAAAATACCGCCACTCTATTCCAGTATTAGAACATTCAACAACGCGTCATACAGACCGCAGCCAGCAGGATTCAACAACAACAACAACTTGGGAAGTGACTGGTTCCTCAGTATTTCTCTCTTTTTCTTGGGCATTGGTTTAAATTAAGAGCCAGGATTAAAAACTAAACGTTAATAACTTCAAAACGTAATCAATTAAATTAAATATATTTGAGATGTCAGGGAAGGTGATGTGTTTCTGCTGCTGCATGTGGGAGCTGGTGGACCCCATTGAGGTCCACGCCAACCACATCTGCAGCAAGTGTCTGCAGCTCGAGGAACTTCGGCTCCGTGTTGATGAGCTGGAGTCCGAGCTTCAAACACTGCGACACGTCAGGGAGGGGGAGAGTTACCTGGACGCTGTGTTCCAGGAGGCAGTCACACTCCTTAAGTGAAATAATTCAAATTTGGTCCGTGGTCAGGGACGGAGGGTGTGACTACGAGCGAGACAGGTATGGTGACTCAGGATATAGTGATGGAGCAGCCTCAGCCCTTGCTCCTGTCCAACAGGTTCATAGAAACATAGAAACATAGACATTTACAGCGCAGAAGGAGGCCATCTCGGCCCATCGTATTCACACCAGCCGACAAAGAGCCACACGTCCTTTGGTCAGCAGCCCTAAAGGTTACATATAAACCTATGGCCAATGACGGAAAGGCAAAGAGCACCCAGCGCAACCAGTCCACAACTGCGAAACCCCTTCTACTGAAACATTCTACACTCCACCCCAACCGGGGCCATATGATCTTCTGGGAGAAGCAAAAACCAGGTAAAAGTACAGCACAATTCAGGGAGAAAAAATCTGGGAAAATTCCTCTCCGACCCATCCAGGCGATCAAAACTAGTCCAGGAGATCACCCTGGCCGTATTCGATTCTCTGCAGTACTTACCATTATATCTGCGCCGTCCAACAAACAGTCATCCAGTCTAATCCCAATTACCAGCTCTAGGTCTGTAACCCTGCAGGTTACGGCACTTTAAATGCCCATCCAACCATCTATTAAAAATGGTGAGGGTTTCTGCATCCACCACTCTTCCAGGCAGCGAGTTCCAGATCCCCACAACCCTCTGTTTAAAGAAGCCCCCCTCAAATCCCCTCTAAACCTTCCACCAACCATCTTAAAACTATGCCATCTAATAATAGACCCCTCCAACAATGGAACTAGGCCCTTACTATCCACTATGCCCAGGCCCCTCAATATTTTGTACATCTCAATGAGGTCTCCTCTCAACCTCCTCTTTCCAACGAGAACAAACTCAGCCTATACAATCTTTCTTCAGAACTAAGATTCTCCATTCCAGGCAGCATCCTAGTAAATCTCCTCTCTAGTGCAATCATGTCCTTCCTATAATACATTGACCAGAACTGCACACAGTACTCCAGCTGTGGCCTAACCAAAGTATTATACACATTTAGCATAACCTCCCTGCTCTTATATGCTATGCCTCGGCCAATAAACACAAGCATTCTGTATGACTTCTTAACCATCTTATCTACCTGGCCTGCTACTTTCATGGATCTGTGGACAAGCACTCCAAGGTCCCTTTGTTCATCTACACTATTAAGTGGCCTACAGTATAGTTAAGGGGATAGATACTGTTCTCTGCAGCAGAGAGTGTGAGTCTCGAAGGCTGTGTTGCCTGCCTGGTGCCAGGTTTAAGGATATCTCCTCTGGACTGGAGAGGAACTGGGAGTGTGAGGGAAAGATCCAGTTGTCGTGGTCCACGTGGGTACCAATGACATAGGTAGAACAAAGAACGAGGTTCTGCTGAGGGAGTATGAGCAGCTAGGGGCTAAATTAAAAAACAGAACCACAAAGGTAATAATCTCTGGATTGCTACGAGAGCCACGTGCAAATTTGCATAGGGTAAATAGGATCAGAGAAATGAACGTGTGGCTCAAAGATTGGTGTGGAAGTAATGGGTTTCAATTCATGGGACAATGGCATCAGCACAAGGATAGGAGGGAGCTGTTCTGTCGGGACGGACTTCATTGAACAAGGCTGGGACCAGTCTCCTGGCAAGTTGAATAAATAGGTCTGTAAAAAGTGCTTTAAATTAATAGTCGTGGAGTGGAATCCCGTGTGTGGAAATTTAAAAAGTCAAAGGGAAAGGACAAAGCAAAAGTGCAGCGTAGCAATAAGGGTAATGATAAACAGAGTGTGACAGGAAGGGATAGAGCATGTACACACAGGACAAAATTAAAGGCTCTATATCTGAACACACAAAGCATTTGTCATGTGATAGATGAGCTGATGGCACAAATAGAAATAAATTTGTATGATCTGATTGCCATTACAGAGATGTGGTTGCAAGGTGACCAAGGTTGGGAACTAAATATTATGGGGTATCTGCCATTTCGAAAGGATAGGCAGAAAGAAAAAGGAGGTGGGGTAGCTCTGTTAATAAGGGATCAGATCAGTGCAGTAGTCAGAAATGATATTGGTTCAGAAGATCAAGATGTAGATTCAGTTTGGATAGAAATAAGAATTAATAAGGGAAATAAGTCACTGGTCAGCGTAGTCCATATGCCCCTTAACTGTAGCTACACTGTTGGACGGAGTATAAATCAAGAAATAATGGAGGCTTATAGGAAAGGTATGGCAATAACCATGGGCGATTTTAATCTTCATATTGATTGGACAAATCAAATTGACAAAGGTAGCCTTGAGGAAGTGTTCATAGAGTGTATGCGGGATGGTTTCTTGGAAGAATACGTTGTGGAACCAACCAGGGAGCAGACTATTCTAGATCTGGTAATGTGTACTGAGTCTAGATTAATTAAAGATGTTGTAATGACGGAGCCTCTTGGGAAGAGTGATCATAGCGTGGTAGAATTTCAAATTCAGTTTGAGGGTGAGAAAGTTAGGTCTCAAACTAGTGTCCTGAACTTAAATAAAGCAACTTACAAAGGTATGAAGGCAGAGTTGGTTAAAGTGGACAGGGAAAATATATTAAAGCATAACACTGTACAAAAGCAGTGGCAAATATTTAAGGAGATATTTCATAACACTCAGCAAAGATATATTTCCGTGAGAAACAAAGACTCTAATAGAAGGATGGCATCCCTGGCTAACTAAGAAAGTAAAGGATGATATCAAATTGAAAACAAAGGCATACAATGTTGCGAAGAACAGTGCAAGGCCAGAGGATTGGGAATTTTTTAGAAACTAGCAAAGGAAGATTTTAAAAATGATAAAGATAAAGAAAATAGCATATGAGAGTAAACTAGCAAGAAATATCAAAACAGACAGTAAGAGCTTCTACGGGTATATAGATAGCTAAACAAAATGTTGGTCCCTTAGAGGATGAGACGGGGAATTAACAATGGCTAACAGGATATGACGGAGACCTTGAACAAATATTTTGTATCAGTCTTCATGAGGACACTAAAAACATGGCAATAATTGATAATCAAGGAGCTAGTCAGAGTGGGGGTGGTGGGGGGGGGGGGGGGGGCGGTGGACTTAAAACAATCACTATTACTGGAGATAAAGTACTAGGCAAACTAATGGAACTAAAGGCAGACAAGTCCCCTGGACCTGATGGCCTGCATCCTAAGGTCTTAAGAGAAGTAACGGCAGAGATAGTGGATGCATTGGTTGTAATCTACCAAAATTCCTTGGATTCTGGGGAGGTCCCAGTGGACAAAATAACCGCAAATGTAATGCCCCTATTTAAGAAAGGGGTGAGGTAGAAACATCTGGGGAGGTTAGCCTAACATCTGTCATTGAGAAAACTCTGGAGTCCATCATTAAGGAAGTAGTAACAGGACATTTAGTAAATCAAATTGAAGTCAAGCAGAGTCAGCCTGCTGTTATGAAGGGGAAATCATGTTTGACAAATTTGCTGGAGTACCGTGAGGATGTACCGAGCAGGGTGGATAAAGGGGAACCAGTAGATATCGTGCATTTGGATTTCCAGAAAGCATTCGATAAGGTGCCACATAAAAAGTTACTGCACAAGCTAAGAGCTCACATGGTTGGGGGTAATATATTAGCATAGATAGAATATTGACTAACTAACAGAAAACAGAGTCGGGATAAATGAGTCATTTTCACGTGGGGTGCCACAGGGATCAGTGCTGGGGCCTCAACTATTTAAATTTATATTAATGACTTGGATGAAGGGACCGACTGTAACATAGCAAATTTTCCGATGAGAAAAAGGTAGGTGGGAAAGCAAGTTGTGAGGAGGCCGTAAATAATCTACAAAGGTATAGAAATAGGCTCAGTGTGGGGGCAGAATTTTGACAGATGGAATAAAACGTGGGAAAATGTGAGGTTATCCATTTTGGCAGGAAAAATAAAAAAGCAAATTAATATTTAACTCGGGAGAGATTACAAAATGCTGCAGTACAGAGGGATCTGGGGGTTGTTGTACATGAAATAGAAAAAGTTAGCAGCAGGTACAGCAAAGAATCAGGAAGGTAAATGGAATGTTGTCCTTTATTGCAATGGGGAAGGAGTATAAAAGTTCAGAAATCCTGCTACAACTGTACAGGGCATTGTTGAGGCCACACCTGGAGTACTGTGTACAGTTTGGGTCTCCTTATTTAAGGAAGGATATACTTGCATTGGAGGCAGTTCAGAGAAGTTTCACGAGGTTGATACTTGAAATGAAGGGGTTGTCATATGAAGAAAGGTTGAGCAGGTTAGGCCTATACTAACTGGAGTTTAGACGAATGAGAGGTGATCTTATTGGCCCAGAAATTGCAATCCAGGTCTTCCTGCGGGCAATTGCCTCCTCGCCGGAGAATTTTTACAAATCTACATGGTGGTCTAGGAGGCGCCCTGGATTCCGATGGGAATGTCTTCTCTTCCTGCACTGTGAAGCATGCTCCCGTTCGCAGGGTTCTGACGCAGAAGATGCAATCTTGTGTGACTGCTCAGCCAATCAGGTAAGTATATCACAGGTTGCCATTAATAGCACTGCGATTCACATATCTACCAGTTCTCAGTGCTATTAATGGGAATAAAACCAAATACACAAAATAATAACAAAATAAAAAACAGACCACACATATTTAAAATTAATTGAAATTAAAATTATTATGTTTTATAAAAATAAACTATTTTCCCGATTTAAAAGAAATTATGGTTAAAAATAAACTTACTGTAGTGGGGTGGGTTTTTAACAATAAAATGTGTTTATAATTTTATTTTAACATGTTTTTGTATGTTTTAAAACTCTTGTGCCTGTAAAAGTAGGCTATGCGCCTGTTTTTATCAGGCGACAGATATTTGAGGACATTTGCTGGGCAAGATATGCGTAAATACCCCAAACTTGCCCAAGCAAATATACTCGCTCCCGATCTGCAGATCATCCCTCAAGCTCCAGCTTGACAGATCGGAAAAGCCGTTTTCAGTGCATGCACATTGCGCGCTGAAAGCCGGCTTTTCTGATGCTTTCCCGGGTCCGTACACACTCCATACAGGCCCAGGACGTCGGAATTTTTGGACCAATGAAACATATAAGATTCTGAGGGGGCTTGACAGGGTCAGTACAGAGAAGATGTTTGCCCTCATGGGGTGATCTAGAACTAGAGGGTATATATTCAGAATAAGGGGTCGCCCATTTAAGACAGAGATGAGGAGGAATTTCTTCCCTCAGAGGGTCATTAATCTTTGGAATTCTCCACCACAGAGAGCTGTCGAGGCTGGATCATTGAATATCTTTAAGGTAGAGATAGACAGATTTTTGAATGATAAAGGAGTGAAGGGTTATGGGGAGCGGGCAAGAACGTGGAGTTGAGGCCAGGATCAGATCAGCCATGATCTTATTGAATGGCAGAGCAGGCTCAAGGGGCCAAATGGCCTATTCCTGTTCCTATTTCTTAAGTTCTTATGTTGTATTTATATAGCACCTTTAACATAGTGAAGCATACCAAGGTGCTTCACAGCAATATTATGAGATAAAAAAATTTACATCAAGCTGCATAAGGAGAAATTAGGGCAGGTGATCAAAAGCTTGGTCAAAGTGGTAGTTTTTAAGGAGCATCTGGAAGGAGGAAAGTGAGGTAGAGAGGCAGAGAGGTTTAGATAGGAAGTTCCAGAGATTGGGGCCTAGGTAACAGAAGGCATGGCCACCGACAGTTCAGCGATTATAAACAGGGATGCTCAAGAGGGCAGAATTAGAGGAGCACAGAATTTCGGGGGGTTGTGGGGCTGGAGGAGATTACAGAGTAGGGAGGGACATGGCAACGGAGGGATTTGAAAATAAGGATGAGAATTTTAAAATCGAGGCGCTGCTTAACTGGGAGCAAATGTACGTTAACTGGCACGTGGGTGATTGATGAGCGGGAATGGTGCGAGTTGGGATATGGGCAGCCAACTGTTGGATCACCATAGTTTCCATGGGGTAGAATGTGGGAGGCCAGCCAGAGTCCTTTGGAACAGTCAAGTCGAGAGGTAACAAAGACATGGTGGAGGGCTTCAGCAGCAGATGAACTGAGACAGGAGTGGAGACGGGCGATGTTTCGGTGGTGGAAATAGACGGTCTTTGTTATGCTGCAGATTTGTGGATGAAAGTGTGCGTACAGTCTGGTTCAGCCTTATCAGAAGTTGGGGAGAGGAATGGAGTCAATGACTTGGGAATGGAGTTTTCAGCGGGGACTGAAAACAATGGCTTCAGTCTTCCCAATATTCAATTGGAGAACATGTTTGCTCATACATAAGTGGATGCCTGAAAAGCAGTTTGATAATTTAGAGTCCGTGGAGGGGTCGGGAGAAGTGGTGGTGAGATAGAGCTGGTTGTGGTCAGCGTACATGGGAACTGATGCTGTGTTTTCGGATGATGTCGCCAAGGGGCAAGATGTAGATGAGAAATAGGAGGGGGCCAAGGATAGATCCTTGGGGGACACCAGAGGTAACGATGCGGGAGTGGGAAGAGAAGGCATTGCAGGAGATTCTCTGGCTACGATTAGACAGATAAGAATGGAACCAGGCGAGTGCAGTCCCACCCAGCTGGACGATGTGGAGAGGCGTTGGAGGAGGATGGAGTGGTCAACCGTGTCAAAGGATGCAGACAGGTCCAGAAGGACGAAGAGGGATGGATTGCCTTTGTCACATTCACAAAGGATGCCAATTGTGACTTTGTTGAGAGCTGTTTCGATACTGTGACAGGGGCAGAAACCGGATTGAAGGGATTCAAACGTAGAATTGTGGGAAAGATGTTTACGGTTTTGGGAAATGACAACATGTTAAAATACATTGGAGAGGAAAGGGTTGGAGATGGGCGATAGTTTGAAGGATGGAGGGATCGAGGGTTATTTTTTGAGGAGAGGGGTGATGAAGGCAGATTTCAGGGAGAGGGAGACAATACCTGAAGAGAGAGAACGTTAACAATATCAGCTGACATGGGAGCCAGAAACAGAAATTAGGTGGTCAGCAGTTTGATGGGAATAGGCTCAAGGGAGCAGGAAGTGAGTCTCATGGACAAGGTGAGCTCGGAAAAGGTCATGAGGGGAGATCGGAGAGAAACTGGAGAAAGATGTGAGGTCAGGGCTAGGGCAGGGGGGGTCCGTAGATGAAGTTTGACCCGGGGGGGGGGGGGGGGGGGGGCTAGGGGAAGGAAGGGAAGAGGCAGATGCGGCTGAACGAATAGTCTCAATCTTAGAGACAAAGACGTCCATGAGCTCCTATTCTCGGAGGTGAGGGTGGAGACTGGGGAGAGGGGTTTAAAGAGATGGTTAGCAGTGAAGAATTCGAGGGCGTGAAACAATCAATGTCAGATGTGTGTGTAGGGTGACAGCAGTGGCCCTGTGAGACAACGTGTTTCATCAGACAGCTTTCAGGCTGGACACATGCATCCCACTGCGGTGCGAGCATTGATGGTTTAGGGGTAGAGGTCTCGCCTGCTACAGAGGGGACTGAGTTTGATTCTCGGCCCATGAAGGGCCCTTTGCCTTTTTCATTCTGCACCCATCAGATCATCTGAAATTGGATAAATTCACATCCGGCTTCAATCTGCGCATTATCTGGGGACATGTTCTTTTCTCCACGTGTGTTGTGTCGACAAACCCACTGCATTCTGTCGTCTGGTGCTCAAACATGCTCTCGAGAGAAGTCAACCCTCCCAGCTGCAGCACTAAAAATATATGTGAAGCCAATTGGTGATTCATCACTAAAGCTAAGGACACGGGTTACATCACAGTGTTAAACCCAGGACCTCTCGCATATCACCCACTAAAACTCCTTCAGCGTGAATCAGAACCCTCGGCCATCAACCGCTGCCACCCACAGTCGAACAGCCATGCTGTCACGCCCTTCCTGTCCATACCATCTTACATTCTATCTCGATATACAGCAATGTGAATTGATTTAACTAACTATTTCCAGTCAACAATATTAGCCTCTCTGCACCAGATTCGTTTTGAATGTACGACTTGAATGTAAGGGCATACAAATTGGCCAGAAATAGCAGCGAACCTGGGCACTGGGAGAAATTTAGAACTCAGCAGAGGAGGACAAAGAGTTTGATTAGGGCAGGGAAAATGGAGTACAAGAGGAAGCTTGCAGGGAACATTAAGACGGATTGCAAAAGCTTCCATAGATATGTAAAGAGAAAACGTTTAGTAAAGACAAATGTGGGTCCCCTGCAGTCAGAATCAGGGGAAGTCATAACAGGGAACAAAGAAATGGCAGACCAATTGAACAAGTACTTTGGTTCGGTATTCACTAAGGAGGACACGAACAACCTTCCGGATATAAAAGGGATCGGAGGGTCTAGTAAGAAGGAGGAACTGAGGGAAATCCTTATTAGTCGGGAAATTGTGTTGGGTAAATTGATGGGATTGAAGGCCGATAAATCACCAGGGTCTGATGGTCTGCATCCCAGAGTTCTTAAGGAGGTGGCCTTGGAAATAGCGGATGCATTGACTTTCATTTTCCAACATTCCATTGACTCTGGATCAGTTCCTATGGAGTGGACAGTAGCCGATGTAACCCCACTTTTTAAAAAAAGAGGGAGAGAGAAATCAGGGAATTATAGACCAGTCAGCCTGACCTCAGTAGTAGGTAAAATGATGGAATCAATTATTAAGGATGTCATAGCAGTGCATTTGGAAAGAGGTGACATGATAGGTCTAAGTCAGCATGGATTTGTGAAAGGGAAATCATGCTTGACAAATCTTCTGGAATTTTTTGAGGATGTTTCCAGTAGAGTGGACAAGGGAGAACCAGTTGATGTGGTGTATTTGGACTTTCAGAAAGCTTTTCACAAGGTCCCACACAAGAGATTAATATGCCAAGTTAAAGCACATGGGATTGGGGGTAGTGTGCTGATGTGGATTGAGAACTGGTTGGCAGACAGGAAGCAAAGAGTAGGAGTAAATGGGTACTTTTCAGAATGGCAGGCAGTGACTAGTGGGGTACTGCAAGGTTCTGTGCTGGGACCCCAGCTGTTTACACTGTACATTAATGATTTAGACAAGGGGATTAAATGTAGTATCTCCAAATTTGCAGATGATACTAAGTTGGGTGGCAGTGTGAGCTGCGAGGAGGATGCTATGAGGCTGCAGAGTGACTTGGATAGGTTAGGTGAGTAGGCAAATGCATGGCAGATGAAGTATAATGTGGATAAATGTGAGGTTATCCACTTTGGTGGTAAAAACAGAGAGACAAACTATTATCTGAATGGTGACAGATTAGGAAAAGGGGAGGTACAACGAGACCTGGGTGTCATGGTACATTAGTCATTGAAGGCTGGCATGCAGGTACAGCAGGCGGTTAAGAAAGCAAATGGCATGTTGGCCTTCATAGCGAGGGGATTTGAGTACAGGGGCAGTGAGGTGTTACTACAGTTGTACAGGGCCTTGGTGAGGCCACACCTGGAGTATTGTGTACAGTTTTGGTCTCCTAACTTGAGGAAGGACATTCTTGCTATTGAGGGAGTCCAGCGAAGGTTCACCAGGCTGATTCCCGGGATGGCGGGACTGACATATCAAGAAAGACTGGATCAACTGGGCTTGTATTCACTGGAGTTCAGAAAAATGAGGGGATCTCATAGAAATGTTTAAAATTCTGACGGGTTTAGACAGGTTAGATGCAGGAAGAATGTTCCCAATGTTGGGGAAGTCCAGAACCAGGGGTCACAGTCTAAGGATATGGGGTAAGCCATTTAGGACCGAGATGAGGAGAAACTTCTTCACTCAGAGAGTGGTGAACCTGTGGAATTCTCTACCACAGAAAGTTGTTGAGTCCAATTCACTAAATATATTCAAAAAGGAGTTAGATGTAGTCCTTACTACTAGGGGGATCAAGGGGTATGGTGAGAAAGCAGGAATGGGATACTGAAGTTGCATGTTCAGCCATGAACTCATTGAATGGCGGTGCAGGCTCGAACGGCCGAATGGCCTACTCCTGCACCTATTTTCTATGTTTCTATGATTGTATTAGCAAAGTAAGACTTTGCAGAGTTAATTGCTCTGAAGCTGCATTGTGGTTATCATTATCTTTATATTAACACTCTGCATAAGTGCACTTCACTCAATCATAGAATGCGAGAATGATACCACACAGAAGGCTTCCATTCAGCCCATCCAGCCTGTGCCGGCTCCGCGCAGAGGGGTGAAATCAGGGGCAGAGAGTGATGGCTCAAGGAGTCTGAATGGTTGCGCTGCCCAATGAACGGAAATCTGCACAAGACTGGTGTCACCGCGCTGGAATCCAATCTTTCTCCAACATGAACGTTGATCATTTCAAAGTTGAAAGTGCAGACCCCGCGTTTCGCTCTAGATGGAATAGAATGCTTTCTGTCAGCGCGACAGTGGAGATTTAGAGGATGCGAAAGTGGAGAGGGTTGTCCTGTGATTCGAACAGTTCTCCGAGCAAATTCCGGGGAAGCCATCGACATTACAAGGGGCCTTTGAACTGGAATAGATTTGCGGGCTGACGAGACACGGGGCGGAACTTTGCCGGCGCTGAGAGGGCGTTGGGAGGCGGGTCCGCTGTCAAAATAGAAAAGCCTGCTGGTCTCCCAAGTGTCAGGCCCAACAGCGGGAGAGGCACTTAACATCATTAACATCTTGTTAAAAGGTACGTAAACAGCATTTTGCCATGAACTTACCATTTTTCCAGCTTATTCAGTAGGTTCACGGCGCTGGGGGATCACGACAGGTAATTTGGCAATGAGTATCCTTTCTTCCGAATAGTTGACAGCTGCAAAAGTGGCATAAAAGCTATATCTCACAGCTGTTCACTTTCCATGCATATAATCATAGAATCAAAGAAAAATTATGACACAGAAGAAGGCCATTCGGCCCATTGTGTCTGTGCCAGTCGAAAAAGAGCTACCCAGCCTAATCCCAACAACCAGCACTAGGTCCGTAGCCCTGTAGGTCATGGTTCTTTAAAGTGCATAACCAAGTACTTTTAAAATGTGGTGAAGGTTCCTGTCCCTACCACCCTTTCAGGCACTGAGTTCCAGACTCCCACCACCCTCTGGGTGATTTTTTTCCCTCATCTCCCCTGTATTCCTTCTACCAACGTCTTTAAATCTATGCCCCTGGTTATTGACCCTCTGCTAAGGGAAACAGGTCCTTCCTATCCATTCTATCTCAGTCCCTCTTAATTTTATACACCCCAATTAAATCTCCCCTCAGTTTCTGTTCCAAAGAAAACAACTCCAGCCTATCCAATCTTTCCTCATAGCTGAAAATTTCCAGTCCAGGCAACATCTTCATAAGTCTCCTCTGCACCCTCTCTAGTGCAATCACATCTTTCTTGTAATGTGGTGACCAGAACTGTACGCAGTACTCCAGCTGTGCCTTAACTCGGCTAAGAAAGGAAAGCATTCCACATGCCTTTTTAACTAACATCGACCTATCCTACTACCTTTAATGATCTGTGGACAGACACTCCAAGGTCCCTCTCTTCCTCCACACCTCTCAGTATCCTCCCATGTATTGTGAATTCCCTCGCCTTGTTGCCCTCCCCAAATGCATTACCTGACACTTTTCTGGATTTAATTCCATTTCCCCTTTTCTACCCAACTGACGAGTTCATCGATATCTCACTGCAGTCTAAAGCTTTCTTCCTCACTGTCAACCACACAGCAATTTGTTGTATCATCTGCAAATTTATTTATCATGCCCCCTACATTTAAGTCTAAATCATTAAAATATACAACACAAAGCAAAGGGCTGAGCACTAAGCCCTGTGAAACACCATTGGAAGCAGCCTTCCCATCGCAAAAACACCCGTCCAGCATTTAACTTTGCTTCCTGCCACTGAGTCAATTGTAGAAGCCATTTACCACTCTCCCATGGAACCCATGAGCTTTTACTTTGTTGATCAGCCTGCCATATGGGACCTTGTCAAAAGCCTTGCTAAAATCCATATACATCAAACACACTGCCCTCATCAACGCTACTTGTTATCTCCTCAGAAAAATCAATCAAGTTAGACAGACACAGACTGTCCTGGATTAATCTGTGTGTTTCTAAATAAGGATTTATACTGTCACTCAGAATTGATAATTTTCCTACCACTGAGGTTAAACTAACTGGCCTGTAATTACTTGGTTTATTCCTTCCTCCCTTTTTAAACAATGGTACAATGTCAGCAGTTCCCCAATTCTCTGGCACAACTCCTGTAGCCAGGGAGGACTGAAAATGATGGTCAGAGCCTCTGCTATTTCCTCGCTTGCTTCTTTTAATAGCCCAGGATATATTTCATCCGGTCCTGGTGACTTATCTACTTTCAAAGATACTAAACCCCTTAAAACTTCCTCCCTTACTATGTATATCCCATCCAATATTTCACGCCCTTCCTCCTTAAGTACAATATTGGCATCGACCCCCTCTTCTGTGAAGACAGTCACAAAGTATTCATTTAATACCGTACCCACATCCTCTGCCTCCTCACATAATTTACCATTTTGGGCCCGAACACGTACTAATCTTTCCTTAGTTATCCTCTTGTTCTTTATGTAGTTCTAAAACATCTTTGTATTTTCTTTAACTCTACTTGCCAGTACTTTTTCATGCTCTCTCTTTGCTTTCCTAATTTCCTTTTTGATTTCACCCCTACACTTGCTATACTCTTCTCGGCTTTCTGTAGTATTGAGTGTTATCTCGATGTGCGATATACGCTTTCCTTTGTTGCCTTATCTTATCCTGTATGCCGCTTCTTATCCAGGGACTTCTAAAATTGGCAAGTCTATGCTTTTTCTTTGTGGGTACATGATTACCATGAACCTCTTGTATCTCCGTCTTGAATGCCTCCCACGGCTCTGACACTTTCAAGTAACTGTTTCCAGTTTACCTTGGCTAAATCACTTCACTACCTCGTAAAATTGGCCGTTCCCCAATTTAATTAAAGAAAGACTTGCATTTATATAGCGCCTTTCATGACGACCGGACGTCTGAAAGCACTTTACAGCCAATGAACTATTTTTGAAGTGTGGTCACTGTTGTAATGTGAGAAACGCAGCAGCCAACTTACGCAAAACATGCTCCCACAAACAGCAATGTGATAATGACCAGATAATCTGTTTTGTGTTATGTTTATTGAGGGATAAATAATGGCCAGGACACCAGGGATAACTCCCCTGCTCTTCTTTGAAATAGTCCCATGGGATCTTTTACGTCCACCTGAGAGGGTTTAATTTTGGATCTGAAAGCGGGCACCTCTGACAGTGCCGTGTCCCTCAGCACTGCATTGGAGTGTCAGCCTAGAATTATGTGCTCAAGTTCCTGGAGTGGGACTCAGAGGCGAGTCTGCTACCCGATGAGACACAGCTGTCACTTTAAAATCTTTACTCCAGTTTTATCTTTGTACTTATCCATTACTGTGCTAAAAATAACTAATTTATGATCACTACCACAAAAATGCTCTCCCACTGATACACTTTCCACCTGACCAGTTTCATTCCCTTAAACTAAATCCAGAACTGCCCCCACCCCCTCTTGTTGGGCTTACTACGAACTGGCTAAAAAGTTCTCCTGGGTGTAATTTAGGAATTCTCTGCCCTCTTTAACTTTTACACTAATTGATCCTAGTTAATATTGGGTAGATGAAAATATCTTACTATTACTGCCTATTTGGTTTTGCACTTGTCAGAAAATTGCCAGCAAATTTACTCCTCTATCTCCCTCGGACGGTTTGGAGGCCTATAGTACACTCCCAGCAGTGATTGTCCTGTCACGTTCTTTAGTTCAACCCATATAGCCTCATTTGATGATCCTTCGAACATATCATCCCTTGGATTGGCTAACTAACAGAAAACAGAAAGTCGGGATAAATGGTTCATTCTCTGGTTGGCAATCAGTAACTAGTGGGGTGACGCAGGGATCAGTGCTGGGACCCCAACTATTTACAATCTATAATAAAGACTTGGAAGAAGGGACCGAGTGTAACGTAGCCAAGTTTTCTGATGATACAAAGGTGGGAGGAAACGCAATGATTGAGGAGGAAACAGAAAATCTGCAAAAGGACATAGACAGGCTAAGTGAATGGGCAAAAATTTGACAGATGGAGTATAATGTTGCAAAGTGTGAGGTCATGCACTTTGTCAGAAAACATGAAAGAGCAAGTTATTATTTAAATGGAGAAAGATTGCAAAGTGCTGCAGTACAGCGGGACTTGGGGGTACTTGTGCATGAATTACAAAAGATTAGTATGCGGGTACAGCAAGTGATCAGGAAGGCCAATGGAACCTTGGCCTTTGTTGCAAAGAGGATGGAGTATAAAAGCAGGGAAGTCTTGCCACAGTTTTTCAGGGTATTGGTGAGGCTACACCTGGAATACTGCGTGCAGTTTTGTTTTCCATATTTCCGAAAGGATATACTTGCTTTGGAGGCAGTTCAGAGGAGGTTCCCTTGGTTGATTCCGGAAATGATGGGGTTGACTTATGAGGAAAGTTTGAGTAGGTTGGGCCATTATTCATTGGAATTCAGAAGAATGAGAGGTGATCTTATCTAAATGTATAAGATTTTGAGGGTGTTTGACAAGGTGGATGCAGAGAGGATGGTTCCACTGATAGGGGAGACTCAACTACAGGGCATAATCTTAGAATGGGGGGCCGCCGATTTAAAACTGAGATGAGAAGAAATTTCTTCTCTCAGAGGGTTGAAAATCTGTTGAATTCGCTGCCTCAGAGAGCTGTGGAATCTGGGATATTGAATAAATTTAAGACAGAAATATCGTTGCTTGAACCATAAGGGAATAAGGTGTTACAGGGAGCGGGCAGCGAAGTGGTCCTGAGTCTATGATCGGATCAGCCATGATCATATTACATTGCGGAGCAGGCTCGAGGGACCGTATGGCCTACTCCTGCTTCTATTTCTTATGTTCTTATGTCAAGATGTAATTGTCTCTTTAACCAATATTATCACTTCCCCTCCATATTTAACCCCCTCTCCATCTCATCTGAAAATATTGTAACCAGCAACATTGAGCCGCCATTCCTGCCCCTCTTTAAGCCAAGTTTTAGTAATGTTTATCTATGACCTCAGCTCACCAGCCTGATTCATTATACTCTTTGCATTGAGGTAAATAGCAATAAGTACAGTCAAATTCCATTTTTGTCTATTTTCCAACCTTTTTTTCTCTTACTACTCTTTTACCTTCCATCTCTAGCTGTGCATTTATCCCTTCTGAATCTATGCTCAGCTTCCCATCCCCCTGTCAAGCACACTTAAATCCTCCCCAACAGTATTAGCAAGGATATTGACCCAGCCCTTTTGAAGTGCAACCCGTCTGGCTTTTACAGGTCCCACCTCTCCCAGAACCTAACCCTAACCCTATCCCAATGCCCCAAGAATTTAAACCCCCTCCCTCCTGCACCATTTCTCCAGCCACGCATTCATCTGCTCTACCTTTCTAATTCTGTACTCACTGGCGCGGGGCACCGGGAGTAATCTGGAGATAACTACCTTTGAGATCGTGCTTCTTAATATCTCTCCTAGCTCCCTAAAATCTGCCCGCAGGACCTCATCCCTCTCTCTACCCGTGTCATTGGTACCAATATGGAGCACGACCTCTGGCTGTTCTCCCTCCCTACAGAATCTTTTGCTGCTGCTCAGCGATATCCTTGTCTCTGGCACCAGGCAGGCAAAATACCATCCTGGAATCACAACCGCAGCCGCAGAAATGCCTGTCTACTCCCCTGACGATCGAATCCAGTGTAAATATCGCTCCCTTGACCTTTCCCCTGCCCCCTCGAGCAGCTGAGCCACACATGGTGGTATGGTCTAGGATCAAGCTGCACTCTCCTGGCAAATAGTTCCCTCATCAGTATTCAGAACTGAAAACTGGTTAGAGAGCGAGATTTCCTTAGGGGTCTTCTGAAATACCTGCCTATTCTTCCAATCTCAGATGCTGGAGCATTCAGGATGTGGAATATACGTTAGAGCTTTATGCTGATTGGAAGTATTTGAAGTAAACTCTCTTTGGAGACTATGTGGTCGACTAAGAACTATCCAGCCTAAAAATAGATAGTGCGGGAAGGTGGAGTTGAGGTCCAACATCAGCCATGATTTTATAGACCAGTGGAACAGGCGGCTCGAGGGGCCGTATGGCCTATTCCTGCTGCTATTTCTATTGTCCTTATCTTACGTTCTTATGTTTCTAACAGTGCTCCAATAAAATGACCAGGAAGTCCTTTAACTTTATAAGAGGACTTGCAAATGGAATAAGTCAGCGGGCAGTGGTATTTTGAATGTACAAAATGCTGTCTCCAATACTTTGCTTATTTGTATTGGTCAGTATGTAATGGAAAAAGATGACCAATCCATTTGATTTCATGCTTGGGAACCAACTGACAGGGACCCCCAGACTGTGACAATATTACAGGGTCCAGAGAGAGCGAAAGGGTTAACTCCTTTGCAGGTTTGTTAGAAGCCATGACGTCATTACTTTTCTTTTGAAAACCTTCCCTGATATGGGAGACAAGTGCTCGCAATTCATCTCGATCTCCTCTCGAGCACAGCTGTCCCTCATCAGAGAATATGGCATTTTAGATTGCCTCCAAACTTTCCAGCATTATTTCCAAACTGTCCAGCATCATCCATTTTAAAATGTTTTCCAACCCTGACATTTAAATCTCTTTTACTGAACTAGAAACTCACACGTAATTTAAGATAAAAATTTCCAAACAACCAAACGGCATCTTTTATTTTTCCGAGCAAAAATCATGAACAAAATCTTTTTTCTCATAGCCAATAACTAAACACAATACAAAGCAGATAAACTACATCACTTTTCATATTCTTCTTTCTTCTTTCTTCACATGCCTTTTCAGATTACTGTAAAAATACTGAATATAACTGGAGAAATGTTAGTTTTGTATTTAACAAACATTCTACACAAATTTTAAACAAAAGTAAAAAGAGGGCGGAGCTTCCATTAGCTTGTAGCTCCGAGAAATTTATACAGGCTTTTAAAAAAAAAGACACTAAAGAAGACGCTACTTTTTAAACGTTCAAATTGATTTGCTTGTAAAACCAAATTGAAAACACAGTGCTTTGTTATGATTCAAGTTGATTGAAAACGAGAGCACACATTTTTAGTATAAACTACATCAGACAATCACAATTTTTTATAATCCAATTAAAATGTTCAATTCATTTATTTTAGCAACTGTAACTTGAAGGCTGAAGTTTTATCTTTTGTTAAACAGCCCATCTTTTGTGCATATCAGGGCTTCATAAACCATAGAAACATAGAAAATAGGAGCAGGAGCAGGCCATTTGGCCCTTTGAGCCTGCACCACCATTCAATAAGATCATGGCTGATCATTCACCTCAGTACCCCTTTCCTGCTTTCTCTCCATAACCCCTTGATCCCTTTAGCCATAAAGGCCATATCTGACTCTCTCTTGAATATATCCAATGAACTTGCATCAACAACTCTCTGCGGCAGGGAATTCCACAGATTAACAACTCTTTGAGTGAAGAAGTATCTCCTCATCTCAGTCCTAAATGGCCTACCCCTTATCCTAAGACTGTGTCCCCTGGTTCTGGACTTCCCTATCATTGGGAACATTCTTCCCGCATCTAACCTGTCCAATCCTGTCAGAATCTTGTAAGTTGCTATGAGATCCCCTCTGATCCTTCTAAACTCCAGTGTAAAAAGACCCAGTTGATTCAGTCTCTCCTCATATGTCAGTTCCGCCATCCCTGGAATCAGTCTGGTGAACCTTCGCTGCACTCCCTCAATAGCAAGAACATCCTTCCTCAGATTATGAGATCAAAAATGAACATAATATTCCAGGTGTGGCCTCACTAAGGCCCTGTACAACTGCAGTAAGACCTCCCTGCTCCTATACTCAAATGCCCTAGCTACGACGACCAACATATCATTTGCCTTCTTCACCGCCTGCTGTACCTGCATGCCAACTTTCAATAACTGATGTACCATGACATGCAGGTCTTCTTGCACCTCCCCTTTTCCTAATCTGCTGCCATTCAGCCTTCGTGTTTCTGCCACCAAAGTGGATAACCTCACATTTATCCACATTATACTGCATCTGCCACTCGTTTGCCCACTCATCTAACCTGTCCAAGTCACCCTGCAGCCTTTTAGCGTCCTCCTCACAGCTCACACCGCCACCCAGCTTAGTGTCATCTGCAAACTTCGAGATATTAAACTCAATTCCTTCATCTAAATCATTAATGCATATTGTAAATAGCACTGAGCCCTGTGGCACCCCACTGTTCACTGCCTGCCATTCTGAAAAGGACCCATTTATCCCAACTCTCTGCTTCCTATCTGCCAACCAGTTCTCTATCCATGTCAGTACATTACCCCCAATACCATGTGCATTAATTTTGCACACCAATCTCTTGTGTGGAACCTTGTCAAATGCATTTCGAAAATCCAAATGCACATCTACCGGTTCTCCCTTGTCCACTCAATCAGTTACATCCTCAAAAAATTCTAGAAGATTTGTCAAGCATGATTTCCCTTGCATAAATCCATGCTGACTTGGACTGATCCTGTCACTGCTTTCCAAATATGCTGCTATTTCATCTTTAATAATTGATTCCAACATTTTCCCCACTACTGATATCAGGCTAAGCGGTTTATAATTACCCGCCTTCTCTCTCCTCCCTTCTTAAAAAGTGGTGTTACATTAGCTACCCTCCAGTCCATAGGAACCGATCCAGATTTGATAGACTGTTGGAAAATGATCACCAATGCATCCACTATTTCTAGGGCTACTTCCTTAAGTACTCTGGGATGCAGACTATCAGGCCCCGGGGATTTATTGGCCTTTAATCCCATCAATTTCGCTAACACAATTTCCTACCTGATAAGAATTTCTTTCAGTTTCTCCTTCTCACTAGACCCTCGGTCCCTTAGTAGTTCCGGAAGGTTATTTGTGGCTTCCTTCGTGAAGACAGAACCAAAGTATTTGTTTAACTGGTCCGCCATTTCTTTGTTCCCCATTATAAATTCACCTCAATTTGCCTGCAAGGGACCTACGTTTGTCTTCACTAATCTTTTTCTCTTCACATATCTATAGAAGCTTTGCAGTCAGTTTTTATGTTTCCAGCAAGCTTCCTCTCATACTCTATTTTCCCCCTCCTAATTAAACCCTCTGCTGTATTGCAAAATTCTCCCAGTTCTCAGGTTTGCTGTTTTTTCTGGCCAATTTATATGCCTCTTCCTTCGATTTAACACTATCCCTAATTTCCCTTGTTAGCCACGGTTGAGCCACCTTCCCCGTTTTATTTTTACTCCAGACAGGGATGTACAATTGTTGAAGTTCATCCATGTGATCTTTAAATGTTTGCCATTGCCTATCCACTGTCAACCCTTTAAGTATCACTCGCCAGTCTATTCTAGCCAATTCACGTCTCATACCATCGAAGTTACCTTTCCTTAAGTTCAGGATTCTAGTCTCTAAATTAACTGTGTCACTCTCCAGCTTAATAAAGAAATCTACCATATTATGGTCACTCTTCCCCAAGGGGCCTCGCACAAAAAGATTGCTCATTAGTCCTTTCTCATTACACTTCACCCAGTCTAGGATGGCCAGCCCTCTAGTTGGCTCCTCAACATATTGGTCTAGAAAACCATCCATAATACACTCCAGGAAATCCTCCTCCAGTGTATTGCTACCAGTTTGGTTAGCCCAATCAATAAAGTCGCCCATGATAACTGCTGTACCTTTATTGCACGCATCTCTAATTTCTTGTTTGATGCTGTATCCAACCTCACTACTACTGTTAAATACTATCTACAAGTTAGAGCAGAAACATTGTGAATGGGGACGGAGCTAATCTGTATAAAGAACTAAGTTATAGCGAACCAAGGAAGGATGGAAACCGATGGATAAGAACGAGTTAGGTTATGAGTAGGTCCTGAAGCACAGCGGATGAAATGGAGGTAATACTAATGAATCAGTATTAACTGTGCACGGCGCATACTAGAGGGAGTACAAGAGTAACCCACTGGGGCGGTGGGATCATCATCAAAATAAATTCGCACCTGCATTACTAACTTAAAATCTAATTCAATTCTAAGTACACAATGAACACTGAGCTAAAACAAACATACAGACAAACATTTTTCTTTTGAAAGACAGGCTTTCAGAGAAATGAAAAATTAATTTACTCCCACCTCAATTACTCCATGGTCAAGAAAACTTCCACACAAACACACCCACTTTCACACAAATGGAAGCTTTTAAACAACATCCTTTCACTCAATAAATGTGTGTTTTTTTTCCCTCAGCAGCTTAAGTGTCGGTTTTAACTAGTAAGTTTCTCTTTGATAAGTTTCACATTCTTCTCTGCTAGCATATATACCAGAGACCCCCTCTGGTCCCCATTCTTTCCCATTGGCCATTTTACTAAGATTGCTGGTATCGTCAGACCGCCCCAGTAGTTTACTCTTGTACTCCCTCTAGTATGAGCCGTGCACGGTTAATACTGATTCATTAGAATTAGCTCACTTTCACCCGCCGCACTTCAGGACCTACTCATAACCTAAGTCATTCTTATCCCTCGGTTTCCATCCTTCAGTGGTTCACTATAACTTAGTTCTTTGTACAGATTAGCTACGTCCCCGTTCAAAATGTTTCAGCTCTAACTTGTAGGTAGTATTTAAAAGGTACTCACCCCAATAGCTGCCACATCGTTCGGGTCGGGGAGTCTGTACACGGCTTGCAAGCATCAATTGTTGGGGTAAAAAAACGCTTCTCTTCTTCAAGGTGGATTCTCTGAAGTAAGCAATCGATACCTGCCTGTATAAAGACCACGGAATCAAACAGACAGACAACTTGGATTCAACTTTACGATCTGTATTCAAGCATATAGGGGAGGCTTCACAGCCTTAGCCACCTAACAAAGTATCTTCACCGAGTAATGATTCTACACACAGTTATACATTTTCTGAGGCATGCGACCCTTGTGCCCAGCTTTCTACGACCACCGGAGCTACATTGATTTGTTGACCCTTGTCAGAAGAGCAGCTAAATGGTTTGTTCCACAGCATCTTCATCTTATCTGTTCAGCTCATGGGGTACTTACCTCAGTCTGTTGGAATTTTGTTCTGCAGTTTTAAACCTGTTCTGTAGTTTTAAGCTTGTTCTGCAGTTTTTAAAATAAGCACACAAACACGAGCTACGCCCTTTAAACTGATTCTTTCCATTCCCTTATTTCTTTAAATATAATTTTGCCCCCTTACAGGAAACAATTGACAGGGAGCCCCAGACTGTGACAATATTACATGGTCCTGAGAGAGCGGGTCAATATGCAAAAAGACCACCAATATTGTATCATTCAGGTGGTCCCCAGACTGTCAGCATTAAAGGATTTTGTGCGATTGGGTCAATGTAAAAAGGGGTGTCAACGAGAGTAGTCATTTAGGATGTCCCCAAATTAGGTCATTATGTAAGTGTTCCATAAGAGTGAGTCAGCATATAAAGGTGTGTCGAGGACAGTAGAAAGTCAGGGAGTCCTTGGACTGTATCAGCGTTAACAGTGGTTTATGAAAGTGCCTCAATATACAAAAGGGTACGAAGGATTTCATGCATTCAGGGAAACACCGGACAGTGTCTCTATCACAGGACTTTACGGGGTGTGTGTGGGAGGGTGGAGTTGAGGGAGAAGATCAGCCATGATCTTATTGAGAAGCAGAGCAGTCTGCTCCTGCTCCTATTTCTTAAATTCTTATGTGCGTATCATAAATAAAGCTGCAACATAAACTTACCTTTATGTAGTGCCTTTAAATTAGTAAAACACCACAAGGTGTGTCACAAGATTGTTACCAAACAAAATTTGACACTGAGCCACATACAGAGATATTAGGGCAGGTGACCAAGTGCTTAGTCAAGGAGGTAGGTTTTACGGAGTATCTTAAAGGAGGAAAGAGAACTGGCCAGGCGGAGAGGTTCAGGGCAGGATTTGCAGAGCTTAGGGTTTTGGCCACCAATAGTGGAGCCCTTCTAATCGGAGGTGCAGAAAAGGCCAGAATTGGAGGAGCACAGATATCTCGGAGGATTGTAGGGCTTGAGGAAATTACAGAGATAGGGAGGGGCAAAGCCATGGAAGGGCTTGAAAACCAGGATGAGAATTTTAAAATCCAGGAATTGCTTAACAAGTATCCAATGTATGGCAGCGAGTACAGGGGGTAGTTGGTGAACAGTACTTTGTGAGAATTAGGATGCGGGCAGTAGAGCTTGGGATAACCTCAACTTTACGTAGGGTAGAATGTATGAAGCCGGCCAGGAGAGCACGACTAGAGGTAGCAAAGGCATGGATGAGGGTTTCAGCAGTGCATGAGCTGAGGCAGGGGCAGAGACGGGCAATGTTACAGAGGTGCAAATATGCAGTCTTAGTGATGGCACGTGTTCAGAAGCTCATCACGGGGTCAAATATGGCACCAAGGTTGCAAACTTTCAGGTTCAGCTCAATCATTTGTCAGGGAAATGGATGGAATTGGTGGCTAGGGAACTGAGTTCATGGTGGGAACAAAGACAATGGATGAGAAATTCTTTATACCCCAGGATTGGGCGGTATAATTTGAAATGTTGGAGAATTAGCGCCAGGCGCTAACCCTTTAGATTGCACGCAACATTCATGCTCACTACTTAAAGAAATGATTGGCGTGTGAATTCAAATCTTTAAGCCAAAGCTGATTGGTATTACACTCAAAAGATGGAACAATATCAGGTGCAGTTTAATTGCAAGTCATAATTGTCACAGGCTGTTTCTAGTTCTTAAAGGGGAGGTCCATTGATGCTGCAGAACCTTATTTTCAGCCTTGCTGGCTGTGCAACTGCTTCAGTGACGACGACGACGACGACGACGACGACGACGACGACGGATGACTCATGGCAGATCCTTGCCCCAGGGAGAGAGCTTGCACATTCTGTATTGGAGGTATTGGTGTTCACTATGCTTATCCCATCCAATTTTTCATGCTTTCTCTTCGCTTTCCTAATTTTGTTTTTGATCTCACCCCAACACTTTCTATTCTTTTCTAGGCGTTCTGCAGCATTGAGCTCTCAATATTTGATCTATGCTTCCTTTATGCCTTATCTTCCTCTTTTCATCCAGGGGACTTTAAATTTGGCAGTTTGACAGTTTATCTTTGTGGGAACATGTTTACTCTGAGCACCTTGTATCTCCATCTTGAATGCCTCCCACTGCAGCTTCGAGCATCTGTTTCCAGTCCGCTTTGGCTAAATCACTTCTCAACCCAGTAACATTGGCCTTTAACCAATTTAGAAACTTTACTCCAGTTATATATTTGTTGTTATCCATAACTATTCTAAAACTATCTGAATTATGATCACTACCAAAAACTGTTCTCCCACTGTTACTCCATCCACCTTCCCAGCTCCATTCCCTAACACTAAATCCAGAACTGATCCCACACCCGCTTGTTGGCCTGGCTAAACACATTCTCATGAATACAATTTAGGCATTCTGTGCCCTCTGTACCTTTTACACTGATTGTATCCCAGTTAATATTGGGGTAATTGACATCTCCCACTCTGACTGCCCTATTGTTTTTGCACTTGAGAAATTATCCCACAAATTTGCTCTTCTATCACCCTCGGACTGTTTGGGGGTTGATAGTGTAAGGGATGGTTTGCAGGGGGTCAGCTTTCCCTTCTGACCTTATATGAGTGGTTCCGAATCGCTCCCACACCCTTGGCTCTAGACACTGGAATTATGAAGGGACTGTGACAGACTTGGACAGACAATCGGTTTCAAGGTAGGAAGCAGGTATGGCTTTATTGTGTTTAAAAAGAAGTAAAAGGCACACCTTTAATAACACACAGACCAACACACACTGAAGGGTACAACACATTGAATAAATTGTCAAATTACAGCCTGTGGGGAAAAGAATATAGCTTAAACTCTAAATGGGGTAAAGAGGAGAATGCAGATACATTTACACAAGTTATCCCAGCCTCCCCCCTCCCAATTCCCCTAACTTACTAAGTTATAGCTCTGAGGGTTCAGGGGCAATGCTCACCAATCCCTTTAGACAGTTGCCGGTGAATCACGGTTTCGGGGTTCGCTGCACTTGGCCTTCTAGGCGAGCCGTACCCCGGATGGAGGAGAGGACTTCGGACTGCGTAGTCTTCGGTTGGGGTGCATCCGTTGATGCGGTAAGTTGCGTTTTGGATGTATGGGGTAAGTACCCACTTTCTTTGGTTAGGAATAGTTTTAGTTAGTCCCTTTTGGTAATTTCTCCCCCGTTGGGTCGTTCAGAAGTAGATTGTAGAGCGGTTGTCAATTTGGTTGCTGACAACCTTCCGTTTCATGGGCCTCGTACTCGGTCAGTTCCTGATCAGTTCTGGTAGTTTCCTTCACTATTCCATTTCTTCACTGTCGAGCAAGCAGGCTGCTTGTCTGTGTCTGTGTTCCCGTCTGTGCGAGTTCCAGTCTGTGTTCTGCTTCTCTCCTGTGTTCTGCTAGTTTCTGTGTTCTGCTAGTCTTTCCTTGTAAAACTGGGGGATAGATATATCCCCCCAAAAAAGTCTCCTTTATATCCCATCAAATCTCTTGGGCTCTGTTTAAACTGTTCTGTCCATTGATTTTCAAATGTCTCCTTTGTCAGCAGTAACTTGGTGAGAAACATAGAAACATAGAAAATAGGTGCAGGAGTAGGCCATTCGGCCCTTCGAGCCTGCACCGCCATTCAATGAGTTCATGGCTGAACATGCAACTTCAGTACCCCATTCCTGCTTTCTCGCCATACCCCTTGATCCCCCTAGTAGTAAGGACTTCATCTAACTCCTTTTTGAATATATTTAGTGAATTGGCCTCAACAACTTTGTGGTAGAGAATTCCACAGGTTCACCACTGTCTGGGTGAAGAAGTTTCTCCTCATCTCGGTCCTAAATGGCTTACCTCTTATCCTTAGATTGTGACCCTTGGTTCTGGACTTCCCCAACATTGGGAACATTCTTCCTGCATCGAACCTGTCTAAACCCGTCAGAATTTTAAACGTTTCTATGAGGTCCCCTCTCATTCTTCTGAACTCCAGTGAATACAAGCCCAGTTGATCCAGTCTTTCTTGATATGTCAGTCCCGCCATCCCAGGAATCAGTCTGGTGAACCTTCGCTGCACTCCCTCAATAGCAAGAATGTCCTTCCTCAAGTTAGGAGACCAAAACTGTACACAATACTCCAGGTGTGGCCTCACCAAGGCCCTGTACAACTGTAGCAACACCTCCCTGCCCCTGTACTCAAATCCCCTCGCTATGAAGGCCAACATGCCATTTGCTTTCTTAACCGCCTGCTGTACCTGCATGCCAACCTTCAATGACTGATGTACCATGACACCCAGGTCTCGTTGCACCTCCCCTTTTCCTAATCTGTCGCCATTCAGATAATAGTCTGTCTCTGTTTTTACCACCAAAGTGAATAACCTCACATTTATCCACATTATACTTCATCTGCCATGCATTTGCCTACTCACCTAATCTATCCAAGTCACTCTGCAGCCTCATAGCATCCTCCTCGCAGCTCACACTGCCACCCAACTTAGTGTCATCCACAAATTTGGAGATACTACATTTAATCCCCTCGTCTAAATCATTAATGTACAGTGTAAACAGCTGGGGCCCCAGCACAGAACCTTGCGGTACCCCACTAGTCACTGCCTGCCATTCTGAAAAGTACCCATTTACTCCTACTCTTTGCTTCCTGTCTGACAACCAGTTCTCAATCCATGTCAGCACACTACCCCCAATCCCATGTGCTTTAACTTTGCACATTAATCTCTTGTCGAAAGCCTTCTGAAAGTCCAAATATACCACATCAACTGGTTCTCCCTTGTCCACTCTACTGGAAACATCCTCAAAAAATTCCAGAAGGTTTGTCAAGCATGATTTCCCTTTCACAAATCCATGCTGACTTGGACCTATCATGTCACCTCTTTGCAAATGCGCTGCTATGACATCCTTAATAATTGATTCCATCATTTTACCCACTACTGAGGTCAGGCTGACCGATCTATAATTCCCTGTTTTCTCTCCCTCCTTTTTTTAAAAAGATTAGAGTGTGAGAATGTGCTATCACTGGTTTTGCATTGTTTTAGGATTGTCCAGTTTCTTGACCATGATTTCCATTGTGCTTGATTGGGTAATTCGATTATCTCTTAGAGGGCGAATAACCTGGGGTCCTTAATGCATGAATTTGGCCCCCCCCTCCTGTATTTGGTAACTCTTTTTCGCAGCCAAAATGTTGTAGAATTTTAACATTGATATGCTCCTTCCCATAGATGTTTAGGGGATCTCAAGCTTCTGTAATTTAGGTCCATTTTTAATTCCCTTTCCTACGAGTCCAAACACTGGGGGGGGGGGGGGGTCTCCATGAATGCATCCCCTTTTATCCCCCGCAGGCTTTGCCTGCCTCTTTAAACTCATTTTAAAAGCCCAGAAAGGGATTCTTCTCCTCTGTAGGGGAAAGGTACCTGGAATCTTTGCGAGATATTGGTAAATTCTACATTCCCCCTGTGATACCATATCACTTATGGTATAATTCTTCGAGGTGAGCAAAGTTCCTGACTCCCAAGAGATAACCTTCCCCGTAAATTAGCTAAACTGATACGCAAAATGCATTACACTTATGCAACATCACCATAGATGCACACTTTTCCCTTTACAGGTACAAACTTTTTACATTTATACCCTCCCAGCTTGGAGGGGGTTCAATCACTACAATTGCATTTCAGCACAGTTACATTTCATTTCAGTTACATTATATTCACCAGCATATAGGCAACGTACAACCACATTACAGAAGGAAAAAAACATCGATTAAAATTAGACAACATCAATTGGTCTCCTGAGGTTTGTCCATCACCCGGTAATGTCTGGATCCTGCCCTCTCAGGCTGGCTGACACACAAGACAAACTCAAAATAATCACCTAAGCATTACTGCAACATTAACCTCAATTCTAAACTAAACCTTAAAATGTAAAATGGTGCAGTCAGCTGCCTTAAACTAAAATTAGAGCTATGTACAACCGCCACCGGTCTCCGGGTGGCCTGGTTAGTCCCTGTCAGGCCCATGCCTTGTGCGGCCTGATAGCCGCCTGGATGCTCGGCTTTCCCCGCAGCCGGTGAGCTGGAGACCCTTGTCTCTGGGACAGCTCGTTGCTACTGCTCCTGTGAGACCCTCACCGCTGGAGGCGGCTGGCTGGTGGTCCCTACTCTGAGCGGCCTCTGTACTTCTGACCTTCGGCCTTTCCTGTCGGGCTGCCCTTCTCCTAGGGTAGAATCGCTGAGGCTCAGATGCCGGTGACCACGGGATCTTTGGCCGTGGTGTACGGAGGGTCCTTCTCAGGGCTTGGGTTACTGGGGGTGTGTCCGAATCCCAAACGATGGGTGGGATAGCCCCTCCAGTACTGCAATTCACCGCCCCTATAGGCACGGTTTCTGAGCCTGCCACATTCCCTGTGGGCCCTCCACCGTCGGGGGCGGCCAACGGAGGGTCCCTGTCCTGAGGACGGTTCACCCCTCCCGGCTGCCCTCTGTGCTTGGCTGACCCTGGGTTGTACAGCTTGCACTGGTTGATGTGGAACCACTTTGTACGGTGGGGCAGCTTTATGGCATAGACCATCGGGCTTGCCTTGTCCACAATGCTGTATGGCCCCATATATAATGCTTCAAAAACCCCGACCCGAGCATAGTTCCTCACCATGACCTGGTCCCCTATCTCCCATTCGTGGTGTTTGCTGGGTTCTAGCAGCAATCGGTTTCCCTGATGCTGTCTGCCCATGTTACTAGCAGCCTGCCAGTGAATCTGTTTGAGGTGTTCAAACAGGTTCCTGACAAACCGGTCCCAGTTCACCTCTCTGAGCTGACTTTCTGTGAGCACCGGGGCTAGGACATGGGTGGGGGTCTGCATGATCCGGCCAGTCATGAGCTCATATGGGGAATACCCGGTGCTCTTTGACTGGCTGGTTCAGATCCCCATTAGGACCAACGGTAAGACCTCCACCCACTTTTGGGGTGAGTCTCCCGTTTCCTTCCGCAGCCTTTCTTTAATGGTGCGGTTTAAAAGCTCCACAATACCAGGTGACTGTGGATTGTGGGCAACGTGCCATTTCCCCTCAATGCCGAGCACCTTAAGGGTTGCCTGCATTACCTGCCCGGTGAAATGGCTCCCCTGGTCCGACTCCACATACTGTGGGAGTCCCCACCGGGAGAACACTTCCCTCACTAGAATCTTAGTTGTCCCTAGTATGGTGGCTGTTCGGCAGGGGAAGGCTTCAACCCATTTTGAGAACACGTCCACCAGGACTAGGCAGTATTTGTAGCCTCCCTGGGCAGTGGGTAGGGGCCCAATGTAGTCAATTTGGATTGACTGCCATGGTCCCTCTACCCTCCTGACGTGCCCTAGGGACACCTTCCTTTTCTGGGGGTCAGGGTTGTTCGCAGCACACACCAGGCAGTTCGCACAGAACACTCGCGGACGTCCTCCCTGAGTCCCGGCCACCATCCTGCCTGTTCCACCCGTTGCCAGGTGGTCTCAGGCCCAGGGTGTCCTGCTCCTGGACCCTCATGGGCCAGTTTTAGGAATTCCCTCTGGTGCTGCTGTGGCACGACCCATTGTCCCTCTTTAAACAGCATGCCTTCCTTAACGGTAATGGCTGCTGTGCCGTACGGACCTTCTATTCTCTCTCCTCTAGCTAGCGCATTCAGGACAGCTTTCAGACCGGGTCCTGTGCCTGAACTGTTTTGAAGTCTGGGGCCAAAGCTGTCCCTGTACTCTCTGCTGCCCTGTTCTTATTCTTGACCGCTGCTATGCGGCCGGTGTTATAGGGGTCCCAGAACTTTCCTGTGCGGGCACCTTCTTTGGTCAGTTTGTCAGCCTGTTGGTTTCCCTCTGCACGGGGTTCGGTTTTTGAATGGGCCTTCACCTTATGTATGTAGACCTTTCCCTCTTCCCCCACCGCTGTCATCATTTTCTCCAGCAGGGGCTTGATTGCCAGGGGTCTCCCATCAGCGGACGTGTATCCACGACAGGACCAGATAGCCAGGTACTCCGTACATGAATTGCAGGTGAACATACTGTCCGAGCAAATTGTGTACGGGGTAGGGAATTCCTCGGGGTGGGTCACCACGTACATTACGGCGGACAGTTCAGCATGCTGGGCGCTCATGGTGCTGGGGAGCTTGATTACCAGGGCAATACCTGCCCTTGGGTCATAGACTCCGGACCCAGTGAGTCATTCGCCAGCAGATACCGTGCTGGACCCGTCCACGTAGATGTTCCGGCCAGTAGGGTGTAACCCAGCCCGAAGGCCAATGTTCACTTCCCATTCCCCTTCTATGGAGCACCTGTGGGCTTTCCCTGGATAGATTAGGTTGGCTGCGAGCCTTGGCTCGCGGGGGCCTTCTACTCTGAGGTCCATCTGGGAGAGGACAGGGTCCAGCGAGCAATTCCGGTACTGCTCACCGTCCCGTCCTTAATCCTCCCATCTAGGAGCATCTGAGTAGGTGTGTGGTGGGTTCGGAGTGTTAGAGGAGACCCTCCCGTGAAGATCAAGGATCTTTTCACTGCCCAATGTGTGGCTAGGAGGTGTCTCTCTCAGTTGGAGTACCCCTTCTCCACATCTGTGAGGATCCTGGAGGAGTAAACCACCGGCCTCAACTGGCCGTGCCGCTCTTGAAGCAGCACTGAGCTCACTGGCTGCCACCTCCAGGAAAAACTCCTTCCCGACATCTATCGCTCCCAAGGCTGGCGCGGTCTGCAAGTCCTTCTTGAGCTGATTAAATGCTGCCTCGCAACCCTCATCCCAGTCCCACTCTACACCCTTGTGTAGGAGCCTGAGCAGAGGGGCTGCGGTGGCTGCATAATCCTCAATGAAGTCTCTGCAGTACCCGGTGAGTCCTAGAAAGGATCTTACCCCTGTCACTGTGTTGGGGGCTGGTAACTCCTGTACTGCCTCCCTTCTAGCCTTGTCTATGGCCCTTTCCCCAGCGCGCACAGTCAGCCCCAGGAATTTGACTTCCTTCTGGCCGACCTGTGCCTTCTTGGCATTTACTTTAAACCCTTCTTCTTTTAGCAGCTCCAGCAGCTCAGCCAGCAGTGGACCATGCTCCTCCCCCTGATCGGTGAACAGGAGCAGGTCATCCACATACTGCACCAACTGCTGGGGTCTGCTAAAGCCCTTTAAACAGTTCGCCATACATTGGTGAAAAATGCTGGGACTATTGTGGAAGCCTTGGGGAAGACAGTTCCACGTGTATTGTTGGCCCTTAAAGGTAAAGGCGAACTTGTACTGGTCCTCCCGTTTTAAAGGAATGGACCAGAACCCATTTGAAATATCCAGCACCGTGAAAGTGGTCGCAGATGCTGGAATACTCCCTATGAGATCTGCTACGGCTGCTACAGTGGGTGCACAGGCAGGGATATTCTTATTTAGTACTCAATAGTCCACGGTGGCCCTCCTTGAGTTGTCCGGTTTCTTAACCGGCCACAGTGGAGAGTTCACATGGGTGGCTATCGGTCTTAACACCCCTTGCTCTACCATTGATCCCAGCGCCTGTTGTCAGGTCTGCCTCTGCCTCCCTGGGGAAGTTATATTGCTTTTGTGGTCGGGTCATGGGGTCCCCTACTATACTAACTTCCACCCCCCGTTACCCTGCCACAGTCATGTTTGTGGGTGGCAAATGCTGCAAGGTGTGCCCGTACATATGCCTGGTACTCCACTGGGATGTTACTGACCAGTAATTCCAAGTCATAACCCTCCTTTGGCTTCACGGTACACAACGTTCCCTTGGCCCCTTTTTCTGGGATCACCGCCACCTTACCTTCCCTGTCAGTCACTATGGCTCCCCATAGACAGTGGTTCCTGAGAACCAATGATAAAATCAGCTACCAGGATCCCTTTTCCCTTCTGCTCCCATTTCATCAGGACACACTACCATTTGGTTTTGAGTGTCCCTAACTGAATGGTGAGCGGGATGGAAAACGAACCAGTTTGCTCATTGCCTGTAAACCCCACTAGACTGTACGGGACCCCGTTCGATAGAGGTGAGGTAGCTGGGTTATCTGCATATACAAGGGTACTGGAAGCACCGGTATCTAGCAGGTAGGTCCCTTTCACTTTCTCCACTTCCATCGTAACGCAAGGTCTCTTCCAGGCATCGTACTCTAGGGAACACAGGTACACAGGCTGCGCTGGCTCTAGTCATGCATCTGGGATGGTTGGAGCAGAGGGTTTTACCGTACAGGCTACTGCATCAGTTGCGATAGCTACTGCTCCCTGTCCGTTTATGAGTGTCTGTAGGGCGGCTACGAGTGTCTCATATGTGTCGGGTGTTCCTGCCCCGGCCTTATGGGCTGGGGCTGAAGTGGCCTTTCCCTTAGTCTCTTTCCATGGGTTCCTACAGTCCTTCCTCCAGTGCCCACTTTTCCCACACCCAAAACACACGCCCCCTTTCCACCTTCCTGATGCCACTCTCTCTTGCCTTGGCTGGGTTTAATCTCATGGACCCTCCCTTTAGAGGAGGGCTCTTCTGTCCTTCTACCGTTCCGGTAAGCCAGTGTCAACTGTCTGACCACTGTCTCCTCGGTGGTTCTGGGATCTCTTGGATCGAACCAGACCTCGGCTTTTGCCTTTACTTCAGGTAAGCTGTTTGCCACCAGGCTGCGGAGCCAGTGAGCCAGCTCGTTAGGGTTCAGGTGGGCCCGGTCAAGAACCCCAGTACAGGCCCTTTCGTAGACCGGCCACAACCTGTCGGCGAAAGCCTGTGGAGTCTCCCCATAGAGCTGCACTGTTTTCACCACTCGGGAGAAAGGACTCCCGTCGTTCATACCCATGGCCTCTAGAACCTCCCCCTTAACCGTAGCGTACGTGTTTCGCCCCTTTCTGCTGTCTGCAGAGAGGGAATGGCACAGCTTGGTGTCTAGCGAGAAGAGCAACAGCTTAGCCTGCTCTGAATCATCGCACCCGTTAATATCCCCTTCCACTTCCAGGAAGTGTACCGAGGGATCCCCCTGTTGGGTGAGCTTACTTAGGTGGCCTATCATAGCCCTCAGTTTTTGGGTGTCGTGGGGGACTACGAAGTTGCTTTCTAGGGGTCCTGCTGCCCCATTGGTGCCAGGCGGGCCAAACTTCTGCTGCCGGACCGGGTGCATTGGCTCTGGTTCCGGCCCTTCTTGTATTGGCTCGCCCTCTTCCCCCTGATGCCAAGCCGAGTTAAAACTCGGGGCTGCTGGTGTTGGTCGTTTGCAATCCTTGCCTGCCCCGCACTCTGGCTGACACCCCTGCTGCCCCGGGTCATTCCTGGGAGCTGCAGGCGGTGACTGAGGGGTTTCTCCTTGCCCAACCAGGTGTTCCTGGGCTAAACCCGGGTTTATCAGGCACACCATGCCTTTAGCCCGGGATAGAGCAAGGTTCAAGCTTTGGATCTGCTGCTGGCAGGGGCCGTGATCTCCTGCCTCAAATTCCCTGGTACTGGCTACCTTATAGGCTACCTGAATGTCTCTCACCCTCTCCCCGTACTCTTTAACTTGCTTGGCGAGGCAGGAATTCTCTTCCCACAATGCCAGTTCGCTATTCTTGGCTTCAATAATCTGACACTGTAAAAGGTCCAGTTGGGTTTTGTGCCTTTCTTTAGTGAGCTCTCTACTTTCCTTTAACTGTCCCACCTCTGTCCACAGCCTTTCCCCGACTGTGGCCCTTGCGCTGGACCTCTCTTCTGCCTGTCTCAATACTTCCTTTAATTTCTCATTCTCCTCATCTAGAAGCCGGATCTGTTGCTGAAGGCAAATTAGCCAAATGGCCTTCTCTATCGACCTTTAATCGTCCTTGCTCTCGGTCCATTGAGCTGCAGCATCTTCTGGACGCTCAGCATACAATAAATCGAGTACCCACTCCTTAGCCACATTTACCCTCTTAAACACATACGAGGAAATCCCCTCTTCCATTTTGCTTCGTTTCCTGAAACCAGTCTCTCTCTTATCACGTCCCTTGTACCAGTGTCCCATCTGGGTCGCCATGTGTAAGGGGTGGTTTGCAGGGGGTCAGCTTTCCCTTCTGACCTTATATGAGCAGTTCCGAATCGCTCCCACACCCTTGGTTCTAGACACTGGAATTATGAAGGGACTGTGACAGACTTGGACAGACAATCGGTTTCAAGGTAGGAAGCAGGTATGACTTTATTGTGTTTAAAAAGAAGTAAAAGGCACACCTTTAATAACACACACAGACCAATACACACTGAAGGGTACAACACATTGAATAAAATGTCAAATTACAGCCTGTGGGGAAAAGAATACAGCTTAAACTCTAAATGGGATAAAGAGGAGAATGCAGCTACATTTGCACAAGTTATCCCAGCCTCCCCCCTCCCAATTCCCCTAACTAACTAAGTTATAGCTCTGAGGGTTCAGGGGCAATGCTCACCAATCCCTTTAGACAGTTGCCGGTGAATCGCAGTTTCGGGGTTCGCTGCACTTGGCCTTCTAGGCGAGCTGTACCCCGGATGGAGGAGAGGACTTCGGACTGCGTAGTCTTCGGTTGGGGTGCGTCCGTTGATGCGGTAAGTACCCACTTTCTTTGGTTAGGAATAGTTTTAGTTAGTCCCTTTTGGTAATTTCTCCCCCGTTGGGTCGTTCAGAAGTAGATTGTAGAGCGGTTGTCAATTTGGTTGCTGACAACCTTCCGTTTCGTGGGCCTCGTACTCGGTCAGTTCCTGATCAGTTCTGGTAGTTTCCTTCACTATTCCATTTCTTCACTGTAGAGCAAGCAGGCTGCTTGTCTGTGTCTGTGTTCCCGTCTGTGCGAGTTCCAGTCTGTGTTCTGCTTCTCTCCTGTGTTCTCCTAGTTTCTGTGTTCTGCTAGTCTTTCCTTGTAAAACAGGGGGATAGATATGTCCCCAAAAAAAAGGCTCCGTTATCTCCCATCAAATCTCTTGGGCTGTGTTTAAACTGTTCTGTCCATTGATTTTCAAATGTCTCCTTTGTCAGCAGTAACTCAATTAGGGTGTGAGAATGTGCTATCACTGGGTTTGCATTGTTTTAGGATTGTCCAGTTTCCTGACCATGATTTCCATTGTGCTTGATTGGGTAATTCAATTATCTCTTAGGGGGTGAATAGCCTGGGGTCCTTAATGCATGAATTTGGCCCCACCTCCTGTATTTGGTAACTCTTTTTTGCAGCCAAAATGTTGTCGAATCTTAACATTGATATGCTCCTTCCCATAGATGTTTAGGGGATCTCAAGCTTCTGTAATTTAGGTCCATTTTGAATTCCCTTTCCTACGAGTCCAAACACTGGGGGGGGGTCTCCATGAATGCATCCCCTTTTATCCCCCGCAGGCTTCGTCTGCCCCTTTAAACTCATTTTAAAAGCCCAGAAAGGGATTCTTCTCCTCTGTAGGGGAAAGGTACCTGGAATCTTTGCGAGATATTGGTAAATTCTACAATAGTACACTAGTTGCAGTGTGATTGCTCCTGTTTTTGTTCCTTAGTTCAACCCATATAACATCAGCTGATGATTTGTCTAACATGTCATCCATTCTCGCAGCTATAATTGTTTCTGTAACCAATAATGCCACTTCCCCTTTTAAACACCTCGCTGTCTCGCTTGAAAGCTCTGAAACCAGGAACGTTGAGGTGCCATTCCTGTTCCTCTTTAAGCCACATTTCAGTAATCACTACGGTATCATACTTCCATATGAGTATCTGCGCCTCAGCCTTCTTCACCATACTCCTTGCATTTAGTTAAATGGCATTAAGCACAGCCAAACTCATTTTATGCCTATTTTCCCACATTTGTTAGTTCTGCCTTCCACATGCTCTTACTACTCTTCTACCTTCCATCTCTTGCTGTGCTTTTCTTCCATTTGAAGCTTTGTTCATATTCCCATCCCCCTGCCAAGCTGGTTTAAACCCTCCCCAATAGCTCTAGCAAAGCCCGTCGTCAGGCTATTGGTCCTGGCTCTGATGAGGTGCAGCATGTTCGACTTGTACAAGTCATAATTCCCCCAGAATATGTCCCAATGGCCCTAAAATCTAAAGTTCTCCCTCCTACACCATCTCTCCAGCCACATTCATTGGCTCTATCCTTCCATTTCTGTACTCACTGGCGCGTGGCACCGGGAGTAATCTGGAGATTACCACCTTTGAGTTCCTGCTTCTTAATCTCTTACCTAACGCCCTGAAATCTGCGTGCAAGACCTCATCTCTCTTTCTACCCATGTCATTGGTGCTGGTATGGACCATGACCTCTGTCTGTGCACCCTCCCCCTTCAGAATGTTTTGCAGCCGCTCAGTGATATCCTTCCCTCTGGCACCAGGGAGGTATCATACCATCCTGGACTCATGACTGTGGCCACAAAAACGCTAGTCTGAGCCCCTGACTATTGAATCCCCTACGACTATCCTTTGACCTTTGTCCTCCTACCCCCCTCCCCGCCCCCACTCCTCATGTACAGCTGACCTACACATGGTGCTATGGTCTTGGATCTGGCTGCATTATCCTTGGGAACGATCTCCCCCACCGGTATTCAGAACGCAAAACTGGTTAGCGAGTGGGATTCCCTTAGGGGTCTCCTGAAATACCTGCCTATTCTATTATCTCAGAAGCTGGAGCATTCAGGATTTCAAATACATGATTGAGCTTTATGCCGTTTGGAAGTGTTTGGAGTAAACTCTCTATTTACTGTTACCTCCTTGGAGCAACCTCTCTCTCCATTGACAGATCACCTCTGTCATCTCAACTTCAGCTGCCAGCTATTCCAACTACATTGGTGCCCTTGAAAAAATCTCACCATGGTCCTCAGAATTCCACCACGATCAGCCCCAACACCAGCATCACCGGGCACACCAGCATCACCGGGCACACCAGCATCACCGGGCACACCAGCATCACCGGGCACACCAGCATCACCGGGCAAAACAGCGCCACCAACAACAACACCAACATTCTCCTTAATCAATGATGCTGCACAGGACACATGGCATCAGCACCTGACCAACTTGTTGCCAGGGATGGCCTCACCATGGCCACATTGACTTCACTTCATGCTCTGCACCCTGGCTGCCACATGATACACCAGGTTGGCACCACCCCACACCAGCACTATAAACTATCCCTACAATGCACAAGCCATTCCTTTCACATTGATGGCTATTGCGGGAGGTACCGTTACGTCTCGCTTTTCACTGCAAGTCACTAAGCCACTATTACTGTCGAAGAAGGCAAAATGTTAAAAATAAAGATGTCATGAATGGCTAAGAGACCCAAGCATGTTCTTAGTTGGTATGATTGGACTAGGATGAAGGTGAGTGTGAGGGGTGACTGGTGAGAAAGGCTGTGATGATGTACATGGAGCGAGAGGGATGAGTGAAGGTGCAATGTAAGTTGTTGTGAATAAGGATGTGCAGGAGTCAGAAAGGCAGAGTGATGGGGATATGATGAGTGGCACAACAGGATGAGGTTGAGTGAGGATTTTCAGTAATGCTTTGTGATCCACTGAGATCATTGAAAGGTTTGCGCCACTGCAGCCCGATCCTCTGTTGGAATTCCCGATTGAGTCAACCTGTGTGTTGTGCAACGAGATTGCGTTGGTCTCCTGTGGAGGTCCCTTCCGCCGTGTACATTTGAGTAGTGCATGTCAGGATTTGGTGTTGGTGTAGTGCAGAATATTACCAAGTTTTAGAAGCAGTGCAGTATAGGGGCGTGAAGGGTGATCTGATAGCGTTGTCTAAAATGTTAATCGTTTCTATAGGGTAGATTCAGAGAAACTATTTCTACTGGTGTTGGAATAAATACCCGGTGAAATATGCGTACAACTAGATCTAGGTCTTTGAGGAACACTTTCCTGCACAAAGTGTTGTGGGAATGTTGGTATTCTCGTTCCAAAAGCAGTGGATAGAGGGCCAATTGGAGCTTCCAATACTGAGATGGAGAGATATTTATTAGATAAGTGTACCATGTGATAGGGAGCAAAGACGGGAAAATGGAGCTGAACTACAGAGCAGCCATGATCTAATTGAATGGGGAGCAGGCCCAAGGGGCCGAATGGCCTGCCCCTGTTCCCAATGTTACTATAATCCTTGTCCTAATCTTCTATATTACTGAAAGAATCAAAGTGAAACCATGCAGGATGGAAAATAATAGACAATAATGAGCTGAGCAGAAACGTTGATCCCACCGCAGCATCCTGCGGACGGAGATCTCCAGAGATCCTGCTTCACACTCGGCAGAACTTATTTCAATATTGTTCGGGACCCAATACCTCGGTTTCCGCTCGTCCAACCGTAAGGCGTCTGTATCATCATCTGAAACATTCACAGCATTTTAATTCCAGTGAAATTTCAGATCAGTCATGATCGCATTGAATGGCAGAGCAGGCTCGAGGGACCAAATGGCCTACTCCTGCTCCTATTTCTTATCAACCCGAGGTTATTTCAGGACCTGGTCACAATTTTCTATCTGAGGTTTGAATGTTACTTTATTCCTCGCGTTCGTCAAAAGCCCGACCTCTTCCTGTCCTAAGGACATAGATTGGTATTTCAATTGGGAAACCTCACTCTAAGATTCACAAGAGCGAGTTTCCATGGCCCGGTGCGGTATGGACCCTTGAGGGATGTTTGAGAATTCGGGGAATACAATTGGTGCATCACCAGGTGTGAACCGGGTCACAGCACGGAAGGAAAAGGGAGCTGTTTCTGGTTAATGTGCAGCGGTTCGCTCAGAGCCCGGCTTTTACATCGGTACATAGAAATGTGACCGCAATATTATTCCAATCTTGGGGCTGTTTCATTTCAATTTATAACACTTACAAAACACCTTTCAGTGAAGGGAGTTGTCGCTTTGTCCAACTGACTGGAAGTGATGTCAATGTTGCTGTTTGCTGATCCCACTAGACCGTCAATTGGTCAAAATACTGAAAGATTCTACCTAGCTTCTGGAATTTTTTGAGGATGTAACTAGTAGAGTGGACAAGGGAGAACCAGTGGATGTGGTGTATTTGGACTTTCAAAAGGCTTTTGACAGGGTCCCGCACAAGAGATTGTTGTGCAGAATCAAAGCACATGGTATTGGGGGTAATGTACTGACGTGGATAGAGAACTGGTTGGCAGACAGGAAGCAGAGAGTTGGGATAAACGGGTCCTTTTCAGAATGGCAGGCAGTTACTAGTGGGGTGCCGCAGGTCTCAGTGCTGGGACCCCAGCTCTTTACAATATACATTAACGATTTGGGTGAAGGAATAGTGTAATATATCCAAGTTTGTGGATGACACTAAACTGGGTGGCGGTGTGAGCTGTGAGGAGGATGCTAAGAGGCTGCAGGGTGACTTGGACAGATTAGGTGAGTGGGCAAATACACTGCAGATGCAGTATAATATGGATAAATGTGAGGTTATCCATTTTGGGGGCAAAAACACGAAGGCAGAATATTATCTGAATGGCGGCAGACTAGAAAAAGGGGAGGTGCAACGAGACCTGGGTGTCATGGTTCATCAGTCACTGAAAGTGGGCACGCAGATACAGCAGGCGGTAAAGAAGGCAAATGGTATGTTGGCCTTCATAGCTTGGGGATTTGAATATAGGAGCAGGGAGGTCCTACTGCAGTTGTACAGGGCCTTAGTGAGGCCTCACCTGGAATATTGTGTTCAGTTTTGATCTCCTAATCTGAGGAATGATGTTCTTGCTATTGAGGGAGTGCAGCAAAAGTTCACCAGACTGATTCCAGGGATGGCTGGGCTGACATATGAGGAGAGACTGGATCAACTGGGCCTTTATTCACTGGCATTTAGAAGGATGAGAGGGGATCTCATAGAATCTTATATGTTTCTGACGGGACTGGACAGGTTAGATGCGGGAAGAATGTTCTCGATGTTGGGGAAGTCCAGAACCAGGGGACATAGTCTTAGGATAAAGGGTAGGCCATTTAGGATTGAGATGAGGAGAAATTTCTTCACTCAGTGTGGAATTCCCTGCAGCAGAGAGTTGTTGATGCCAGTTCATTGGATATATTCAAGAGGGAGTTAGATATGGCCCTTATGGTTAAGGGGATCAAGGGGTCTGGAGATAAAACAGGAAAGGAGTACTGAAGGAATGATCAGCCATGATTTTATTGAATGGTGGTGCAGGCTCGAAGGGCCGAATGGCCTACTCCTGCATCTATTTTCTATGTTTCTATGTTTCTAGCAACACTGTGGGGTACATTCATTACGTGGACTGCAGCGCTTGCAGAACAGGGCTCACCCCCACCTTCTCAAGGGCAACCAGACTGGATTCCCCATCTATTGACCCTAATTCAGGGTTGCCTCATGTTATCTGTTATTTCGCAATATACTTCTGTTTCTATGGCAACAGCTACATCCGCACGTAAATGGGCTAAAATTATATTCTCCTAAAAACTCGTGATGCAATTTGCTTCTAAATGTTTATTGTGTAACCTCAGTTCTACAGGAGTACAGTTACTTACTTCCACCCCAGTTCCCTTGCTCTGGTTCTCTGTTCTGCACAGATCTGTCTGTCTGTCTATATCTATCTATCTCTCTATCTATCTCTCTATCTCTCTGTACTATCTATCTATCTATCTATCTCTCTGTACATCTATCTATCTATCTATCTCTCTGTACATCTATCTATCTCTCTGTACATCTATCTATCTATCTATCTCTATCTATCTATCTCTCTGTACATCTATCTATCTATCTATCTATCTATCTCTCTGTACATCTATCTATCTATCTATCTATCTATCTATCTATCTATCTATCTCTCTATCTATCTATCTATCTATCTATCTCTCTGTACATCTATCTCTATCTATCTATCTCTCTGTACTATCTATCTCTCTGTACTATCTATCTATCTATCTCTCGTTCTGTATGTCTTGCTTTCTTATTCTCAACAATAACTTATATTTATGTAGCGCCTGTAATGTAGTAAAACATCCCAAGGCGCTTCACAGCAGGGTTATAAAACAAAGCAGATTAATTTGACACTGAGCCATATAAGTAGATGTCAGTGCAGATGACCAAAAGCTTGGTGAGAGAGGTAGTTTTTTTCTTTTCTAACTCTTTCCCTCTCTTTATCAATCTCTGGCTTTCTCTCTTTCTCTCAATCTATCGCAGAATACAAATTAACCCATGACATACCTTACCAATAATCACCTCATAACCGGTTATCTGTCGATACCACACATCAAAGGAATCTTAGTCAAATAGTCCTGAATAACTCTTCTAATGTTGATTGACTTGAAAGCCCGGGTACATATGATGTCCACACCCCCTGCAATGTACTCTTGGACAGCCTTCCACACCAGGGCGATCAATTCTCCACAGTGCTCATGGGTCAGAGTAAGATTACAGTTGTCATTGACCGCAATTGTTTTGTATGAGTCTCAGTATGCAGCTTCCTGTCCTGTGTGGAACCGCATCCTCTATAGCCACTTGCAATGTTGATGCTGCGAACAAGGGATCACTGACATTACCTCGCTCTGAAATTTGCTACTTTCTCACAGGTGTCAAAGCGAGGTGGGGATTGCGACTCTTGTTTCATCATGTATTTTGGATGGTCCTAGGTTGAAATATCAAGGGAAGGTTGTGTTGTTGTTTACTGATCACCATCTCTCCCTTCTGTTCATTGCTGGAGTTTCCACAGATGTTGTATGACTTTTGAAGTCGCCGATACAAAAAACCTGCCTTTGTGAGCGAGGCAAAGTCATAAGAACATATGAACATAAGAAATAGGAGCAGGAGTAGGCCATACGGCCCCTCGAGCCTGCTCCACCATTTAATAAGATCATACCTGATCTGATCATTGACTCAGCTCCACTTCCCCACCCGCTCCCCAAAAACCCTTATCTCCTTATCAGTTAAGAAACTCTCTATTTCTGTCTTAAATTAATTCAATATCCCTGCTTCCACAACTCTCTCAGGCATCGAATTCCACAGATTAACAACCCTCAGAATAAATTTCTCCTCATAAATGTGTTAAATGGGCGGCCCCTTATTCTAAGATCATGCCCTCTAGTTCTATTCTCCCCTATCAGTGGAAACATCCTTTCTTTATCCACGTTGTCAAGCCTCCTCATAATCTTATACGTTTCAACAAGATTACTTCTCATTCTTCTGAATACCACTGAGTAGAGGCCCAACCTACTCAACCTTTCCTCATAGGTCAACCCCCTCATGCCCGGAATCAACCTCTTGGACCTTCTCTGAACTGCCTCCAAAGCAAGTATATCCTTTCTTAAATATGGACACCAAAACTGCACACAGTATTCCAGGTGTGGCCTCATCAATACCTTGTATAACTGTAGCAAGACTTCCCTGCTTTTATACTCCATCCCCTTGGCAATAAAGGCCAAGATTCCATTGGCCTTCCTGATCATTGCTGTACCTGCATGCTATCCTTTTGTGTTTCATGCTCAAGTACCACCAGGTCCCGCTGTACAGCGGCACTTTGCAATCTTTCTCCATTTAAATAATAACTAGCTCTTTGATTTTTTTTTCTGCCAAAGTGCATGACCTCACACTCTCCAACATTTTACTCCATCTGCCAAATTTTTGCCCACTCACTTAGCCTGACTATGTCCTTTTGCAGATTTTTTGTGTCCTCCTCACACATTGCTTTTCCTTCCATCTTTGTAGTGTCAGCAAACTTAGTTACGTTACACTCAGTCCCTTCCTCAAAGTCGTTTATATAGATTGTAAATAGTTGTGGTCCAAGCACTGATCCCTGCGGCACCCCACTAGCTACTGGTTGCCAACCAAAGTATGAACCATTTATCCCGACTCTGTTTTTGTTTAGTTAGCCAATCCTCTATTCATGCTAATATATTAACCCCAATCCCGTGTATTTTATCTTGTGCAGTAACCTTGTCAAATGCCTTCTGGAAATCCAAATACACCATATCTACTGGTGCCCCATTATCCACCCTGTTCATTCCATCTTCAAAAAGAACTCCAGCAAATTTGTCAAACATGACTTCCCATTCATAAATCCATGCTGACTCTGCCTGACCGAATTTTGCTTTCCCAAATGTCCTGCTACTGCTTCTTTCATAATGGACACCCAACCACAGATGGTTTACCCAACCACGGATGTTAGGCTAACTTGTCTATAGTTACCTGCTTTTTGCCTGCCTCCTTTTTTAAAGAGGGGTGTTGATCATGTTAGCTCGTCACCTGGTGGATTTAAACAGAGACCGCTGCGACTTGTACCAGTTGAATCACAACAAATCCCCTTCTAATATGCTGCCTGAAGCCGTGTTTTGCCCAGTCTGTGGGAAGGGAGGACCTTGAGACAATCACTATCACTAGGGGGGTAGTGCTGGACAGGCTAATGGGACTCAAGGTAGACAAGTCCCCTGGTCCTGATGAAATGCATCCCAGGGTATTAAAAGAGATGGCGGAAGTTATAGCAGATGCATTCGTTCTAATCTACCAAAATTCTCTGGACTCTGGGGAGGTACCATCGGATTGGAAAGCAGCGAATGTAACGCCTCTGTTTAAAAAGGGGGGCAGATAAAAGGCAGGTAACTATAGGCCGGTTAGTTTAACATCTGTAGTGGGGAAAATGCTTGAAGCTATCATTAAGGAAGAAATAGCGGGACATCTAGATAGGAATAGTGCAATCAAGCAGACGCAACATGGATTCATGAAGGGGAAATCATGTTTAACTAATTTACTGGAATTCTTTGAGGATATAACGAGCATGGTGGATAGAGGTGTACTGATGGATGTGGTGTATTTAGATTTCCAAAAGGCATTCGATAAGGTGCCACACAAAAGGTTACTGCAGAAGATAAAGGTACGCGGAGTCAGAGGAAATGTATTAGCATGGATCGAGAATTGGCTGGCTAACAGAAAGCAGAGAGTCGGGATAAATGGGTCCTTTTCAGGTTGGAAATCGGTGGTTAGTGTTGTGCCACAGGGATCGATGCTGGGACCACAACTGTTACACTACACTGTCCCCTCTATATATATATATATATATATATATATATATATATATATATATATATTATAACAAAATTTGCAGATGACACAAAGATTAATGGGAAAGCGGGTTGTGTAGAGGACAGAGGCTGCAGAGATTTAGATAGGTTAAGCGAATGGGCTAAGGTTTGGCAGATGGAATACAATGTCGGAAAATGTGAGGTCATCCACCTTGGGGGAAAAAAAACAGTAAAAGGGAATATTATTTGAATGGGGAGAAATTACAACATGCTGAGGTGCAGAGGGACCTGGGGGTCCTTGTGCATGAATCCCAAAAAGTTAGTTTGCAGGTGCAGCAGGTAATCAGGAAGGCGAATGGAATGTTGGCCTTCATTGCGAGAGGGATGGAGTACAAAAGCAGGGAAGTCCTGCTGCAACTGTACAGGGTATTGGTGAGGCCGCACCTGGAGTACTGCATGCAGTTTTGGTCACCTTACTTAAGGAAGGATATATTAGCTTTGAAGGGGGTACAGAGACAATTCACTAGGCTGATTCCGGAGATGAGGGGGTTACCTTATGATGATAGATTGAGTAGACTGGGTCTTTACTCATTGGAGTTCAGAAGGATGAGGGGTGATCTTATAGAAACATTTAAAATAATGAAAGGGATAGACAAGATAGAGGCAGAGAGGTTGTTTCCACTGGTCGGGGAGACTAGAACTAGGGGGCACAGCCTCAAAATACGGGGGAGCCAATTTAAAACCGAGTTGAGAAGGAATTTCTTCTCCCAGAGGGTTGTGAATCTTTGTAATTCTCTGCCCAGGGAAGCAGTTGAGGCTAGCTCATTGAATGTATTCAAATCACACATAGATAGATTTTTAACCAATAAGGGAATTAAGGGTTACGGGGAGCGGGAGGGTAAGTGGAGCTGAGTCCACGGCCAGATCAGCCATGATCTTGTTGAGTGGTGGAGCAGGCTCGAGGGGCTAGATGGCCTACTCCTGTTCCTAATTCTTATGTTCTTATGTTCTTTCATCACAGCCCCCAGTTTGAGAATAAAATCTGACTACTCCGACCAACGGCTGGTAATCTGCTCCCTTTTCCTGATCACGGACACAAACCCAGCCAGGAGTGCTCACCCTCCGTGCTCTCCATTTTGCACTGAACAGATTCCTGGCCTGCTTCATTCTCACTGCTGCCCATTTATTGTTTCTCTCGCAGTTTAAAATCCACCACTTATTACTTATTTGTCATTTTCTTATGTTTTATTTTCATTGGTTCATTTGTTCTTCCTTCAGGGAAATGCTACATATTTTAATTATACGTAATTTATTGTAATTATGAAACAGTTTTATCTCGCGTTGCATACATCATGTAATTAACCGGCCGGTAATTCCATCAGAACTGCGCACTGTTTCCACCGCACTTCCGACCAAGTTGTGGTGACGGAGCGAGAGCAGCGGTCTTTGGTTCACAGAATCATATAGTGATACAACAGTACAGCAGAGAAGGAGGCCATTCGGCCCATCGTGTCTGCGCTGACTCTTACAAAGAGCAATCCAGTTGGTCCCACTCCCCCATCTTTCCCCATACACATGCAACTTTTTCTCCTTCCAATATTTACCCAACTCCCTTCACAAGTTTACCGTTGAATCTGTATCCACCAACCTCAGGCAGTGCATGCCAAATCCCAACCACCTGTTGGTAAAACAACGTCCCCATGTCGCCTCTCATTTTTTGAACAAGTCTGTAACATTTACAGTCCTCCAGTCCTCTGGCACCACCCTTGTGTGTAAGGCAGATTGGAAGGTTGCAGCAAGCCCACTGCAATTTCTACCCTTACTTCTGTCAGCAACCTCGGAAGCATCCCACCCACACCGGGTGACTCACCCACTGTAAGTATTGCCCGGCTTTCTTACTTGCTCTTTTTTTATCTCACCTGGTTATCGGATAACATCTTTATTTACCATAGCGTTTGCAAGGTCCGCTTCTTTGGTAAACACCGATGCAAGTTATTCATTTAGTACATCAGCCATACATCCTGCCTTCACCAATAGATCTTCATTTCAGTCCCTAATCAGCCCCACCACTCCTCTGACAACCCTTTTACTGTTAATATGCCTATAGGGGACTTTGGATTAGTTTAATGTCAGACGCCAATGTAATCGTGAACTGTCGCTTTGCCCCTCTTATTCCTGTTTTCACTTCTCCTCTGTACTTTTTAATTTTCAGCCTGATTCTCACTTGTATTATCAAGCTGACATCTGTCCTATGCCCCACGTTTCTGCTCCATCCTACACTCTGACTCCTCTTCATCCCCACAGAGATCTGGCTTTGGTCGACCTGCCTTCCCCTTGTGGGTTTGTATGTAGTCTGTACCTGGACCATCTCCTCTTTAAATACCACCAATGTCTCCAGTACGCTTTTGATTGTTGCCTATGACTCCAATTTGTCTTGGCCAAATCCCTCTCCAATTCACTGAAATTAGCCCTCCTCCAGTTAACTATTTTTATTCTAGATTGTTCTTCTTTCTTCAATTCTATTCTAAACCTTCCTCTATAATGATCGCTAAGTCCAGGATGCTCCCCACTGTGACATGCTCAACTTTATCAATTTCATGTCCCAGGAGTGCATGCAGAAATGCCTCCTTGCTCATTGGGCAAGAAATATATTGACTAAGGACTTTCTCATGAATACACTTGAAAAGTCTTCCCCTTCTCTGCCTTTACACAATCACTGCCACACTCAATATTGGGAAATTAAATTCTCCCATTACTCCTGCTCTATTGTACTCAGTAATTTCTGGGTGAAACTGCTCCTCTATCTCCTTTCCATTAGTTTGTGGCCTATAAAATACACCAAGCAGCATAATAGCTACATTACTCTTCCTTAACTCCAACCAAATAGATTCTGTCTGTGACCCTTCTAGAACATCCTCTCTTTCCAGCACTGTAATATTTTCCTCATTCCAAACTGCAACCCATCCTCCATTCTCCAACCCCTTATTTGCTCAATACCTTCTATCCAGGAATATTAAACATACAATCCACCACTTTTTGGAGCCAAGTCTGTGTGTTGGCACAAGCATTATAATCCCACGTGGTATTTCACACTGCAGCTCATCAACCTTATCAATCACATTTCATGCAACTGCAGACATGCATTCCAAACCGAACATGGACTTCTTTCATAGTTGTTATGATTCCACCAATTCTGTATTATTCCAACTCTATCTGACTCTCCCAGTCCTCTGTTCACAAGGTTTCTACTTATTATTACTACTTCTTGATGCTCACCTCCCCATGCCCTAAGACATGCCGTTAGATATTTCTGTCTGGTTAACAGTCGCATTCACATTCGATCGATTTGTTTCCATTCGTTGCCAAAAGCTGAGGACTAAATATTGCACCGAGAAAACAGCAGCCTTGGTGATAGGAACCGTGTGTCTGCTGTTCTGCTTAAAAAACATTCCCTGGTACTTTGCGATGGAACCCTACTATACAATCGACAACATACCCTGGCACTGTCATGGAAAACTGGAGTTTTACACTGTAACTGCTTGGGTAGCATTTAGCTGGATTCACCGCTGTTTCACCCCACTGCTCCCGATATTCCTGATATTGGTGCTCAATGTTCTGACAGTAGGACACATTTTGGCGGCCAGTAGAGTCCGCAGGAGGCTGAGGGGCAGCAGGAATGATGAGAATCACAAAGATGCGGAGATGGAGAAGCGAAGGAAATCCATCATCTTGCTCTTCGCTATATCGGCAACTTCATCCTGCTCTGGGTGGTCTACGTAATAGTTTTTTACTCACCCGAATTACAAACCGTTATTATACAACAGGTTTCAAAAACCCGATGTTCATCGCAGATCAAACTAGTTACATGCTCCTGCTCTTGAGTAGCTGCACAAACACGGTTATTTATGCAGTGACCCAGACTAAATTCCGAGAGGAGCTGAAAAATGGGCTGAAATATCCACTGAATCGAATATTGAGATTAGTTAAACATGCACAAAAACAGCTCAAAGCCCAGCATTAGACCTCTCTCTCTTACACTGCCCTTGGAGTAGAGGTGACTTGCTTCCATACAGAAATGATTTCTAATGTTACTAATGAATCCAAAGCGGGATCTACCGTATCTGTCACAGGTGGGGCAGGTGGTGGTTGGAGGGTTGTGTGGCTGGGGTGCTTGATTTGTGATACACTCCTTCGGCTGTTTGTGCTTCACTTCCACGTGATCCTGATGAAGAGAATCGAAGTATTCAGCGCCTTCTCTGATGCTTCTCCTCCACTTTGAGCAGTCATGGGCCAGAGATTCCCAAGAGTCGGTGGGCATGTTACATTTATTTAAGGCCGCTTTGAGGGTGTTCTTTAAGCATTTTCTCTGCCCTACTGGGTCTGGCTTGCCGTGATGGAGCTCGGAATAGAGTGTTGTTTCAGGAGTCTAGTATCAGACTAGCGGACAATGTGGCCCATCCAGTGGAGCTGATCGAGCGTGGTCAATGCTTCGATGCTGGGGATGTTGGCCTGAGAGAGAACACTGACATTGGTGTATGAATTTGCAGGATTTTGTGGAGGCAGCGTTGGTGGTACTTCTCCAGCGTTTTGTGGTGCCTACTGTCCATAGTCCATGTCTCAAACATATAGGAGGGCAGGTATCACTACTGCTCTGTAGACCATGAGTTTAGTTCCAGGTTTGAGATCCTGGTCTTCAAACACTCTTTTCTTCAGGCGACTGAAGGCTGCACTGACACACTGAAGGCGGTGTTTGTCTTCTTCATTGAAGTCTGTCCTTGCAGAGTGTAGGTTCCCGAGGTATAGAAACTGATCCACATTTTCCAAGGTGTTGTCATGGATCTTGATAATCAGGAGCAGTGCTTCAGGATGACATGCAAGCTGTGATCCTTACCAACGGATCCACTACAGACCCAATACAAGTGCAGTCTGGGTTTAAGCAAGGCTGTGTCATCTCTCCAACGCACTTCTCAATCTTCCTCGCTGCAATGCTTCATCTCACCTTCCACAAGCTCCCATCTGGAGTGGAGTTATTCTACAGGACAAATGCGCAATTATTCAACATTCGTTGCCTCCAGTCCAGATTCAATGTCGGTCCAACTTCTTTACAGTATGCAAACGACGCTTGCGTTTGTGCACACTCGGAGGCCAAACTCTAAACCATCGGCAACACCTTCACCCAAGTGTACGAGCGTCTGGACCTTACATTAAACATCCTTAAGACAAACGTTCTCTAACAACCTTCGCCCACCCCACATTTCTGCCCCCCGATTATCAAGATCCATTAGACCTATATCCTGACTCAGATCCCATCCTTTGCTCCTTTATTCATATATTGTGTCCCGGACATTCTCAGACACAGCACTAGGAAATATCACCCTAAAACCACATGTACTAGATAATCTGTCTTCCGACAAAATCCAAAGGCGGCAAGTCTTTTGAATTCTATTGGTTACTAATTCCCTGACTCTCTGTCAATATCTGGAAAAACATATCTCGGTATTTATATCTAGAAAGTTAGAAATGTGGGCTCCTGAATCTTATTAAGAAACATATTTCTGGATACTGTGTTTTAAGAAAAGCAATTGATTGTATTCCCGTCATAAGAAATAAGAAATAGGAGCAGGAGTGGTCGTTCGGCCTCACGAGCCTTCACCATTCAATAGGATCATGGCTGACCTACCTCAACTCCACCTTCCTGCACTTTCCCCATATCCCTTGATTCCATTAGAGCCCAAAGATCTAGTGATCTCTGACTTGAATATCTCAGACTTCTGTCTGAGGCAGAAACAGACTGTTTGCAACCATGGTGTCATATTTGACCCTGAAATTAGCTTTCGGCCACATATCCACAGCACAACTTAGACCGCCTATTTCCAACTCTATAAAATTGGCCATCTCCACCCTTACCTCAGCTCATCCGCTGCTGAAGCCCTCATCCATGCCTGTGTTACCTCTAGATTTTACTATTCCAAAGCAATCCTGGCTGGCCTCCCACATTCTACCCTACGCAATGCAGAGTTGATCCAAAACTCAGCTGTCCATGTCCTAACTCCCACCAAGTCTGGCTGGTGGATTGGTGAGTATTTTTTCTTTTTCTTTTATCAGTCGGAAACTCTTGGCATTGTTGCCAAATTAAGTTAATTTAAGGGTTAAGTCATGGCAGGAGAACCCAGATCCATGTCATGTTCCTCCTGTGCTATGCGGGAAGTAAGGGACGCGTCCAGTGTCCCTGACAACTATATGTGCAGGAAGCGTATCAAGCTGCAGCTCTTGACAGACCACATTGCGGCACTGGAGCTGCACATGTACTCACTCTGGAGCATCCACGATGATGAGGATATCATGAATAGCATGTTTAGTGAGTTGGTCACACCGCAGGTAAAGGTTACACAGCCAGATAGGGAATGGGCGACCATCAGGCAGAGCAGTGGAAGGAAGGTAGTGCAGGGGTCCACTGTGGTCATCTCCCTCCAAAACAGATACACCACCTTGGGTTATGTTGGGGGAGATAGCTCATCGGAGGAAGGCAGCAGCAGCCAAGTCCGTGGCACCAGGGGTGGCTCTGCTGCACAGGAGGGCAGGAAAAAGAGTGGGAGAACTATAGTGATAGGGGATTCTAGTGTAAGGGGAATAGATAGACTTCTCTGCGGCTGCAAACAAGACTCCAGGATGGCATGTTGCCTCCCTGGTGCAAGAGTCAAGGATGTTTCGGAGCGGCTGCAGTGCATCCTGGAGGGGGTGGGTGAACAGCCAGCTGTCGTGGTACATCTAGGTACCAACGATATGGGTAAAAAACGGGATGAGGTCCTATAAGCTGAATTTAGGGAGCTAGGAGTTAAATTAAAAAGTAGTCCTCAAACTTAGTAATCTCAGGATTGCTACCAATGCCATGTGCTAGTCATAGTATGAATTGCAGGATAGCTCAGATGAATACGTGGCTTGAGGAATGGTGCAAGGGAGAGGGATTCAAATTCCTGGAGCATTGGAACCGGTTCTGAGGAAGGTGAGACCAGTACAAACCGGACGATCTGCACCTGGGCAGGACCGGAACCGATATCCTAGACAGAGTGTTTGCTAGTGCTGATGGGGAGGGTTTAAACTAAAATGGCAGGGTGAAGGGCAAAAATCAAAGGGTCAAATTACAACATCATTTTAAAAGGAGAAAGAGTGTTAAAAAAACAAGCCTGAAGGGTTTGAGTCTCCATGCGAGGAGCATTCATAATAAGGTGACTGAATTGACTGCGCAGATAGCTGTTAATGGATATGATGTGATTGGGATTACAGAGGCATGGCTCCAGGGTAACCAAGGCTGGGAACTCAACATCCAGGGGTATTCAATATTGAGGAAGAACAGACAGGAAGGAAAAGGAGGTGGGGTAGTGTTACTGGTTAAAGAGGAGATTAACACTATAGTAAGGAAGGACATTAGCGTGGAGAGAAATATTGAAACATAGAAACATAGAAAATTGGTGCAGGAGTAGGCCATTTGGCCCTTCGAGCCTGCACCACCATTCAATAAGATCATGGCTGATCATTCACCTCAGTACCACTTTCCAGCTTTCTCTCCATACCCCTTGATCCCTTTAGCCATAAGGGCCACATCCAACTCCCTCTTGAATATATCCAATGAACTGGCATCAAAAAGTCTCTGCGTAGGAATTCCACAGGTTAACAACTCAGTAAAGAAGTTTCTCCTCATCTCAGTCCTAAATGGCTTATCCCTTATCCTTAGACTGTGACCCCTGGTTCTGGATTTCCCCAACATCAGGAACATTCTTCCCGCATCTAACCTGTCCAGTCTCATCAGAATTTTATATGTTTCTATGAGATCCCCTCTCATCCTTCTAAACTCCAGTGAATACAGGCCCAGTCGATCCAGTCTCTCCTCATATGTCAGTCCTGTCATCCCAGAAATCAGTCTGGTGAACCTTCGCTGCACTCCCTCAATAGCAAGAACGTCCTTCCTCAGATTAGGAGACCAAAACTGAACACAATATTCCAGATGAGGCCTCATTAAGGCCCTGTACAACTGCAATAAAACCTCCCTGCTCCTATACTCAAATCCCCTAGCTATGAAGACCAACATACCATTTGCCTTCTTCACCGCCTGCTGTACCTGCATGTCAACTTTCAATGACTGATGTACCATGACAACCAGGTCTCGTTGCACCTCCCTTTTCCTAATCTGCCGCCATTCAGCTAATATTCTGCCTTCATGTTTTTGCCAACAAAGTGGATAACTTCACATTTATCCACATTATACTGCATCTGCCCTGCATTTGTCCACTTATCTAACCTTTCCAAGTCACCCTGCAGCCTCTCAGTGTCCTCCTCACAGCTCACACCGTCACCCAGCTTAGTGTCATCTACAAAGTTGGAGATATTACACTCAATTCCTTCATCTAAATCATTAATGTATATTGTAAAGAGCTGGGGTTCCAGCACTGAGCCCTGTGGTACTACACTAGTCACTGCCTGCCATTCTGAAAAGGACCCTTTTATCCCGACTCTCTGCTTTCTGTCTGCCAACCAGTTCTCTATCCACGTCAGTACATTACCCCCAATACCATGTGCTTTAATTTTGCACACCAATCTCTTGTGTGGGACCTTGTCAAAAGCCTCTTGAAAGCCCAAATACACCACATCCACTGGTTCTCCCTTGTCCACTCTACTAGTTACATCCTCACAAAATTCTAGAAGATTTGTCAAGCATGATTTCGCTTTCATAAATCCATGCAGACTTGGATCGATCCTGTCACTGCTTTCCAAATGTGCTGCAATTTCATCTTTAATAATTGATTCCAACATTTTCCCCACTACTGATGTCAGGCTAACCAGTCGATAATTATCCTTTTTCTCTCTCCCTCCTTTCTTAAAAAGTGGTGTTACATTAGCTACCCTCCAGTCCATAAGAACTGATCCAGAGTCGATAGATGGGGAATCTATTGGGATAGAGCTGCGAAACACCAAAGTGCAGAACATGTTAGTGGCAGTTGGGTACAGACCACCAAACAGTTGTCAGGAGGTTGGGGATGGCGTCAAACAGGACATTAGGGACGCATGCAATAAGGGTACAGAAGTTATCATGGGTGACTTTAATCTACATATTGATTGGGCTAACCAAACTGGTAGCAGTACTGTGGAGGAGGATTTCCTGGAGTGTATAAGGTACAGTTTTCTCGACAATATGGCCTGCTCTCGACAAAACTCGAGAGCAGGCCATCCTAGACTGGGTCTTGTGTAACGAGAGAGGTTTAATTAGCAATCTGGTCATGTGGGGCTCCTTGGGGAAGAGTGAGCATAATATGGTAGAAATTTTCATTAAGATTAGGAGGTGGAGAAAGTACATCCGGGAGGGTGTTGAGCTCTTCGAGTCTCAACGCAAAGAGCCTGAAGAGGCCAAGCACAGGCAGCGGAAGGAGCGCGTGGCAAACCAGCCCCACCGACCCCTTCCCTCAACGAATGTCTGTCCCACCTGTAACACGGTCTGTGGCTCTCGTATTAGATAGTTCAGCCATCAAAGAACTCACTTTGGGAGTGGAAGCAAGCCTTTATCAAATCTGAAGGACTGCCTATGATGATGGATGATAATTCAGAGACTAGGGTTCTGAACTTAAAGAAAGGAAACTTCAAAGGTATGAGATGTGAATTGGCTAGCATAGACTGGAGAATGATACTTAAAGGGTTGCCAGTGAATAGGCAATGGCAGACATTCAAATATCACATGGATGAATGACAACAATTGTACATCCCTGTGTGGCATAAGAATAAAAAGGGGAAGGTGGCTCAACCGTGGCTAACAAGGGAAATTAGGGAAAGTGTTAAGTCCAAGGAAAAGGCATATAAATTGGCCAGAAAAAGCAGCAAACCTGAGGACTGGGAGAAATCTAGAATTCAGCAGAGGAGGACTAAGGGTTTAATTAGGAGCGGGAAAATAGAGTATGACAGTAAGCTTGCAGGGAACATAAAAACTGACTGCAAAAGCTTATATAGATACACGAAGAGAAAAAGATTAGTGAAAACTAATGTAGGTCTCTTGCAGTCAGAATTGGGCGATTTCATAGTGGGGAACAAGGAAATGGCAGAATAATTGAAGAAATACTTTGGTTCTGTCTTCACTAAGGAAGACACGAATAATCTCCCGAAATTACTAGGGGATCGAGGGTCTAACGAGAAGGGGGAACTGAGGGAAATCCTTTATTAGTCGGGAAATGGTGTTAGGGAAATTGAAGGGACTGAGGCCAATCAATCCCCAGGGCCTGATAGTCTGCATCCTATAGTACTTAAGGAAGTGGCCCAAGAAATAGTAGATGCATTGGTGGTCATTTTCCAACATTCCTTGGACTCCGATTCAGTTCCTATGGATTGGAGGGTAGCTAATGTAACTCCACTTTTTAAAAAAGGAGAGAGAGAGAGAAAACAAGGAATTATAGACTGGTTAGCCTGACATCGGTGGTGGGGAAAATGCTGAAATCAATTATTAAAGATGTAATAGCAGCACATTTGGAAAGCAGTGACAGGATCGGTCCAAGTCAGCATGGATTTATGAAAGGGAAATCGTGCTTGACAAATCTTCTGGAATTTATTGAGGATGTAACTAATAGAGTGGACAAGGGAGAACCAGTGGATGTGGTGTATCTGGTGCATTTGGACTTTCAAATGGCTTTTGACAATGCCCACACACGAGTTTAGTGTGCAAAATTAAGGTACATGGGGGTAATGTATTGAGGTGGACAGAGAACTGGCTGGCAGACAGGAAGCAAAGAGTGGGAGTAAGCAGGTCCTTTTCAGAATGGCAGGCAGTGACTAGTGGGATGCCACAGGGTTCAGTGCTGGGTCCCCAGCTATTTACAATATACATTAATAATTTAGATGAAGGAATTGAATGTAATATCTCCAAATTTGCAGATGACACCAAGCTGGGTGGCAGTGCGAGCTGCGAGCAGGATGCTAGGAGGCTGCAGGGGGACTTGGACAGGTTAGGTGAATGGGCAACTGCATGGCAGATGCAGTATAATGTGGATAAATGTGAGGTTATCCATTTTGGTGGCAAAAACAGGAAGGCAGATTATTATCTGAATGGCGACAGATTAGTAAAAGATGATGATGTGCAAAGAGACCTGGGTGTCATGGTACATCAGTCATTGAAAGTTGGCATACAGGTACAGCAGGTGGTGAAGAAGGCAAATGGCATGTTGGCCTTCATAGTGAGAGGATTTGAGTATAGGAGCAGGGAGGTCTTACTGCACTTGTACAGAGCCTTGGTGAGGCCACACCTTGAATATTGTGTACAGTTTTGGTCTCCTAATCTGAGGAAGGACATTCTTGCTATTGAGGGAGTGCAGCGAAGGTTCACCAGACTGATTCCTGGGATGGCAGGACTGACCTATCAAGAAAGACTGGATCGACTAGGCTTATATTCACTGGAATTTCGAAAAATGAGAAGGGATCTCATAGAAACATATAAAATTTTGAAGGGATTGGACAGGTTAGATGCAGGAAGAATATTCCCGATATTGGGGAAGTCCAGAACCAGGGGTCATAGTCTAAGGATAAGGGGTAAGACATCTAGGACCGAGATGAGGAGAAACCTTTTCACCCAGAGAATTGTGAACCTGTGGAATTCTCTACCACAGAAAGTTCTTGAGTCCAGTTCGTTGGATATATTCAAAAGGGAGTAAGATGTGGCCCTTACAACTAAAGGGATCAAGGAGTATGGAGAGAAAGCAGGAATGGGGTACTGAGGGAATGATCAGCCATGATCATGTTGAATGGTGGTGCAGCTCGAAGGGCCGAATGGCCTACTCCTGCACCTATTTTCTATGTTTCTATGTTTCTCCACTATGACCCCTGTGCTCGCTGACCGAGATAGGCTTCCGGTTAAGCAACACCACGATTTCAAAGTTCTCATCCCTATATTCATATCCCTCCATGACCATGCCCCTCTCTATCTCTGAAATCTCGTCCAGGCTCACAAATCCCCCCGCCACGCTACCCGAGATATCTGTGCTTGTCTAATCATGCCCTCCTAAACACCCCCGATCAAAATTACTGGTTGCCTGGGCCCCAAGCTCTGGAATTCCCTGCCTAAACCTCTTCGCCTCTCTACCTCTCTTTCCTCCTTCAAGACACTCCTTAAAACCTCCCTCTTTAACCTGTGCTAATTTCTACTTATGCAGCTCGGTGTTGTCATGTATTCAACCAGCATTGTAACCCATGTATAAACTGACCTAAGTTGTACAATGTGAGAACACTGACCACTAGGTGGGAGACACTCCTAACCTGGACCTTCAGGTATAAAAGGGGAAGCTCCACCCACCTTCATCACTTGAGTGCTAAGGAATAAAGGACAGGTCACAGACTGACCTTCTCTCAAGCATGGGCCTCGTGTGCATTTATACTGTGTAGTAAGCACGTATCAATGGCGACAAGAAACTGGGATTTAAACCACGCGAGCATGACCACTAGCAGAACAGACGAGAGGTACTGTGTTAAGGAATGGTTGGGACAGAGATTCAACATTGTTAAAGCAGCACACAGTTCTCCAGGCAGACAAGGGCAGTCAGGCATGCCCCAACATGTAGTTGAACCCAGAGGGGGAGTTCGACAGAGACAATGGCAAGCTGAACAGCGATTCACGCCATTGCAAGGGACAATGCGGCCAGTAATGAGGCCATCAACACCTGTTAATGGTGCACTCAAGGACAATAACAGGGGCAGTCAGGGACGATCGACTGGCAAGGGACCTTTTGTTTCAAACCGCAACTCATGCTGGAGGCGTGGAGGCACACATTCAGCCGGAGTTTGCAGAGATGAGCAAAATACCTGCAGAAATGGACACTGGGGGAAATCGCTGGAAGCTGAAGTTCAGCGCGTTCATGTGGAGCACGTATACAGTTCATAAACCAGGACGCCACCGATAATGATGAAAGTGCTCCTCAATGGCATCCCAGTATCAATGGAGTTAGACACGGGTGCCAGCCAGTCCCTGATGGGTATCAAACAGTTCGAAAAGTTGTGGGCATCCAAGGCCAGGAGGCCAAAATTATCGCCGATTGACCACAGCTACGGACTTACACAAAGCAGATCATTAGGGTGCTAGGCAGCGCCACGGTAGTCGTGACCCACAAAGATTCGGAGAACAGGTTGCCACTCTGGATTGTCCCAGGGGACAGTCCCGCACTACTGGGGAGGAGTTGGCTTGCTGTCATGAACTGGAAATGGGGCGATGTCAATGCAATTTCCTCTGTGGAGCGAGTATCATGCTCCCAGATCCTGGACAAATTTGACTCATTATTTCAACCCGGCATTGGCACTTTCATGGGAGCCAAGGTAGTGATTCACATAAACCCGGACGCTAGGCCAGTACACCACAAGGCCAGAGCGGTGCCGTACGTGATGCGGGAAAAGATAGAAGGCGAATTGGACCGCCTGCTGAGGGAAGGCATCATCTCGCCAGTCGAATTCAGTGACTGGGCGAGCCCGATTGTGCCGGTGCTCAAGGCGGATGGGTCGGTCAGGATATGTGGCGATTACAAGGCCACCATCAATCGGGTGTCACTCCAAGACCAGTACCCACTACTGAGAGCGGAGGACCTCTTTGCGACGCTATCCGGTGGCAAACTTTTTTCAAAATTGGACCCTACCTCAGCTTACATGACCCAGGAGCTGGCGAGTGAGTCAAAGAAGCTGACCACCATCACGACACACAAGGGGTTGTTCGAGTACAGATGTCCGTTCGGGATTCGCTCGGCCGCCGCGATCTTCCAACGAAATATGGAAAGCCTCCTCAAGTCGATTCCAGGGACGGTGGTTTTTCAGGACGACATCCTCATTACGGGTTACGATACTGAAGAACACCTCCACAACCTGGAGGAGGTGCTACGCAGACTGGACCGGGTAGGGCTGCGACTGAAAAAGGCGAAGTGCGTCTTCCTAGCTCCAGAGGTAGAATTCCTGGGGATGAGGGTAGCAGCAGATGGGATCAGCCCTACTGCATCCAAGACGGAAGCAATCCAGAGAGCACCCAGACCCCGTAACACGACGGAGCTGCGTTCGTTCCTGGGGCTCCTGAACTATTTTGGTAACTTTCTTCCCAAATTGAGCATGCTGCTAGAGCCGCTACACGTGTTCCTATGCAAAGGTCGCGAATGGGTCTGGGGGGACAGCCAGGAAAGGGCTTTTAATAGAGCACGCAATTTGTTATGTTCCAACAATCTGTTAACGCTATATAACCCATGTAAGAAACTTGTGTTAACGTGCGATGCGTCGTCCTATGGTGTCAGGTGTGTGTTGCAACATGTCAATGCCAAGGGTCAGTTACAGCAGGTAGCTTATGCCTCCAGGAGTCTGTCCCAGGCAGAAAGGGGCTACGGGATGGTAGAAAAGGAGGCGCTCGCATGTGTATATGCGGTAAAGAAAATGCACCAGTACCTGTTTAGCAGGAAATTTGAGCTGGAGACAGATCACAAACCCCTAATGTCCCTTTTGGCCGACAACAAGGCCATAAATGCAAACGCATCGGCCCACATACAGAGGTGGGCACTCACGTTAGCTGCCTATGACTACACAATTCGGCACAGACCGGGCACCGAAAACTGCGCCGATGCACTTAGCAGGCTCCCATTAGCCACCACTGAGGGGGCTACCGAGCATGCTGCTGAGATGGTCATGGCTGTTGAAGCTTTCGGAAGCGAAGGCTCACCCGTGACAGCCCGTCAGATTAAAGTCTGGACAAATAGAGACCCGCTATTGTCTCTAGTCAAGAAATGTGTCCTGAATGGGGACTGGGCAGCCACGTACAGGGCATGCCCTGAGAAATTTAAACCATTTCACAGGCGCAAGGATGAACTCTCGATTCAGGCCGATTGCCTACTGTGGGGAAACCGCGTAGTCATGCCCCAGATGGGCAGAGAGGTGTTCATCAGAGAATTCCACAATGGGCATCCAGGCATTGTCACGATGAAGGCAATTGCCACGTCACACGTTTGGTGGCCAGGGATAGACGCAGATCTGGAACACGTGTGCCGAGCTGGGCCATGCGCCCAGGGAAGCCCCCCTTAGCCCCTGGCCATGGCCCGCCAAGCCTTGGTCATGCATCCATGTGGACTACGCAGGTCCTTTCATGGGGAAAATGTTTTTGGTTGTAGTAGACGCCTACTCCAAATGGATCGAGTGTGACATTTTAAATTCAAGCACATCCTCTGCCACGGTAGAAAGTCTACAGGCAATGTTCACCACCCACGGTCTACTGGACATCTTGGTCAGCGACAATGGCCCGTGCTTCACAAGCACTGAATTCCAGGACTTCATGGCAGGCAATGGAATTAACCATGTTAGAACGGCACCGTTCAAGCCGGCCTCAAACGGCCAAGCAGAACAAGCAGTGCAGATAATCAAACAGGGGATGCTCACATTCCAAGGGGGTTCCCTACAAACTCACTTATCACGCCTCCTGTTGGCCTATAGATCCCGACCACACTCGCTCACAGGGGTTCCACCCGCAGAGCTGCTAATGAAAAGGACGCTCAAAACCCGATTATCCCTTATACACCCCACCATGAAAGAAACTGTCGAGAGCAGGCGCCAGTCACAATGTGACTACCATGACAGGAATGTGAGGGCGCGATGTATTGATGTAAATGATCCTGTTTTTGTCCTCAACTACGCTGCAGGGCCCAAATGGCTCGCAGGCACTGTGGTTGCCAAAGAGGGAAATAGGATTCTGGTAGTTAAACTTACCAATGGACAAATCTGCCGCAAACATGTGGATCAAACAAAAAGGAGGTTCAGCAACCCCATAGAAGAAGCAGAGGAAGAACACGACATAGAGTTCACTCCACCACAGGTAACCGAACACCGGAACCAAAGGGAGGAGAGCCCAGTCACTGTGGGCAGTCCGGACAGGCCTGAGGCACCACAAACAGCAGACACTCAGGCCAGCGCCCAACAACCGGAGCCCCAACTCAGGCGCTCTACAAGGGAGCGTAAACCACCAGAGAGACTCAACCTGTGATCCCAATAAGACTTTGGGAGGGGAGGTGATGTCATGTATTCACCAGCATTGTAACCCATGTATAATCCGACCTAAGTTGTACACCGTGAGAACACTGACCACTAGGTGGGAGACACTCCTAACCTGGACCTTCAGGTATAAAAGGGGAAGCTCCACCCACCTTCATCACTTGAGTGCTAAGGAATAAAGGACAGGTCACAGACTGACCTTCTCTCAAGCATGGGCCTCGTGTGCATTTATACTGTGTAGTAAGCACGTATCAGGCGTCACATTTTTAATCTCATAATACTCCTGTGAAGCACCTTGGGACATTTCATTGCATTAAAGGCGCTATATAAATACAAGCTGTCGGTGTTGAATATACTCAATGACTGAGCATCCACAGTCCTCTCGGGTAGAGAATTCCACGGATTCACAACCCTTTCAGTGAAGATATTTCTCCTCATCTCAGTCCTAAATAGCTGACCCCTTATTCTGAGACTGTGACCCCAGGTTATAGACTTCCCAGTCTGGGGAAACATTCTCCCTTCATCTACACTGTCGAGCCCATTAAGAATTTTCCACGTTTCAGTGAGATAACCTCTCATTCTTCTAAACTCCAGGGAATATAGGCCCAGTCTACTCAATCTCACCTCATAGAACAATCCCACCCCATTCCATCTCAGGAAATAGACTAGTGAATCATTGTTGCATTTGCTCTAAGGCAGGTATATCCTTCTTGAAATAAGTTGCTCAAAACTGCAGTAAGTTTTCAAGTGTGTTCCCACTAAGAAATTATATAATTGCATTAAGACGTCTTTGCTCTTACACTCCAATCCTTTTGTAATAATCTTGGTTATCTTGTCTCGTCCTTGCCACTGGACCATGACCTAGCTCTGTCAAGGCCGTGTGGTGGCTGGTGTGCAACGGCCACCATACGTTAAAAAGATCCACACACAGGCATCTTCCACCCTTCAACATGAAAGTTCGACATGGAATATTAGGTGCTTCATTGAAACACCTGTGAACTCATTCTTTTTTGGCCTGGAAGCAAATCATCCTTGATAGGAGGGACCGCCTATGATGATGATGATGAAGAATAATGGATAACATACCATTTGCTTTCCTAATTGATTGCTGTACCTGTATGTTAACTTTCAGTGATTCTGATACAAGGACACCCAGGTCTCCCTGAATAACATTTCCCAATCTCTCACCATTTAAAATTTTCTGATCTTCTATTTTCCGGCCAAATTGGATAACTTCAAAATTCTTCACTTTATATTCCATCTGCCATGCCCACTCACTTAACCTCTCTATATCCGTTTGCAGTCTCTTTGCATCATCCTCACAACTTATTTTCCACCTAACTTTGTACCATCAACAAGCTTGGTACATTTCACTCGGTCTCTTCATCTAAATTATTGATGTAGATTGTGAATAGCTGAGGCCCAAGCACTGATCCTTGCAGTACCCATCAGTGACCTGTTTATTCCTACTGTCTGTTTGTTTTATGAAGTAGGATTTTAGAATCCCACTATAGTAAGACCCTGGCCATAGTCAAAGTAGGTCAGCAGCAAACCCGACTGCTCTAGCAACAGTAGGAATAATAAAGTACATCACGTACACTATTCCAAGAAAGTGCATGGGATAGGATGTCCAGCTACGGGAATGTAACACCGCAGTTGTCTGAGACTGCGAGATGTGTGCTTCTCTGTAACTGTCAAATATATCGTGGTTGAGATGTACAGACCACACAATTCGAGTGAACTTGTATTAATGCACTGTCAACACGATGTTTTAGATGTAATGTTAACGGTCATGGGCCGAGCAGGTGAATCTCTGAACAAAATATTTCAATGTAGCTGTATAATTGAAGCAACAATGTTAAGTTCAGAGAGAGTGATTTGTGGAAACGCCTGAGTAAGGTCTCAGCAAGTCCGTTCTCCCCTGCAGGTACAGGAATAAACGATTCTTTGACTTTCAACAGACTTTGTGTGGTGTATCCGCTTGTTACACTACAACATTGTACATTAACCAATTCTTAATCAATGCTAATATATTACCCACAATCCAATGAGCCCTAATTTTGTTGAATAACCTCTTGTCTGGCATCTTGTCAAATGCTCTGTGAAAATCAAAATACAATATATCCACTGGTTCCCCCTTTACTACAACCTCAGAAAACGCAAAGATTTGTCAAATACGTTTTCCCTTTCATAATTCTGTATTGACTCTGCCAATGATATTATGATCATTTATGTGCCCTGTTACCATGACCCTAATAATAGATTCCAGCATTTTCCCAACTACTGATGTCTGGCTAACAGGCCTGTAGTTCCCTGTTTTCTCTCTTCCTCCTTCCTTGAATACTGGGGTTACATTTGCTACATTCCAATCCATGTGGACTATTCCAGAATATCCATGGGAAAAATTCGTGTCTGCCACAAAATTAGCTGGTGTCAGCAGCAACTCGGGTTCACGGCCACTGAATATGATGCAGTGAAACCACAGAAAAATTCATGGTGGGGTTCCACAGGAATCAGTGCTGGGGCCTCAACTATTTACAATCTATATTAATAACTTAGATGAAGGAACCGAGTACACTGTAGCCAAATTTGCTGAAGATACAAAGATAGGTGGGAAAGCAGGTTGTGAGGAGGACACAAAGAATCTGGAAAGGGATAAAGAAACTTTAAGTGAGTGAGCAAACATGTGGCAGATGGAGTATAATGTGGGAAAATGTGAGGTTATCCACTTTGGTGGGATAAATAACAAAGCTAATTATTATTTGAATGGAGAGAGATTACAAACTGCTGCGTTACAGAAGAATCTGGCAGTCCTTGTCATCATCATAGGCAGACGCTTGAAATCGAGGAACACTTGCTTCGACGCTAAAAATGAGTTCTCAGCTGCATGTACAGTTCAATACAGGAATTACAGTGTCTATCACAGGTGGGACAGACAGTGGTTGAAGGAAAGGGTGGGTGGGGAGTCTGGTTTGCCGCACACTCCTTCCACTGTCAGCGCTTGATTTCTGCATGCTCTCGGCGACAAGACTCGAGGTACTCAACGCCTTCCCGGATGCTCTTCCTTCACTTAGCTCAGTCTTGGGCCAGGGATTCCCAGGTGCAGACAAGCAAGTCATGATCCTGACCAACGGATCCACCATAGACCCAATTCACATCCAGACCAGTGTCAAGCAGGGTTCCTCATTGCGCCAACACTTTTCTCGATCTTTCTTGCCGCAATGTTTCATCTCAACCTCAACAAGCTCCCCGCTGGAGTGGAACTAAACTATAGAACCAATGGGAACGTGTTTAACCTTCGTCACCTCCAGGCTAGATCCAAGTTCATCCCATCCTCTGTCATCGAACTACATTACATGGATGACGCTTGCATCTGCGCACTTTCAGAGGCTGAACTGCAAGCCATCATCAGCATCTTCACCGAGGGGTATGAAAGCATGGGTCCTTGTACTTTAAAGACAAAATTTAGCATGCAGGTACAGCAATTAATTAAGGAATTCAAATGAAATTCTGGAGTTTATTGCAAGGGCGATGGCGTATAAAAGTAGGGAAATCTTCCTACAACTGTACAGGCAATTGCTGAGACCATGCTAGAGTACTGCGTACAGTTTTGGTCTCCTTATTTAATGAAAGATATACTTGCATTGGAGGCAGTTGAGAGAAGGTTCATTAGGTTGATTCCTGAGATGAAGTGGTTGCCTTATGAAGAAAGATTGAGCAGGTTTGAACATAAGAACATAAGAAATAGGAGCAGGAGTAGGCCATACGGCCCCTCGAGCTGCTCCACCATTCAATAAGATCATGGCTGATCTGATCATGGACTCAGCTCCACCTCGCTGCCCACTCCCTTCACTCCCTTATCGCTCAAAAATCTGTCTATTTCCGCCTTAAATATATTCAATGAACCTACCTCCATAGCTCTCTGGGGCAGGAAATTCCATAGATTTACAACACCAAAAGAGGAAATGTCTCATCATCTCAGTTTTAAATGGGCGGCCCCATTTTCTAAGACTTTGTCCACTAGTTTTATTTACCCTTATGAGTGCAAATATCCTCTCTGCATCCACCTTGTCGAGCCTCCTCATTATCTTATGTTTCAATAAGATCACCTCTCATTCTTCTGAACTCCAATGTGTATCGGCCCAACCTACTCAACCTATCCTCATAAGTCCACCGCCATCCCCATCCCCGGAATCAACCTAGGAAACCTTCTCTGAACAGCCTCCAATGCAAGTATATCCTTCTTTAAATACGGAGACCAAAACTGCACGCAGTACTCCAGGTGCGGCCTCACCAATACCCTGTACAGTTGTAGCAGGACTTCTCTGCTTTTATACTCTATCCCCCTTGTAATAAAGACCAACATTCCATTTGACTTCCTGATTATTTGCTGTACCTGCTGTTGTGTATCTGTAAAGCATGCACTCACATGTTCTGCCACCAGGGAACTCATCCCCTGAAGTCCCAAGGGATCCCAGTATCTCTTGGGAGCACTGTATATAAGCCGGCCCCTAAGGCCTGTTCCTCACTCTGGAGTGTCTTATTAAAGATTGAGGTCACTGTTACTTTAACCTCCCTGTGTGCCGCCTCATCTGTGTTAGGAACACAATAACTGGCGATAAGAATACGAATCCAACGCAAAGATGCAGCAAACTGTGGGCATCCTGGAGAGGTTCTCAGAGGGTGAGGACTGGGAAGCCTATGTCGAATGGCTAGACCAGTACTTTGTAGCCAATGAGCTGGACGGAGAAGGAAGTGCTGCAAAAAGGAGAGAGGTCTTCCTCACGGTCTGCTGGGCACCGACCGACAGCCTCATGAAGAATCTTCTGGCTCCGGTGAAACCCACAGATAAGTCGTATGAGGAGCTGTGTACACTGGTTCTGGAGCATCTTAACCCGAGGGAGAGTGTGCTGATGGCGAGGTATCGGTTCTACACGTGCCAGCGATCTGAAGGTCAGGAAGTGGCGAGCTAAGTCACCGAGCTAAGGTGACTTGCAGGACAATATGAGTTTGATGGCCGAAAACTTTTGATTGTAGAGACACCGACATTCAGTAATTGATAGCACAGGCGTTTATGTCCACCAGTGATAACACCAAACAAATCTCTCAGCACACAAGTGCTAGCAATGTTCATAAATTAACTGGAACTGTGTTTGCAAGCAGAAATGTACAGGGCAGAAACCACAAGTCTGCAACTGCCAGCAGATCTCAGGTGACCCAGATGACTCAGAGTCCCCAACAAAGGATGAATGCAAGGCAATTCACACCTTTTGGCGTTGTGGAGGCTTCCATTCAGCCTACTCATGCCACTTCAAAGTGTATGTTTGCAAGAGCTGTGGAACAATGGGGCACCTCCAACGAGCTTGCAAACAAGCTGCAAGCTCTGCAAAACCTGCTAACCACCACGTGGCAGAGGAAGATCGGTCCATGGTGGATCAAAGCAATTTTGAGCCTCAGAGAGAGAAGGCAGATGCTGAAGTACACGGGGTGCACACATTTGCGACGAAATGTCCACCTATAATGCTAAATGTAAAATTGAATGGCTTACCCGTAGCCATGGAACTGGACACTGGTGCTAGCCAATCCATCATAAGTAAAAAGATGTTTGAGAGACTGTGGTGCAACAAGGCATTCAGACCAGCCCTGAGCCCCATCCACACGAAACTGAGAACGTACACCAAAGAGCTTATCACTGAGCTGGGCAGCGCCATGGTCAAGGTCATCTACGAGGGCACAGTGCATGAACTGCCACTCTGGACTGTCCCGGGCGATGGCCCCACACTGCTTGGAAGGAGCTGGCTGGGCAAAATCCGCTAGAACTGGGATGACATCCGAGCGCTATCACATGTCGATGAGGCCTCATGTATCCAGGTTCTTAACAAATTTCCTTCCCTTTTTGAGCCAGGCATTGGAAACTTTTCCGCATTGAAGGTGCGGATCCACTTGGTCCCAGAGGCACGACCCATTCACCACAAGGCGTGAGCGGTACCTCACATGATGGGGGAGAGAGTGGAAATTGAGCTGGACAGGCTGCAATGCGAGGGCATCACCTCCCCAGTGGAATTCAGCGAGTGGGCCAGCCCGATTGTTCCAGTACTCAAAAGTGATGGCACGGTCAGGATTTGCGATGATTATGAAGTAAATATTAATCGTTTCTAGCTGCAGGACCAATATCCGCTACTTAAGGCAGACGACCTATTTGCGACGCTGGCAAGAGGCAAGACATTCACCAAGCTCCACCTGACTTCGGCTGACATGACACAGGAGCTGGAGGAGTCTTCGAAGAGCCTCACCTGCATCAACACGCACGAGGGACTGTTCATCTACAACAGATGCCCGTTTGGAATTCGGTCAACTGCAGCGATCGTCCAGAGAAACATAGAGAGCCCACTCAAGTCGGTACCACACATGGTGGTTTTTCAGGACGACACATTGGTCATTTGTCGGGACATCACCGAGCACCAACAAAACCTGGAGGAGGTCCTCCAGCGACTGGATCGCGTAGGGCTGCAGCTGAAGAGGTCGAAATGCGTCTTCTTGGCAACAAAAGTGGAGTTTTGGGGAGAAAGATCACGGCGGAAGGCATTCGGCCCACAGGCGCCAAGACAGAGGCTATCAGGAAAGCGCCCAGGCCACAGAATGTCATGGAGCTGCAGTCGTTCCTGGGACTCCTCAACTATTTTGGTAACTTCCTACCGGGGTTAAGCATCCTTTTAGAGCCCCTACATGTGTTATTGCACAAAGGTGAGAACTGGGTATGGGAAAAAAACAAGTAATTCTTTTGAGAAAGCCAGAAACATTTTATGCTCCAATAAACTGCTTGTATCGTATAACCCGTGTAAAAGACTTGTGTTAGCATGTGATGCGTCGTCGTACGGAGTCCGGTGTGTATTACAACAAGCTAACGTTGCGGGGAAGTTGCAACCTGTCGCCTATGCCTCCAGGTGCTTGTCTAAGGCCGAGAGGGCCTACAGCATGATTGAGAAAGAGGCATTAGCGTGTGTGTTCGGGGTGAAGAAAATGCATAAGTCCCTGTTTGGCCTCAAATTTGAGCTGGAAACCGATCACAAGCCCCTCATATCCCTGTTCACTGAAAACAAGGGGATAAATACTAATGCCTCAGCCCGCATACAAAGGTGGGCACTCGCACTATCAGCGTATAACTATACCATCCGCCACAGGCCAGGCACCGAGAACTGTGCGGATGCTCTCAGTCGGCTACCATTGCCCACCACGGGGGTGGAAATGGCACAGCCTGCAAACTTGTTGATGGTCATGGAAGTCTTTGAAAATGATAAAGCACCTGTCACGGCCTGCCAGATTAGGACTTGGACCAGCCAAGATCCTCTGCTGTCCCGAGTAAAAAAACTGTGTACTGCATGGGAGCTGGGCCAGCATCCCCGTTGAAATGCAAGAGCTAATCAAGCCGTTCCAGCGGCGAAAGGACGAGCTGTCCATTCAGGCAGACTGCCTGTTGTGGGGTAACCGCGTAGTGCTACCAAAAAAGGGCAGGGAGACGTTCATCTCGGATCTCCACAGCACACACCCGGGTATAGTAATGATGAAAGCGATAGCCAGATCCCACGTGTGGTGGCCTGGTTTCGACTCTGACTTAGAGTCCTGTGCACGGCAATGCAGCGTATGTGCTCAGTTGAGCAACGCGCCCAGAGAGGCACCACTAAGTTTGTGGTTCTGGCCCTCCAGACCATGGTCGAAGATCCATGTTGACTATGCGGGCCCGTTTCTCAGTAAAATGTTCCTGGTGGTGGTGGATGCTTTTTCAAAATGGATTGAATGTGAAATAATGTCGGGAAGCACTGCCACCGCCACCATTGAAAGCCTGAGGGCCATGTTTGTCACCCACAGCCTGCTTGACATACGTCAGTGACAACGGGCCATGTTTCACCAGTGCCGAATTTAAAGAATTCATGACCCGCAATGGGATCAAACATGTCACCTCAGCCCCGTTTAAACCAGCCTCCAATGGGCAGACAGAGCGGGCAGTACAAACCATCAAACAGAGCCTTAAACAAACCACAGAAGGCTCACTCCAAACCTGCCTGTCCCGAGTACTGCTCAGCTACCACACAAGACCCCACTTGCTCACAGGGGTGACCCCGGCTGAGCTACTCTTAAGACACTTAAAACCAGACTCTCGCTGGTTCACGCTAACCTGCATGATCAGGTAGAGAGCAGGCGGCAGCAACAAAATGTAAACGATGGTCGCGCCACTGTGTCACGGGAAATTGATCTGAATGACCCTGTGTATGTGCTAAACTATGGACATGATCCCAAGTGGATCACGGGCACGGTGATAGCTAAAGAAGAGAGTAGGATGTTTGTAGTCAAACTAGACAATGGACAAATTTGCAGAAAGCACCTGGACCAAACGAGGCCGCGGTTCACAGACTGCCCTGAACAACACACAGCAGGCACCATCTTTTTCGAGCCCACAACACACACCCAATGGATCAACGACACCACGCTGGACCAGGAAATCGAACCCATCACGCCCAACAGCCCAGCAAGGCCAGGCTCACCTAGCAGCCCTGCAGGGCCAACAATACGCCAGCCCAGCGAGGGCACAGCCAACACACCAGAACAGACATTTGTACCGAGGCGGTCCACCAGGGAAAGAAAGGCTCCCGACCGCATCATCTTGTAAATAGTTTTCACTTTGACTTTGCGGGGGGGGCGGGGTGGGCGGAGTGATGTTGTGTACCTGTAAAGCATGCACTCCCATGTTCCACCACCAGGGAGCTCATCCCCTGAAGTCCCAAGGGATCACAGCATCCCTTGGGATCACTGTATATAAGCCGGCCCCTAAGGTCTGTTCCTCACTCTGAAGTGTCTTATTAAAGACTGAGATCATTGTTACTTTAACCTCCCTGTGTGCAGCCTCATCTGTGTTATGAACACAATACCTGCATCCTAACTTTTTGTGTTTCATGCACAAGGACCGCCAAATCTCTCTGTACTGCTGCACATGCAATTTTTCTCCATTTAAATTATAATTTGCTTTTCTATTACTTCTGTCAAAGTGGATAACCTCACATTTACCTACATTATACTCCATCTGAAAATTGTTGCTCTCTCACTTAACCTGTCTATATCCCTTTGCAGATTTTTGTGTCCTCCTCACAATATGCTTTCCCATCCATCTGTGTATCACCAGCAAACTTGGCTACATTACACTCGGTCCCTTCATCCAAGTCATTAATATAGATTGTAAATAGTTGAGGCCCCAGCATCGATCCCTGCGGCACCCCACTAGTCACTGTTTGCCAACCAGAAAATGACACATTTATCCCGACTCTCTGTTTTCTGTTAGTTAGCCAATCCTCTATCCATGCTAATATATTACCCCCAACCCTGTGAGCTTTTATCTTGTGCAGTAACCTTTTATGTGGTACCTTATCAAATGCCTTCTGGAAATCTAAATCAATCACATCCTTTGGTTCCCCCTTATTCATCATGCTTCTTACATCCTCAAAGAACTCCAGCAAATTTGTCAAACATGATTTCCCTTTCATAAAACCATGCTGACTCTGTTGATTGAATCATGCTTTTCCAAATGTCCTGCTACTGCTTCCTTAATAATGGACCCCAGCATTTTCGCAACGACAGAAGTTAGGTTAACTGGTCTATCATTTCCTGCTTTTTGGCTGCCTCCTTTTTTAAATGGGTTAGGCCTATACTCATTGGAGTTTCAAGAATGATGGGTGATCTTATTGAAATACAGAAAAATAGTAACATAGAAAATAGGAGCAGTAGTAGGCCATTCGGCCCTTCGAGTCTGCACCACCATTCAATATGATCATGGCTGATCCTCTATCTCAACACCATATTCCCGCTTTTTCTCCATACCGCTTGATGCCTTTTGTGTTTAGAAATCTATCGATCTCCCTCTTATCTATATTCAGTGACTTGGCCTCCACAATCTTCTGTGGTAGAGAATTCCACAGGTTCACCACCCTCTGAGTGAAAACATTTCTCCTCATTTCGGTCCTAAATTTCCTACCCCGTATCCTGAGACTGTGACCCCTTGTTCTAGACTTCCCAGCCAGGGGAAACATCCTCCCCACATCCAGTCTATCCAACCCAGTCAGAATTTTATATGTTTCAATGAGATCCCCTCTCATTCTTCTGAACTCTAGTGAATACAGGCCTAGTCGACCCAATCTCTCCTCATACGACAGTCCTGCCATCCCAGGAATCAGTCTGGTGAACCTTCGCTGCACTCCCTCTATTGCAAGAATATCCTTTCTTAGGTAAGTAGAACATATAAGGAAACATATAAGATTATGAGGAGGCTTGACCGGGTAGATGCAGTGAATATAGGACTAGGGAACATCAATTCAAAATAAGGAGTCGCCCATTTAAAACAGAGATGAGGTGGAATTTATTTCTCAGAGGGTTATGATCAGTGGAATTCTCTATGCCAGAGAGCTGTGGAGGCTGGATCATTGAATATCTTTAAGGTGGAGAGAGACAGATTTTTGAATGATAAGGGAATGAAGGGTTATGGGGAGCGGGCAGGGAAGTGGAGTTAAGGCAAAGATCAGATCAGCCATGATCTTATTGAATGACGGAGCAGGCTGGAGGGGCCAATTGTCCTACTCCTGCTGCTATTTCTTATGTTCATATGTAAAGATCTTTAGCCCAGTGCTAACTTACTGTGTAATGCCCTCCTGGTGTGTTAGTGCAGGCCTGGAAGTTAAAGTTCCCATCCTGAAGAGGCGTTCTAGCTTCTAACAGCCTCTGGGAGCGAGGCTGTGGTGTTTGCCAGTGATTGTGGGAAATTAAACAGTCTATGAATTAAAGCGGCAATGCACCCAAAAACAATAAAATAAAAGATGCAGTTTCCAGCTCTTACTGCCTTTAATAAAAAACATTAGAAAGTAGTCCCAAATGGGAGTCTTCAACTCTTAAAGCTGAATTCCCTTCTGAAACACAAAACATGGGAAATGTGCTTCAGCGCTAAACCAAATGGCTCAGAAAGCCAGGCAAGGAGCACTCAGGGTCTCGCACACAGCACTACTGCTTTGTACAGGGGGTCAACACTGCAAGAGAGATGCCCTGTCCACAGGGGCCAGGAGGCCGTCCAGAAAGAAGGATGTGGGACCACATCACAGAGGCCATCACTGCTGGCAGTCCGGTGCCCCAAAAAGTTTCATGGGCTCAGACCACTGGTCACTAACTGGGAGTAGGTAAGAATGGGGCATGTATTGAAAAGGGAATTGGGGTTGTGGTCACTGCTTCCACAGGCAAATGATTCCACCCTGGATATGCTGACTAGAAAGGAGCTGTCTGGGTTGCATCCTTCCTTCTGTTTCCTCGGTTCCTCCTCTTCCGTGTCTTCCTGGTCCCTCTGTGAGCAGATGCTGTAAGTCTGAAATGACAGCATAAAATTTTGGAAATACTCAGCTGGTCAGGCAGCAGCTCAACATGTAAACTCTGTTTCTCTCTCCACAGATGCTGCCTGACCTGCTGAGTATTTCCCGCATTTCTGTCTTGCCAGAGACCTTCCTTTGTTATCTGAGGCCTTGCAAGTGTGCAGCATCACTCCCTGCACACTTAAAAACACGTTTTGCATCTATTGCAGCAAGCCATTACTTCAATAAAATCAACAATACCCAATCGAAAAGCTTAAATCCAAAAACTTATCTAAATGATGTGTGCATCCCTTTAAGTGGTGCTGTCAATGCTTCTGTGAGTCTGCTTGCACGTTGGGTTTACCTGGTGTGCTTAGGACCCAGCGCTGAACTCGGTGCTCGGGTCAATGTTCGCCATGGTGAAGGCAAGTGTTGCACAGCGGCTAACATCACAACTCTGCCAGGTTACTTTGCAGGGCGATACTCCATAACGGCAGCGCTGCAGGGCCTGGGAAAATGGAGAAAGTCGCGTGACCCACCACCCGCTGGCAAAAGTGCAGCAGCCACCCTCTTTGACCTACTTTTTGCCGGCAATGTGTGGTGTAAAGTGCTTGAATTTTCAGCCCTATGCAATACTGGAAGATCACAACCAATGCATCCACTATCTCCTTAGCCACCTCTTTTAAAACCCTGGCATCTAGGCCATCAGCTAAACGGAAGTTGTCGACTTTTACTCTCAATAATTTCTCCTGTTCCTTTACTAATACCAATTTCTTTAATTTCCTCATTCTCACTGGACTCCTGTTTCCCTACTATTTCTAGAATGCTTTTTGTATCTTCTTCTGTGAAGGCTGGTACAATGTATTTGTTTAATATCCTTGCTATGTTCATATACCCCATTATAATTTCTCCTGTCTCTGCCTGTAAGGGACCCACGTTTACTTTTGCTGAGCTCTTCATTTTTCTTGAACTATAGAAACTTTTACAATCCATTTTTATGTCTTTTGCTAGTTTACTATTGTTGTATATGGTGCCTATGGATATACTTTATATGTCGTCACTGTGAGATTGTACAAGATGGAGACTTGATTACCTATGTACTATCAATCAGGTTCACAGCGTGTACATACATGCTGGCACCACTAGAGGGTGCAACTGGTGGAGACCGGGGTTATCCTGCCCTGGTGGCAGGGCCCTGTATAAAAGGCTGCACACCATACTTGCACAGCATTCTGGAGTTTGGAATAAAGGACCAAGTATAACACATTGCCTTGTGGAGTCATTCATAAGTCCATCATAGACATAACAACTGCCGATAAGAACAAGGACTTTCACACGATCATGGCTACCTTTGGCACACTAAAAGACTTTGCAGAGGGTGATGATTGGGATGCCTTCACGGAAAGGCTCGAGCAATATTTTGTGGCAAAGGACCTGGCAGGGGAGACGGACACATTAGCGGGGAAGTGCAAGGCTATACTGCTGACTAGTTGTGGGCCCGAGGTATATCGCCTCATCAGGGATTTGCTGATACCCACAAAGGCCAAGTATAAGACATACGATGAGCTGATTGGTTTAAGTTGGTCGCGAATTAGTTCAAAGGAGAGCATCCTCACGGCCAGGCACAGATTCTACATGCACCGCAGACCTGAGAGCCAGGAGATTGCAAAATATGCTGCCGACCTCAGGAGACTTGCGGCACTGTGTGATTTCGGCACGCACCTCAACGAAGCATTGCGAGACATCTTTGTTATAGGAATTGGCCACGAGGGCTTCCTTCACAAGCTATTATCTGCCGACACCACAGTCAACCTGCAGAAAGCCATCAGCATCAGTCAGGCATTCATGACCTCGACCTGCAGCACCAAGCAAATTATTCATCCTATGGACTCAAACCTGGCAAGTAGTGTACACAGAATGGTGCCTTTCACAGGCAAGACTATAGAACATGGCTCTGCCCAGGGCAGAGAGCACAGACCTCAGGGTTCCAGAACTCAGAGTCTGCCGAGGGGTGCTAATTGAGTAGCACCATGCTGGTGTTGCAGAGAAAACTATAGGGCTGACCAGTGTCGGTTTGCGGAGTACATATGCAAAGCCTGTAACACGAAGGGCCACCTCCAGCACATGTGTAAAAGAAATACGACTCACCGTCAAGCAGAGGAGTTGGTAGATGGCTTTGAATCCAGCGGGCAGTATGATGATTTGGGCAGAGAGCCAGCTCAGCTCCAAGAAGAAGTGTATAGAGTGTATACCTGCACCACTGATTGTCCTCCAGTAAAGATGGAAGTCGAGATAAATGGCATGCCGGTATTCATGGAAGTGGACACGGGAGCAAGCCAGTCAGTGATGAGCCAGGATGCCTTCGAGAGGCTGTGGAATGAAAAACGACCCGAGCTAGTTCCAGTACAGGAAAAGTTGCGCACCTACACCAATGAGCCAATCCTAGTCCTTGGTAGTGCGGATGTAAGTGTAATCCATAATGGCGTGGTGCATAAGTTACCTCTGTGGATTGTTGCAGGCGATGGCCCAACACTACTCGGAAGGTGGATGGGGAAGATCCAGTGGAAATGGGAAGACTTCTTCACTCCAGCAATCGATGTCCCCAGTGCTCAGAGGCAGAGCAAAACCTCACCTTCGCTTGGGCCAGACACCAGAGAACAGACCAGCACAGCACCTGAGGCACAGACCGTCCATCACGACTGCGTGGCAATGATCCAACCAGAACGATCTAAAAATACCTTCCCTGCTCCAGTGGCAGGACTCCTGGGGAGGAAGATCGAAATCACAAGTACCCTTCCAGCATTTGTGACAGAATCGTGGGAGAGAAGGATCAAGGCAGTCGACCTCGAGGACCGAGGCAAGATGACGTTCCTGCTGCAGCGAGGAGCAACATGGCTGAAAAGAAAGATGGCCGCGGCAACATCACGAGGTGCAACGCTGAGGGACCAACACGTGGGTCCAACAAAGGATCTGATTGCACGGTTCTCTTAAAGGAGACCTGCAACCAACTGAACTTAAAGAGACATTGCCATGCATGGCAATCAATGTAATGAACCGATTAAGATTGTGAACAGAGTGTTGTTGAGAGATGTCGGCACTGTAAAGAACAGAATATTGTTGCAAGATGTCGGTACCAGTCCTAATGCAAAGAACCAAATGTTGTTCCGAGATGTCGGGAATAGAGTGTGCCCTAGAGCAGCAAGTGAGATAATTTGGGAGGGTAAAGACACAGAGCCTGATACCCTGCCCCAGGTCTATCCCACACTGCAGGCACCTAATGCCACCATTCACCATGGACCTGGAAATGAAACGGCGCCAATACGCGCAGTCGGCCGCCATTGCCCACTACCTGGGTGGAGACGGCGCAGCCCCCAGACCCAGTCGCTACCTTGGCCGAGTCCGGGAGCGAAAGGTCAGAAATAACGAGTTCCCCAAACAGCACCTGGAACAGCCAGGTTCCCAACACCATTAGAGAGCAGGCAGAAGTCTGTGCAGCCCTCAAAGGAGGATGGAGGCCACACACATCTGTGGCTCTGCCCACCACTAGGCAACTACAAATGCCCTGAGTCCTGGCTCGGTGAGCGAACCAAGCCCACCCTGCCAGCAGGGGGCGCAGCGCTGCCATCAGACGAGCAGGACCCTGTCCGGTTGCTCTGGAACTAGCGTCCTCGCACACCTGTACTGCTACCTCAGTACTGACCAAGACTAAACCATGAATGCAATCTACCCAATCCTGGCGCACGACTGTAAAACATAACGAATGTAAGTCACAGAACCTAGTGCCACAATACAAACTGAAAAAAAATGTTTCTTCCTTTCTTTGTACTTGCACTGCATCTGATGCTGTATGTTAATGTAACGGGCCAACTGCGTGATCTCGCTGGGGGGCGGGGGACGAATGGATGTATGTAGCCATGGACACACAAATGGACCACATCCAGAACCCACTGGAAGAAGGTGTAAGTTCCACCTTGTTCCTTGAGCTGGACTTCCCTGCTCGCCGGGTCTCGCGTAGGGCAGCAATGTCGATATCAAAACGTCTAAGTTCCCGGGCAACTATGGCAGTGCGGCATTCTGGCCTGTTGCTGTTGGAGTTGTCCATCAGGGTCCTGACATTCCAGGTCCCGAACATGTTCAAGGGTGGAAGCTACCTGTGCGTGAGTTCTTTTAGCGTGGGGTGGCCGTTGCACACTGGTGACCACACGGGCTTAGCAGAGCAAGGTCTTGGTCCAGTGGCAAGGGGGTCCAAGATGACTGGAGACCAGGCTCTGCTGTATGAGCCTAGTTGCCTATGGTGAAATGTTGGCCGCAAGCTCGGCACTGAGCAGCGCCCTTCGATGAGGTGGTAAGAGATCAGAGGCCTGTCTGGGGGCAGGCATTGTGAAGATCAGAGGTCCATTTTGTGGAAGGTAGAGAGGTCAGAGTGACTACAGCTATTGTGCACACCATGTGCTCGACAGGGACTCAAGCTGTTAAGTGGGGCCAGCAGCCGGGGTGTGGGGGGAGGCCAAGCGTCGTCGGATGAAGGGAGGCCCGGACGTCGCCGACGGAGTGAGGCCCAGACATTGCTGATGGAGGGAGGGAGGCCCAGACATTGCCGACGGAGGGAGGGAGGCCCAGACATCGCTGATGGAGGGAGGGAGGCCCAGACATCGCTGATGGAGGGAGGGAGGCCCAGACATCGCTGATGGATGAAGGGAGGCCCAGACATTGCTGATGGAGGGAGGGAGGCCCAGACATTGCTGATGGAGGGAGGGAGGCCCAGACATTGCTGATGGAGGGAGGGAGGCCCAGACATTGCTGATGGAGGGAGGGAGGCCCAGACATCGCCGATGGAGGGAGGGAGGCCCAGACATTGCTGATGGAGGGAGGGAGGCCCAGACATCGCTGGAGGGAGGGAGGCCCAGACATTGCTGATGGAGGGAGGGAGGTCCAGACATCGCTGGAGGGAGGGAGGCCCAGATATCGCTGATGGAGGGAGGGAGGCCCAGACATTGCTGATGGAGGGAGGGAGGCCCAGACATCACCGATGGAGGGAGGGAGGCCCAGACATTGCTGATGGAGGGAGGGAGGCCCAGACATCGCCGATGGAGGGAGGGAGGCCCAGACATTGCTGATGGAGGGAGGGAGGCCCAGACATTGCTGATGGAGGGAGGGAGGCCCAGACATTGCAGATGGAGGGAGGGAGGCCCAGACATTGCTGATGGAGGGAGGGAGGCCCAGACATTGCTGATGGAGGGAGGGAGGCCCAGACATTGCCGATGGAGGGAGGGAGGCCCAGACATCACCGATGGAGGGAGGGAGGCCCAGACATTGCTGATGGAGGGAGGGAGGCCCAGACATTGCTGATGGAGGGAGGGAGGTCCGGACATTGCTGATGGAGGGAGGGAGGCCCAGACATTGCTGATGGAGGGAGGGAGGCCCAGACATCACCGATGGAGGGAGGGAGGCCCAGACATTGCTGATGGAGGGAGGGAGGCCCAGACATTGCTGATGGAGGGAGGGAGGTCCGGACATCGCTGATGGAGGGAGGGAGGCCCAGACATCGCTGATGGAGGGAGGGAGGCCCAGACATTGCTGATGGAGGGAGGGAGGTCCGTACATCGCCAATGGAGGGAGGGAGGCCTGGACATCGCCAATGGAGGGAGGGAGGCCCAGACATCACCGATGGAGGGAGGGAGGCCCAGACATTGCTGATGAAGGGAGGGAGGCCCAGACATTGCTGATGGAGGGAGGGAGGTCCGGACATCGCCAATGGAGGGAGGGAGGCCTGGACATCGCCAATGGAGGGAGGGAGGCCCAGACATCGCCAATGGAGGGAGGGAGGCCCAGACATTGCTGATGGAGGGAGGGAGGCCCAGACATTGCTGATGGAGGGAGGGAGGCCCGAGGGAAGGCTCACGCGTGAGGTCGGCCCAAACCTCTTTTTGAAGCTGGTCGAAGGTTCACCACCGCTGAGATCGCCGGGGATCGTTTGGAGCAGCTGAGTCATCCATGGGGAGCGAGAAGCGAGAGTCCAACTGGAAGGACTTGGCAACGACTAGGTCGGCCAGGAAGGTAGGGGTGTGGGGGATGGGCAGTGGGCCCTTGCAGCACGGGTAGGGGTAGGTGCAGCTTTTGACGGTTGGAGTTAAGGCCAAAGGGGCTTAGACAGACACTGAGGGGTTGGAGGGGGGGGTGGAGGGAGGTTTGAGGGAGAGAGAGAGGTGAAAGTGGCATCAGATGGTCAGATGAAGGCTTGTTCGGGGAGAACTCCCTTGGCAGCTGCAATCCCAACCAGTTATATTGAGCCTAATATTGACAGACTTTATTTAAATATACAGTTAAAGAATCCTGTAATACTGACAAAGCCTCTGGACTCCCTGAATGTATACAGTCCTTGGTACATATTTTTTTATTAACTCATTCTCAGTATAAGTGGTGCAGAATGATTATCGTCCTGGGTGCCCGTTTATATATCGACCAACTGTCAAACAACCCTGTGGAACTGACACTGTCTCGGGACTCTCTGACAGGCCTTGGTATCACTTTATAGAGGAGGTTTAGAGGGGATTTGAGGGGAAATGTCTTCACCAAGAGGGTGGTGGGGGTCTGGAACTCACTGCCTGAAAGGGTGGTAGAGGCAGAAGCCCTCACCACATTTAAAAAGTACTTGGATGTGCACTTAAAGTGCCGTAACCCACAGGGCTACGGACCCAGAGCTGGAAAGTGGGATTGGGCTGGATAGCTCTTTGTCGGCCGGTGCGGACATGATGGGCTGAATTGGCCTCCTTCCGTGATGTAAATTTCTACATATATTGGCACGCTTTTACAGAACCCTGTAATAATGATACAGCCTCTGAATGTCTACGGTTGTTTGTACACCTTTTATATATTGAGTAACTCAGAAATCCCTGTAAATCATGATAGTCTGGGGACTCCCTAAATATCTACTGTCCGTGGTATCACTTTGTATATTGACCCACTCTCAACCACCTATAAATACTGATATAGTCTAGGGATTCCCTGAATGTGTTCAGTCCTTGTACATATTTATTTAATGACTCAATCTCTCAGACTTGTGGAATACTGATGCAGTCTTGGGGCAGCTTGAATGTTTACAGTCCTTGTTGATATATAAAGGGGTAACAAGAGCTGTAATCATTCAGGCTTTCACCAGTCTTTGGTGTCCCTTTATATATCGAACAACTCTCTGAGCACTGTAATACTGACACTGTCTTGGGACACTCTAAATGTCTGCAATCCATGGTACCACGTTATATATTGACTCATTCCTCTAAATATTGACCCAGCCCAGGGATGCACTGAATGTATCTAGTCCCTGATGCCCCTTTGTATAGTGACCCACTTTTAGAGAACCCTGTAATACTGGTGCTTTCTGGGGATGCTCTAATATCCCTTTACATAATGACACACTGTCATAGAATCCTTAAACATTGCAGACTCAGATTTTATAGTTCTTTTTATACATGATCCACTCTCTCAGAACCCTACAATATAGACAGTTTAGGGCTCCGTGAATGTATACAATCTTCGATACCCCTTTACATTTTGACATACTTTTGCAGAATCCTGTATTACTGTTTGGAGACTCCCTAGATGTCTAGAGTCCTTGGCACCTTATATATTGACTCAATCCCAGACCCCAGTAATACTGACACAGTCTGGGACTACTGGCTATTATGAAAGTATCAAATTAAATCCTCTGTGATTGTGATCATGTAAACTATGCTTCCTCATTCTTCTCGACCTGCAGCTTTTGGCACGCTTCACAACACCATCCTTCTCAAATGTCGCTCCTCCGTCGTCCAGCTGGATGGGACTTCACTCGCCAGGTTCCGTTCTTATCTGTCCAATCATAGCTAGAGAATTTTCTGCAATGGCTTCTGTTTCCGCTCCTACACCATTATCGCTGGTGTCCCACAAAGTTCCATCCATGGCCCCTCTCCCGTTTATCATCTTTAGGCTGGCCCGCCGACATCATCCTAAAGCACATATTCCGGGTTCCGCACATACGCTGATGACACCCAGCTCAAACTCGCTGCCACCTCTCTCAACCCCTCCACTGTCTCTAAATTGTCAGATGGCTTGTCTGACATCCTGTACTCGATGAGTAGAAACTTTATCCAACTAAATATTGGGAAGACCAAAGTCATAGGAGGAAAAGTTCAGTACCTTACCACCTTTTGTTTGCACCAGCAAATGGCGCTAATGAGGTGCTAGAGCGGCCCGCAGCGCTGCCTCGAACAATTATCACCAGGAGCGGCAATGCCAGGTCGATTGAGATGTCCGAGTGTATAGCGCTCACTGAGCGCCCACTCTGCAAAATTTATTGTCACCATCTACCTTAGCACCTGGAGGACAACAATAGGGAGAGCTGGCACGAAGCAGCAGGAAGCTGTCTCCAGGGATGTTGTTTAAAGGGGTCATCAGTAATGAGTCGCATGTGGGTTATGGAGTGTGTGCTTTCTTGTCAGTCCCATTCCATAATCAGGAGTGTCATGGCAACTAAAAAGTAGTTACATTTATTTAATAAAATCAAACTGCTGCACTTGGTTACGTTAATGGGGGTTGTTCAGGCAGTCAAACTTATCCTCCAGGATCTACGGCGTAGGCAGCAAGAAAGGCTGGAGCATGTGGCCAGAGGGAGCAGGAGGGCCATCAGAGCTCTCAACAGGAGGCCTTACCCTCCGAGGTTTATCCGAGAGCACTTCTCCTACCTGAAATTAAGCGAAGAGCAGTGCATTAGAAGGCTCTCATTCACCAAGGAGGTGGCCACAGAAACATAGGAACATAGAAAATAGGTGCAGGAGTAGGCCATTCAGCCCTTCGAGTCTGCACCACCATTCAATATCATCACTGAGCATTCACCTCAGTACCCCTTTCCTGCTTTCTTTCCATACCCCTTTAGCCATAAGGGCCATATCTAACTCCCTTTGGAACATATCCAATGAACTGGCATCAACAACTCTCTGTGGTAGAGAATTCCACAGGTTAACAACTCTCTGAGTGAAGAAGTTTCTCTTCATCTCCGTTCTAAATGGCTTACCTCTTATCCTTAGACTGTGTCCCCTGGTCCTGGACTTCTCCAACATCGGGAACATTCTTCCTGCATCTAACCTGTCCAGTCCCATCAGAATTTTATACGTTTCTATGAGACCCCCTCTCATTCTTCTAAACTCCAGTGTCTAAAGGCCCAGTCGATCTGGTCTCTCCTCATATCAGTCCTGCCATCCCGGGAATCAATCTGGTGAACCATCGCTGCACTCACTCAATAGCAAGAACGTCCTTCCTCAGATTAGGAGAACAAAACTAACACAATATTCCAGGTGACGCCTCACCAAGGCCCTGTACAACTGCAGTAAGACCTCCCTGCTCCTATACTCAAATCCCCTAGCCATGAAGGCCAACATACCATTTGTCTTCTTCACCGCCTGCTGTATCTACATGCCAACTTTCAATGACTGATGTACCATGACACCCAGGTCTCGTTGAGCCTCCCCTTTTCCTAATCTGCCACCATTCAGATAATATTCTGCCTTCGTGTTTTTGCCACCAAAGAGGATAACCTCACATTTATACTGCATCTGCCATGCATTTACCCATTCACCTAACCTGTCCAATCACCCTGCAGCCTCATTGCATCCTCCTCACAGCTCACACCGCCCCCCAGCTTAGTGTCATCTGCAAACTTGGAGATACTACACTCAATTCATTCATCTAAATCATTGATGTATATTGTAAAGAGCTGGGGTCCCAGCACTGAGCCCTGCGGCACCCCACTAGTCAATGCCTGCCGTTCTGAAAAGGACCTGTTTATCCCGACTCTCTGCTTCCTGTCCGCCAACCAGTTCTCTGTCCACGTCAATACATTACCCCCAATATCATGTGCTTTAATTTTGCACACCAATCTCTTGTGTGGGACCCAGTTCAAAGCCTTTTGAAAGTCTAAATACACCACATCCACTGGTTCTCCCTTGTCCACTCTACTAGTTACACCCTCAAAAAATTCTAGAAGATTTGTCAAGCATGATTTCCCTTTCAGAAATCCATGCTGACTTGGATCGATCCTGTCACTGCTTTCCAAATGCGCTGTTATTTCATCTTTAATAATTGATTCCAACATTTTTCCCACTACTGATGTCAGGCTATAATTCCCCGTTTTCTCTCCCTCCTTTTTTAAACCTCTGCCACCTCCTGCAACCAGACCTACAGCCTCAGATCAGCATGACCACAGCGCTGTCGGTGCCAGGCAAGGTCACCGTCGCCCTCAATTTTTTCACCAGAAGATCTTTCCAGTCTGCAATTGGAGACATGGCTAACATCGCGCAGTTGGCTGTCCATCACTGATGCAAACAGAAGGACCCGGAGAGGCTCTCTGCAGCAGGGGAAGGGGCTAATGTTCCTTTCCCATCACCAGAGAGAATCAGGCTGAGCAGGCATGTGACCTTGCTGCAGCCCACTTCTCCCCAGTGCCTCACCCTGTGCAGATCCCGCTGCTATACTAGCCTCTAAAGAACGCGTAGTGCCCGTATCGGAGTTGGTGCCTGCGGGTGAGACATGTAGTGACACGGTCGGCTCTTCTTCCTCCACCTCCACCTTCAGATTTTACTGTGCCCTCAAGGACAGGCTGCTCAGGACCTTGCTGATTATATAAAAGCATAAAAAGGTACAAGAGTCGGGTTAAGGTGAGGGGAGGGGAGGAGGAAGGCAGAAATGAATGCATGTAGCATGATTAGCTGGAAAGTGTCAGACGCTTGTGGGGTGAGCAGGAATTGGGATGTGAGAAGAAAGAGGGATGAACATACCATTGTTGTCCCCATGGGTGTCAAAATCTCCAATGGCCACAGTGCCCACTACTTGGCACCCAATAATCTCTAGCACTCGATTCTCCAGCGCAGACTGTGGTTGGGTGTTGACTTGTACCCCATCTGTGCGCTCCTGCTCACTCCTGTTGTGAGCCACCTTGGCCTGCAAGAGAAAGGAAAGTGAGTGTGGAACAATGTGTTTGGGTGATGTGCCTGCCATAGTTGAATAACTCTCATTGCATATAAGGTGCAAGATATGGGTGTGAGTGTTGGTAGGTAGAAATTGCTGGTGGGTGAGTGCTGGGGGTGTTGGGCAGTGTGTGAAGCTTGTGGTACAGATGGTGGTATGTAGCATTTGTTGAAACCTTCACTCACCCTACCCACCCGAGTGAGGTCATTAAATTTATTCCTGCCCTGTGTGTGGGTCCTTGGGACCACGTTACTACCCGAGACGTGCTGCCCTCTGCCCTCTGCCCTCTGCCCTCTGCCCTCTGCCCTCTGCCCTCTGCCCTCTGCCCGTCCCTCGTCGAAGCAGCTACACAGTCAGCAATGCTGAGAATGAGGTGCTGCAGTATTAATGAACCTCCCCTTTAAGAACTGGAAAAAGCCTGTTGCAATGATGAATTGCAATTAAACTGCACCTGATATTGGTCCACCTTTTGAGTGTAATATCAATTAGCTTGGGCTTAAAGACTTGAATTAGTGCTCCAATCATTTCTTTGAGTAGTGTGCATGAATTTTGTGCACAGTCTGAAGTATTAGCACCTGGCGCTAATTCACCAACATTTCAAATTATACCGCCCATGCCTGGGGTATAAAGAATTTCTCATCCATTGTCTTTGTTCCCACCACGAACTCAGTTCCCTAGCCACCAATTCCATCCGTCTCCCTGACAACTGACTGAGCTGAACCAGAAAGTTTTCAACTTTGGTACCATATTTGACCCCGTGATGAGCTTCTGAACACGTGCCATCACTAAGACTGCACATTTGCACCTCTGTAACATTGCCCGTCTCTGCCCCTGCCTCAGCTCATGCACTGCTGAAACCCTCATCCATGCCTTTGCTACCTCTAGTCGTGACTATTGCAACGCTCTCCTGGCCGGCTTCCCACATTCTACCCTACGTAAAGTTGAGGTCATCTAAAGCTCTACTGCCCAAACCCTAATTCTCACAAAGTACTGTTCACCAACCACCCCCTGTACTCACTGCCATACATTGGATGCTTGTTAAGCAATGCCTGGATTTTAAAATTCTCATCCTGGTTTGAAAACCAGGATTTTAGGGCAATTATTCTCTAGCCCTAAAATCCTCCGAGGTATCTGTGCTCCTCCAATTCTGGCCTCTTGTGCACCTCTGATTATAAAGTCTGCACTATTGGTAGCCAAAACCTTAAACTCTGCAAATCCAGCCCTGAACTGCTCCGCCTGGCTAGGTTTCTTTCCTCCTTTAAGACACTAAATAACACCTACCTTCTTGACTAAGCATTTGATCATCTGCCCTAATATCTCTGTATGTGGCTCAGTATCAAATTTAGTTTGATAACGCTCTTGTGAAGCGCCTTGTGGTGTTTTACTACTTTAAAGGCGCTATATAAAGGTACGTTTTCATTGTTATATTATAAGAGCATAAGAATATAAGAAATGGGAGCAGAATCAGGCCATTCAGCCGATCGTGCCTGCTCTGCCATTCAATAAGATAATGGCCGATCTTCTACCTCAACTCACCTTCCCGCATAATCCCCATAAAGTCCTGTGTTAGAGACACTGCCTGGTATTTCCCTGAATGCATGAAATCCTTGGTACCCCTTTACATATTGAGGCACTTTCACAAACCCCTGTTAACACTGATGCAGTCCAAGGACTCCCTAATAGTCTACTGTCCTCGACACCCCTTTATATGCTGACTCACTCTAACTGAGAGTTTAAATAGTGACCTAAATGACTGACGCAGTCTGGGAACTAGCTGAATGATACAATCCTTGGTGCACTTTTTATATATTGACCCGCTCTCTCAGGACCCTGTAAAATTGTCACAGTCTGTGGTTCCCTGTCAATTGGTTCCCAAACATGAAATGAAAAGGATTGTTCATCTTTTTCCATTAAGTATTGACCAATGCAAATAATCAAAGTATTGGAGACAACATTTCGCACATTCCAAATACCATTGCCATATCATGTTTGCACACTGATTTATTCCAGTTGCAAATGCTCTTTTTAAGTTAAAGGACTTCCCACCTATTTGCTTGGAGAAGTATTAGAATCATAAGAACATAAGATAAGGAAAATAGAAATAGCAGCAGGAGTAGGCCTCATCTCAGTCTTAAAAGGCCGTCCCCTTATTCTGTGACTATGCCTTCTAGTTCTAGATTTTAGCCAGGGGATTCAAGCTCTCAGCATCTACTCTGTCAATCCCCCTCACAATATTACCTGTTTTAATGAGATCACCACACATTCTTCTAAACTCCAGAAAGTATAGGCCCATTGCACACAATCCCTCCTCATATGGTCCTCTGATCCAGGAATCAATCTGGTGAAACTTTGTTGCTGTCCCTCTAAGGCAAGTATATCCTTCCTCAGTTACAGACAACAAAACTGTACACAATACTCCAGGTGTGGTCTCACCAAAGCCCTGTACAATTTTAGCAAGACTTCCTTACTCTTGTCCTCCAACCACCTACCATTTACTTTCCTAATTGTTCACTGTATCTGCATGCTAAATTGCTGCGTTTCATGTACAAGGACCCATGTCCCCCTGACTACCAACCTTTAATCGTTCCTCATCATTAAAAAACAATTCGATTTTCTATTTTTCCTACCAAGTGAATGAGTTCACAATTCCCCCCAGCACTGTTCACTTTCACAATCGCTCAAACTTGTCTATTACACCGACAGTGAAGCACGGACACTTCATTCCAAATATAGCAACAATGATGTTAAAAAATCATCTTCTGGAATTCTGGGAAAGATGGACATGGATTTGAGAGATGACAACACGTTCAAAAACTTTGGACAGGAAAGGGAGGTTGGAGATGGGACGGTAGTTTGCAAGGATCACGTGGAAAAGGAGGGATCAAGGTTTGGATCTTTCAGGAGATGGGTGAAAGCCACAGATTTGAAGGAGAGGAGGAAAATACCTGAGGTGAGAGCCGTTAACAACATCAGCTAACAAGTGAGTCAGAAAAGGAAGGTGTGTGGTCAGCTACTAAGTGGGAATAGGGTCGAGGGAGCAGGAAGTAGGTCTCCTGGTCAAGATCAGCACGAAGAGGGCTTGAGGGCAGATTGGAGAGAAATTGGAGAAAGATGCGAGTTCAGGGCTAGGGCAGGGGGGATCCATTTAAAACGTTTTGCCTCACTCACTGCTGGAGTGCAAATTGGGAACAGACTGTGGATGGACATAGATAGAGTGTGAGAGCTGGGAACAGAGTGTGGATGGTCATAGATAGACAGTGAGAGCTGGGAACAGACTGTGCATGGTCATAGATAGAGTGTGAGAGCTGGGAACAGAGTGTGGATGGTCGTAGATAGAGTGTGAGAGCTGGGAACAGAGTGTGGATGGTCGTAGATAGAGTGTGAGAGCTGGGAACAGACTGTGGATGGTCATAGATAGACAGTGAGAGCTGGGAACAGACTGTGGATGGTCATAGATAGACAGTGAGAGCTGGGAACAGAGTGTGGATGGTCATAGATAGACAGTGAGAGCTGGGAACAGACTGTGGATGGTCATAGATAGAGTGTGAGAGCTGGGAACAGAGTGTGGATGGTCATAGATAGACAGTGAGAGCTGGGAACAGATTGTAGATGGTCATAGATAGAGTGTGAGAGCTGGGAACAGACTGTGGATGGTCATAGATAGAGTGTGAGAGCTGGGAACAGAGTGTGGATGGCCATAGATAGAGTGTGAGAGATGGGAACAGACTGTGGATGGTCATAGATAGACAGTGAGAGCTGGGAACAGAGTGTGGATGGTCATAGATAGACAGTGAGAGCTGGGAACAGACTGTGGATGGTCATAGATAGAGTGTGAGAGCTGGGAACAGACTGTGGATGGTCATAGATAGAGTGTGAGAGCTGGGAACAGACTGTGGATGGTCATAGATAGAGTGCGAGAGCTGGGAACAGACTGTGGATGGTCATAGATAGACAGTGAGAGCTGGGAACAGAGTGTGGATGGTCATAGATAGACAGTGAGAGCTGGGAACAGAGTGTGGATGGTCATAGATAGAGTGTGAGAGCTGGGAACAGAGTGTGGATGGACAGAGATAGAGTGTGAGAGCTGGGAACAGAGTGTGGATGGTCATAGATAGAGTGTGAGAGCTGGGAACAGAGTGTGGATGGTCATAGATAGACAGTGAGAGCTGGGAACAGACTGTGGATGGTCATAGATAGAGTGTGAGAGCTGGGAACAGACTGTGGGTGGTCATAGATAGACAGTGAGAGCTGGGAACAGACTGTGGATGGTCATAGATAGACAGTGAGAGCTGGGAACAGACTGTGGATGGTCATAGATAGACAGTGAGAGCTGGGAACAAAGTGTGGATGGTCATAGATAGACAGTGAGAGCTGGGAACAGACTGTGGATGGTCATAGATAGACAGTGAGAGCTGGGAACAGAGTGTGGATGGTCATAGATAGACAGTGAGAGCTGGGAACAGAGTGTGGATGGTCATAGATAGACAGTGAGAGCTGGGAACAGACTGTGGATGGTCATAGATAGACAGTGAGAGCTGGGAACAGATTGTGGATGGTCATATATAGAGTGTGAGAGCTGGGAACAGATTGTGGATGGTCATAGATAGAGTGTGAGAGCTGGGAACAGACTGTGGATGGTCATAGACAGACAGTCAGAGCTGGGAACAGAGTGTGGATGGTCATAGATAGACAGTGAGAGCTGGGAACAGACTGTGGATGGTCATAGATAGAGTGTGAGAGCTGGGAACAGACTGTGGGTGGTCATAGATAGACAGTGAGAGCTGGGAACAGACTGTGGATGGTCATAGATAGACAGTGAGAGCTGGGAACAGAGTGTGGATGGTCATAGACAGACAGTGAGAGCTGGGAACAGACTGTGGATGGTCATAGATAGACAGTGAGAGCTGGGAACAGACTGTGGATGGTCATAGATAGACAGTGAGAGCTGGGAACAGAGTGTGGATGGTCATAGATAGACAGTGAGAGCTGGGAACAGACTGTGGATGGTCATAGATAGACAGTGAGAGCTGGGAACAGAGTGTGGATGGTCATAGATAGACAGTGAGAGCTGGGAACAGAGTGTGGATGGTCATAGATAGACAGTGAGAGCTGGGAACAGACTGTGGATGGTCATAGATAGACAGTGAGAGCTGGGAACATACTGTGGATGGTCATATATAGAGTGTGAGAGCTGGGAACAGATTGTGGATGGTCATCGATAGAGTGTGAGAGCTGGGAACAGACTGTGGATGGTCATAGATAGAGTGTGAGAGCTGGGAACATACTGTGAATGGTCATAGATAGACAGTGAGAGCTGGGAACAGACTGTGAATGGTCATAGATAGAGTGTGAGAGCTGGGAACAGATGGTGGATGGTCAAAGATAGACAGTGAGAGCTGGGAACAGAGTGTGGATGGTCATAGATAGACAGTGAGAGCTGGGAACAGATTGTGGATGGTCATAGATAGACAGTGAGAGCTGGGAACAGACTGTGGATGGTCATAGATAGACAGTGAGAGCTGGGAACAGACTGTGGATGGTCATAGATAGACAGTGAGAGCTGGGAACAGACTGTGGATGGTCATAGATAGACAGTGAGAGCTGGGAACAGAGTGTGGATGGTCATAGATAGAGTGTGAGAGCTGGGAACAGAGTGTGGATGGTCATAGATAGAGTGTGAGAGCTGGGAACAGAGTGTGGATGGTCATAGATAGAGTGTGAGAGCTGGGAACAGACTGTGGATGGTCATAGATAGAGTGTGAGAGCTGGGAACAGACTGTGGATGGTCATAGATAGACAGTGAGAGCTGGGAACAGAGTGTGGATGGTCATAGATAGACAGTGAGAGCTGGGAACAGAGTGTGGATGGTCATAGATAGACAGTGAGAGCTGGGAACAGAGTGTGGATGGTCATAGATAGAGTGTGAGAGCTGGGAACAGAGTGTGGATGGACAGAGATAGAGTGTGAGAGCTGGGAACAGAGTGTGGATGGTCATAGATAGAGTGTGAGAGCTGGGAACAGAGTGTGGATGGTCATAGATAGAGAGTGAGAGCTGGGAACAGACAGTGGATGGTCATAGATAGAGTGTGAGAGCTGGGAACAGACTGTGGGTGGTCATAGATAGACAGTGAGAGCTGGGAACAGACTGTGGATGGTCATAGATAGACAGTGAGAGCTGGGAACAGAGTGTGGATGGTCATAGATAGACAGTGAGAGCTGGGAACAGACTGTGGATGGTCATAGATAGACAGTGAGAGCTGGGAACAGAGTGTGGATGGTCATAGATAGACAGTGAGAGCTGGGAACAGAGTGTGGATGGTCATAGATAGACAGTGAGAGCTGGGAACAGACTGTGGATGGTCATAGATAGACAGTGAGAGCTGGGAACAGAGTGTGGATGGTCATAGATAGACAGTGAGAGCTGGGAACAGAGTGTGGATGGTCATAGATAGACAGTGAGAGCTGGGAACAGACTGTGGATGGTCATAGAAAGACAGTGAGAGCTGGGAACAGACTGTGGATGGTCATATATAGAGTGTGAGAGCTGGGAACAGATTGTGGATGGTCATCGATAGAGTGTGAGAGCTGGGAACAGACTGTGGATGGTCATAGATAGAGTGTGAGAGCTGGGAACAGACTGTGGATGGTCATAGATAGACAGTGAGAGCTGGGAACAGACTGTGGATGGTCATAGATAGAGTGTGAGAGCTGGGAACAGATTGTGGATGGTCATAGATAGACAGTGAGAGCTGGGAACAGAGTGTGGATGGTCATAGATAGACAGTGAGAGCTGGGAACAGATTGTGGATGGTCATAGATAGACAGTGAGAGCTGGGAACAGACTGTAGATGGTCATAGATAGACAGTGAGAGCTGGGAACAGACTGTGGATGGTCATAGATAGACTTGTGAGAGCTGGGAACAGACTGTGGATGGTCGTAGATAGACAGTGAGAGCTGGGAACAGAGTGTGGATGGTCATAGATAGAGTGTGAGAGCTGGGAACAGAGTGTGGATGGTCATAGATAGAGTGTGAGAGCTGGGAACAGACTGTGGATGGTCATAGATAGACAGTGAGAGCTGGGAACAGAGTGTGGATGGTCATAGATAGACAGTGAGAGCTGGGAACAGACTGTGGATGGTCATAGATAGACAGTGAGAGCTGGGAACAGAGTGTGGATGGTCATAGATAGACAGTGAGAGCTGGGAACAGAGTGTGGATGGTCATAGATAGACAGTGAGAGCTGGGAACAGACTGTGGATGGTCATAGATAGACAGTGAGAGCTGGGAACAGACTGTGGATGGTCATATATAGAGTGTGAGAGCTGGGAACAGATTGTGGATGGTCATCGATAGAGTGTGAGAGCTGGGAACAGACTGTGGATGGTCATAGATAGAGTGTGAGAGCTGGGAACAGACTGTGGATGATCATAGATAGACAGTGAGAGCTGGGAACAGACTGTGGATGGTCATAGATAGACATTGAGAGCTGGGAACAGATTGTGGATGGTCATAGATAGACAGTGAGAGCTGGGAACAGAGTGTGGATGGTCATAGATAGACAGTGAGAGCTGGGAACAGATTGTGGATGGTCATAGATAGACAGTGAGAGCTGGGAACAGACTGTGGATGGTCATAGATAGACAGTGAGAGCTGGGAACAGACTGTGGATGGTCATAGATAGACAGTGAGAGCTGGGAACAGACTGTGGATGGTCATATATAGAGTGTGAGAGCTGGGAACAGATTGTGGATGGTCATCGATAGAGTGTGAGAGCTGGGAACAGACTGTGGATGGTCATAGATAGAGTGTGAGAGCTGGGAACAGACTGTGGATGATCATAGATAGACAGTGAGAGCTGGGAACAGACTGTGGATGGTCATAGATAGAGTGTGAGAGCTGGGAACAGATTGTGGATGGTCATAGATAGACAGTGAGAGCTGGGAACAGAGTGTGGATGGTCATAGATAGACAGTGAGAGCTGGGAACAGATTGTGGATGGTCATAGATAGACAGTGAGAGCTGGGAACAGACTGTGGATGGTCATAGATAGACAGTGAGAGCTGGGAACAGACTGTGGATGGTCATAGATAGACAGTGAGAGCTGGGAACAGACTGTGGATGGTCATAGATAGACAGTGAGAGCTGGGAACAGAGTGTGGATGGTCATAGATAGAGTGTGAGAGCTGGGAACAGAGTGTGGATGGTCATAGATAGAGTGTGAGAGCTGGGAACAGAGTGTGGATGGTCATAGATAGAGTGTGAGAGCTGGGAACAGACTGTGGATGGTCATAGATAGACAGTGAGAGCTGGGAACAGAGTGTGGATGGTCATAGATAGACAGTGAGAGCTGCGAACAGAGTGTGGATGGTCATAGATAGACAGTGAGAGCTGGGAACAGACTGTGGATGGTCATAGATAGACAGTGAGAGCTGGGAACAGAGTGTGGATGGTCATAGATAGACAGTGAGAGCTGGGAACAGACTGTGGATGGCCATAGATAGACAGTGAGAGCTGGGAACAGAGTGTGGATGGTCATAGATAGAGTGTGAGAGCTGGGAACAGAGTGTGGATGGTCATAGATAGACAGTGAGAGCTGGGAACAGACAGTGGATGGTCATAGATAGAGTGTGAGAGCTGGGAACAGACTGTGGGTGGTCATAGATAGACAGTGACAGCTGGGAACAGACTGTGGATGGTCATAGATAGACAGTGAGAGCTGGGAACAGAGTGTGGATGGTCATAGATAGACAGTGAGAGCTGGGAACAGACTGTGGATGGTCATAGATAGACAGTGAGAGCTGGGAACAGAGTGTGGATGGTCATAGATAGACAGTGAGAGCTGGGAACAGAGTGTGGATGGTCATAGATAGACAGTGAGAGCTGGGAACAGACTGTGGATGGTCATAGATAGACAGTGAGAGCTGGGAACAGAGTGTGGATGGTCATAGATAGACAGTGAGAGCTGGGAACAGAGTGTGGATGGTCATAGATAGACAGTGAGAGCTGGGAACAGACTGTGGATGGTCATAGATAGACAGTGAGAGCTGGGAACAGACTGTGGATGGTCATATATAGAGTGTGAGAGCTGGGAACAGATTGTGGATGGTCATCGATAGAGTGTGAGAGCTGGGAACAGACTGTGGATGGTCATAGATAGAGTGTGAGAGCTGGGAACAGACTGTGGATGGTCATAGATAGACAGTGAGAGCTGGGAACAGACTGTGGATGGTCATAGATAGAGTGTGAGAGCTGGGAACAGATTGTGGATGGTCATAGATAGACAGTGAGAGCTGGGAACAGAGTGTGGATGGTCATAGATAGACAGTGAGAGCTGGGAACAGATTGTGGATGGTCATAGATAGACAGTGAGAGCTGGGAACAGACTGTAGATGGTCATAGATAGACAGTGAGAGCTGGGAACAGACTGTGGATGGTCATAGATAGACTTGTGAGAGCTGGGAACAGACTGTGGATGGTCGTAGATAGACAGTGAGAGCTGGGAACAGAGTGTGGATGGTCATAGATAGAGTGTGAGAGCTGGGAACAGAGTGTGGATGGTCATAGATAGAGTGTGAGAGCTGGGAACAGACTGTGGATGGTCATAGATAGACAGTGAGAGCTGGGAACAGAGTGTGGATGGTCATAGATAGACAGTGAGAGCTGGGAACAGACTGTGGATGGTCATAGATAGACAGTGAGAGCTGGGAACAGAGTGTGGATGGTCATAGATAGACAGTGAGAGCTGGGAACAGAGTGTGGATGGTCATAGATAGACAGTGAGAGCTGGGAACAGACTGTGGATGGTCATAGATAGACAGTGAGAGCTGGGAACAGACTGTGGATGGTCATATATAGAGTGTGAGAGCTGGGAACAGATTGTGGATGGTCATCGATAGAGTGTGAGAGCTGGGAACAGACTGTGGATGGTCATAGATAGAGTGTGAGAGCTGGGAACAGACTGTGGATGATCATAGATAGACAGTGAGAGCTGGGAACAGACTGTGGATGGTCATAGATAGAGTGTGAGAGCTGGGAACAGATTGTGGATGGTCATAGATAGACAGTGAGAGCTGGGAACAGAGTGTGGATGGTCATAGATAGACAGTGAGAGCTGGGAACAGATTGTGGATGGTCATAGATAGACAGTGAGAGCTGGGAACAGACTGTGGATGGTCATAGATAGACAGTGAGAGCTGGGAACAGACTGTGGATGGTCATAGATAGACAGTGAGAGCTGGGAACAGACTGTGGATGGTCATAGATAGACAGTGAGAGCTGGGAACAGAGTGTGGATGGTCATAGATAGAGTGTGAGAGCTGGGAACAGAGTGTGGATGGTCATAGATAGAGTGTGAGAGCTGGGAACAGAGTGTGGATGGTCATAGATAGACAGTGAGAGCTGGGAACAGACTGTGGATGGTCATAGATAGACAGTGAGAGCTGGGAACAGAGTGTGGATGGTCATAGATAGACAGTGAGAGCTGGGAACAGACTGTGGATGGCCATAGATAGACAGTGAGAGCTGGGAACAGACTGTGGATGGTCATAGATAGAGTGTGAGAGCTGGGAACAGACTGTGGATGGTCATAGATAGACAGTGAGAGCTGGGAACAGAGTATGGATGGTCATAGATAGAGTGTGAGAGCTGGGAACAGACTGTGGATGGTCATAGATAGACAGTGAGAGCTGGGAACAGAGTGTGGATGGTCATAGATAGACAGTGAGAGCTGGGAACAGACTGTGGATGGTCATAGATAGAGTGTGAGAGCTGGGAACAGACTGTGGATGGTCATAGATAGAGTGTGAGAGCTGGGAACAGATTGTGGATGGTCATAGATAGACAGTGAGAGCTGGGAACAGAGTGTGGATGGTCATAGATAGACAGTGAGAGCTGGGAACAGACTGTGGATGGTCATAGATAGACAGTGAGAGCTGGGAACAGAGTGTGGATGGTCATAGATAGACAGTGAGAGCTGGGAACAGAGTGTGGATGGTCATAGATAGACAGTGAGAGCTGGGAACAGACTGTGGATGGTCATAGATAGACAGTGAGAGCTGGGAACAGAGTGTGGATGGTCATAGATAGACAGTGAGAGCTGGGAACAGAGTGTGGATGGTCATAGATAGACAGTGAGAGCTGGGAACAGACTGTGGATGGTCATAGATAGACAGTGAGAGCTGGGAACAGACTGTGGATGGTCATATATAGAGTGTGAGAGCTGGGAACAGATTGTGGATGGTCATCGATAGAGTGTGAGAGCTGGGAACAGACTGTGGATGGTCATAGATAGAGTGTGAGAGCTGGGAACAGACTGTGGATGGTCATAGATAGACAGTGAGAGCTGGGAACAGAGTGTGGATGGTCATAGATAGAGTGTGAGAGCTGGGAACAGACTGTGGATGGTCATAGATAGACAGTGAGAGCTGGGAACAGAGTGTGGATGGTCATAGATAGACAGTGAGAGCTGGGAACAGAGTGTGGATGGTCATAGATAGACAGTGAGAGCTGGGAACAGAGTGTGGATGGTCATAGATAGAGTGTGAGAGCTGGGAACAGAGTGTGGATGGACAGAGATAGAGTGTGAGAGCTGGGAACAGAGTGTGGATGGTCATAGATAGAGTGTGAGAGCTGGGAACAGAGTGTGGATGGTCATAGATAGAGAGTGAGAGCTGGGAACAGACAGTGGATGGTCATAGATAGAGTGTGAGAGCTGGGAACAGACTGTGGGTGGTCATAGATAGACAGTGAGAGCTGGGAACAGACTGTGGATGGTCATAGATAGACAGTGAGAGCTGGGAACAGAGTGTGGATGGTCATAGATAGACAGTGAGAGCTGGGAACAGACTGTGGATGGTCATAGATAGACAGTGAGAGCTGGGAACAGAGTGTGGATGGTCATAGATAGACAGTGAGAGCTGGGAACAGAGTGTGGATGGTCATAGATAGACAGTGAGAGCTGGGAACAGACTGTGGATGGTCATAGATAGACAGTGAGAGCTGGGAACAGAGTGTGGATGGTCATAGATAGACAGTGAGAGCTGGGAACAGAGTGTGGATGGTCATAGATAGACAGTGAGAGCTGGGAACAGACTGTGGATGGTCATAGATAGACAGTGAGAGCTGGGAACAGACTGTGGATGGTCATATATAGAGTGTGAGAGCTGGGAACAGATTGTGGATGGTCATCGATAGAGTGTGAGAGCTGGGAACAGACTGTGGATGGTCATAGATAGAGTGTGAGAGCTGGGAACAGACTGTGGATGGTCATAGATAGACAGTGAGAGCTGGGAACAGACTGTGGATGGTCATAGATAGAGTGTGAGAGCTGGGAACAGATTGTGGATGGTCATAGATAGACAGTGAGAGCTGGGAACAGAGTGTGGATGGTCATAGATAGACAGTGAGAGCTGGGAACAGATTGTGGATGGTCATAGATAGACAGTGAGAGCTGGGAACAGACTGTAGATGGTCATAGATAGACAGTGAGAGCTGGGAACAGACTGTGGATGGTCATAGATAGACTTGTGAGAGCTGGGAACAGACTGTGGATGGTCGTAGATAGACAGTGAGAGCTGGGAACAGAGTGTGGATGGTCATAGATAGAGTGTGAGAGCTGGGAACAGAGTGTGGATGGTCATAGATAGAGTGTGAGAGCTGGGAACAGACTGTGGATGGTCATAGATAGACAGTGAGAGCTGGGAACAGAGTGTGGATGGTCATAGATAGACAGTGAGAGCTGGGAACAGACTGTGGATGGTCATAGATAGACAGTGAGAGCTGGGAACAGAGTGTGGATGGTCATAGATAGACAGTGAGAGCTGGGAACAGAGTGTGGATGGTCATAGATAGACAGTGAGAGCTGGGAACAGACTGTGGATGGTCATAGATAGACAGTGAGAGCTGGGAACAGACTGTGGATGGTCATATATAGAGTGTGAGAGCTGGGAACAGATTGTGGATGGTCATCGATAGAGTGTGAGAGCTGGGAACAGACTGTGGATGGTCATAGATAGAGTGTGAGAGCTGGGAACAGACTGTGGATGATCATAGATAGACAGTGAGAGCTGGGAACAGACTGTGGATGGTCATAGATAGACATTGAGAGCTGGGAACAGATTGTGGATGGTCATAGATAGACAGTGAGAGCTGGGAACAGAGTGTGGATGGTCATAGATAGACAGTGAGAGCTGGGAACAGATTGTGGATGGTCATAGATAGACAGTGAGAGCTGGGAACAGACTGTGGATGGTCATAGATAGACAGTGAGAGCTGGGAACAGACTGTGGATGGTCATAGATAGACAGTGAGAGCTGGGAACAGACTGTGGATGGTCATATATAGAGTGTGAGAGCTGGGAACAGATTGTGGATGGTCATCGATAGAGTGTGAGAGCTGGGAACAGACTGTGGATGGTCATAGATAGAGTGTGAGAGCTGGGAACAGACTGTGGATGATCATAGATAGACAGTGAGAGCTGGGAACAGACTGTGGATGGTCATAGATAGAGTGTGAGAGCTGGGAACAGATTGTGGATGGTCATAGATAGACAGTGAGAGCTGGGAACAGAGTGTGGATGGTCATAGATAGACAGTGAGAGCTGGGAACAGATTGTGGATGGTCATAGATAGACAGTGAGAGCTGGGAACAGACTGTGGATGGTCATAGATAGACAGTGAGAGCTGGGAACAGACTGTGGATGGTCATAGATAGACAGTGAGAGCTGGGAACAGACTGTGGATGGTCATAGATAGACAGTGAGAGCTGGGAACAGAGTGTGGATGGTCATAGATAGAGTGTGAGAGCTGGGAACAGAGTGTGGATGGTCATAGATAGAGTGTGAGAGCTGGGAACAGAGTGTGGATGGTCATAGATAGAGTGTGAGAGCTGGGAACAGACTGTGGATGGTCATAGATAGACAGTGAGAGCTGGGAACAGAGTGTGGATGGTCATAGATAGACAGTGAGAGCTGGGAACAGAGTGTGGATGGTCATAGATAGACAGTGAGAGCTGGGAACAGACTGTGGATGGTCATAGATAGACAGTGAGAGCTGGGAACAGAGTGTGGATGGTCATAGATAGACAGTGAGAGCTGGGAACAGACTGTGGATGGCCATAGATAGACAGTGAGAGCTGGGAACAGAGTGTGGATGGTCATAGATAGAGTGTGAGAGCTGGGAACAGAGTGTGGATGGTCATAGATAGACAGTGAGAGCTGGGAACAGACAGTGGATGGTCATAGATAGAGTGTGAGAGCTGGGAACAGACTGTGGGTGGTCATAGATAGACAGTGACAGCTGGGAACAGACTGTGGATGGTCATAGATAGACAGTGAGAGCTGGGAACAGAGTGTGGATGGTCATAGATAGACAGTGAGAGCTGGGAACAGACTGTGGATGGTCATAGATAGACAGTGAGAGCTGGGAACAGAGTGTGGATGGTCATAGATAGACAGTGAGAGCTGGGAACAGAGTGTGGATGGTCATAGATAGACAGTGAGAGCTGGGAACAGACTGTGGATGGTCATAGATAGACAGTGAGAGCTGGGAACAGAGTGTGGATGGTCATAGATAGACAGTGAGAGCTGGGAACAGAGTGTGGATGGTCATAGATAGACAGTGAGAGCTGGGAACAGACTGTGGATGGTCATAGATAGACAGTGAGAGCTGGGAACAGACTGTGGATGGTCATATATAGAGTGTGAGAGCTGGGAACAGATTGTAGATGGTCATCGATAGAGTGTGAGAGCTGGGAACAGACTGTGGATGGTCATAGATAGAGTGTGAGAGCTGGGAACAGACTGTGGATGGTCATAGATAGACAGTGAGAGCTGGGAACAGACTGTGGATGGTCATAGATAGAGTGTGAGAGCTGGGAACAGATTGTGGATGGTCATAGATAGACAGTGAGAGCTGGGAACAGAGTGTGGATGGTCATAGATAGACAGTGAGAGCTGGGAACAGATTGTGGATGGTCATAGATAGACAGTGAGGGCTGGGAACAGACTGTAGATGGTCATAGATAGACAGTGAGAGCTGGGAACAGACTGTGGATGGTCATAGATAGACTTGTGAGAGCTGGGAACAGACTGTGGATGGTCGTAGATAGACAGTGAGAGCTGGGAACAGAGTGTGGATGGTCATAGATAGAGTGTGAGAGCTGGGAACAGAGTGTGGATGGTCATAGATAGAGTGTGAGAGCTGGGAACAGACTGTGGATGGTCATAGATAGACAGTGAGAGCTGGGAACAGAGTGTGGATGGTCATAGATAGACAGTGAGAGCTGGGAACAGACTGTGGATGGTCATAGATAGACAGTGAGAGCTGGGAACAGAGTGTGGATGGTCATAGATAGACAGTGAGAGCTGGGAACAGAGTGTGGATGGTCATAGATAGACAGTGAGAGCTGGGAACAGACTGTGGATGGTCATAGATAGACAGTGAGAGCTGGGAACAGACTGTGGATGGTCATATATAGAGTGTGAGAGCTGGGAACAGATTGTGGATGGTCATCGATAGAGTGTGAGAGCTGGGAACAGACTGTGGATGGTCATAGATAGAGTGTGAGAGCTGGGAACAGACTGTGGATGATCATAGATAGACAGTGAGAGCTGGGAACAGACTGTGGATGGTCATAGATAGAGTGTGAGAGCTGGGAACAGATTGTGGATGGTCATAGATAGACAGTGAGAGCTGGGAACAGAGTGTGGATGGTCATAGATAGACAGTGAGAGCTGGGAACAGATTGTGGATGGTCATAGATAGACAGTGAGAGCTGGGAACAGACTGTGGATGGTCATAGATAGACAGTGAGAGCTGGGAACAGACTGTGGATGGTCATAGATAGACAGTGAGAGCTGGGAACAGACTGTGGATGGTCATAGATAGACAGTGAGAGCTGGGAACAGAGTGTGGATGGTCATAGATAGAGTGTGAGAGCTGGGAACAGAGTGTGGATGGTCATAGATAGAGTGTGAGAGCTGGGAACAGAGTGTGGATGGTCATAGATAGACAGTGAGAGCTGGGAACAGACTGTGGATGGTCATAGATAGACAGTGAGAGCTGGGAACAGAGTGTGGATGGTCATAGATAGACAGTGAGAGCTGGGAACAGACTGTGGATGGCCATAGATAGACAGTGAGAGCTGGGAACAGACTGTGGATGGTCATAGATAGAGTGTGAGAGCTGGGAACAGACTGTGGATGGTCATAGATAGACAGTGAGAGCTGGGAACAGAGTATGGATGGTCATAGATAGAGTGTGAGAGCTGGGAACAGACTGTGGATGGTCATAGATAGACAGTGAGAGCTGGGAACAGAGTGTGGATGGTCATAGATAGACAGTGAGAGCTGGGAACAGACTGTGGATGGTCATAGATAGAGTGTGAGAGCTGGGAACAGACTGTGGATGGTCATAGATAGAGTGTGAGAGCTGGGAACAGATTGTGGATGGTCATAGATAGACAGTGAGAGCTGGGAACAGAGTGTGGATGGTCATAGATAGACAGTGAGAGCTGGGAACAGACTGTGGATGGTCATAGATAGACAGTGAGAGCTGGGAACAGAGTGTGGATGGTCATAGATAGACAGTGAGAGCTGGGAACAGAGTGTGGATGGTCATAGATAGACAGTGAGAGCTGGGAACAGACTGTGGATGGTCATAGATAGACAGTGAGAGCTGGGAACAGAGTGTGGATGGTCATAGATAGACAGTGAGAGCTGGGAACAGAGTGTGGATGGTCATAGATAGACAGTGAGAGCTGGGAACAGACTGTGGATGGTCATAGATAGACAGTGAGAGCTGGGAACAGACTGTGGATGGTCATATATAGAGTGTGAGAGCTGGGAACAGATTGTGGATGGTCATCGATAGAGTGTGAGAGCTGGGAACAGACTGTGGATGGTCATAGATAGAGTGTGAGAGCTGGGAACAGACTGTGGATGGTCATAGATAGACAGTGAGAGCTGGGAACAGACTGTGGATGGTCATAGATAGAGTGTGAGAGCTGGGAACAGATTGTGGATGGTCATAGATAGACAGTGAGAGCTGGGAACAGAGTGTGGATGGTCATAGATAGACAGTGAGAGCTGGGAACAGATTGTGGATGGTCATAGATAGACAGTGAGAGCTGGGAACAGACTGTAGATGGTCATAGATAGACAGTGAGAGCTGGGAACAGACTGTGGATGGTCATAGCTAGACTTGTGAGAGCTGGCAACAGACTGTGGATGGTCGCAGATAGACAGTGAGAGCTGGGAACAGAGTGTGGATGGTCATAGATAGAGTGTGAGAGCTGGGAACAGAGTGTGGATGGTCATAGATAGAGTGTGAGAGCTGGGAACAGACTGTGGATGGTCATAGATAGACAGTGAGAGCTGGGAACAGAGTGTGGATGGTCATAGATAGACAGTGAGAGCTGGGAACAGACTGTGGATGGTCATAGATAGACAGTGAGAGCTGGGAACAGAGTGTGGATGGTCATAGATAGACAGTGAGAGCTGGGAACAGAGTGTGGATGGTCATAGATAGACAGTGAGAGCTGGGAACAGACTGTGGATGGTCATAGATAGACAGTGAGAGCTGGGAACAGACTGTGGATGGTCATATATAGAGTGTGAGAGCTGGGAACAGATTGTGGATGGTCATCGATAGAGTGTGAGAGCTGGGAACAGACTGTGGATGGTCATAGATAGAGTGTGAGAGCTGGGAACAGACTGTGGATGATCATAGATAGACAGTGAGAGCTGGGAACAGACTGTGGATGGTCATAGATAGAGTGTGAGAGCTGGGAACAGATTGTGGATGGTCATAGATAGACAGTGAGAGCTGGGAACAGAGTGTGGATGGTCATAGATAGACAGTGAGAGCTGGGAACAGATTGTGGATGGTCATAGATAGACAGTGAGAGCTGGGAACAGACTGTGGATGGTCATAGATAGACAGTGAGAGCTGGGAACAGACTGTGGATGGTCATAGATAGACAGTGAGAGCTGGGAACAGACTGTGGATGGTCATAGATAGACAGTGAGAGCTGGGAACAGAGTGTGGATGGTCATAGATAGAGTGTGAGAGCTGGGAACAGAGTGTGGATGGTCATAGATAGAGTGTGAGAGCTGGGAACAGAGTGTGGATGGTCATAGATAGAGTGTGAGAGCTGGGAACAGACTGTGGATGGTCATAGATAGACAGTGAGAGCTGGGAACAGAGTGTGGATGGTCATAGATAGACAGTGAGAGCTGGGAACAGAGTGTGGATGGTCATAGATAGACAGTGAGAGCTGGGAACAGACTGTGGATGGTCATAGATAGACAGTGAGAGCTGGGAACAGAGTGTGGATGGTCATAGATAGACAGTGAGAGCTGGGAACAGACTGTGGATGGCCATAGATAGACAGTGAGAGCTGGGAACAGACTGTGGATGGTCATAGATAGAGTGTGAGAGCTGGGAACAGACTGTGGATGGTCATAGATAGACAGTGAGAGCTGGGAACAGAGTATGGATGGTCATAGATAGAGTGTGAGAGCTGGGAACAGACTGTGGATGGTCACAGATAGACAGTGAGAGCTGGGAACAGAGTGTGGATGGTCATAGATAGACAGTGAGAGCTGGGAACAGACTGTGGATGGTCATAGATAGAGTGTGAGAGCTGGGAACAGACTGTGGATGGTCATAGATAGAGTGTGAGAGCTGGGAACAGATTGTGGATGGTCATAGATAGACAGTGAGAGCTGGGAACAGAGTGTGGATGGTCATAGATAGACAGTGAGAGCTGGGAACAGAGTGTGGATGGTCATAGATAGAGTGTGAGAGCTGGGAACAGACTGTGGATGGTCATAGATAGAGTGTGAGAGCTGGGAACAGACTGTGCATGGTCATAGATAGACAGTGAGAGCTGGGAACAGAGTGTGGATGGTCATAGATAGACAGTGAGAGCTGGGAACAGACTGTGCATGGTCATAGATAGACAGTGAGAGCTGGGAACAGAGTGTGGATGGTCATAGATAGACAGTGAGAGCTGGGAACAGACTGTGCATGGTCATAGATAGACAGTGAGAGCTGGGAACAGACTGTGGATGGTCATAGATAGACAGTGAGAGCTGGGAACAGAGTGTGGATGGTCATAGATAGAGTGTGAGAGCTGGGAACAGACTGTGGATGGTCATAGATAGAGTGTGAGAGCTGGGAACAGACTGTGCATGGTCATAGATAGACATTGAGAGCTGGGAACAGACTGTGGATGGTCATAGATAGAGTGTGAGAGCTGGGAACAGAGTGTGGATGGTCATAGATAGAGTGTGAGAGCTGGGAACAGACTGTGGATGGTCATAGATAGACAGTGAGAGCTGGGAACAGACTGTGGATGGTCATAGATAGAGTGTGAGAGCTGGGAACAGAGTGTGGATGGTCATAGATAGACAGTGAGAGCTGGGAACAGACTGTGGATGGTCATAGATAGACAGTGAGAGCTGGGAACAGATTGTGGATGGTCATAGATAGACAGTGAGAGCTGGGAACAGACTGTGGATGGCCATAGATAGAGTGTGAGAGCTGGGAACAGAGCGTGGATGGTCATAGATAGAGTGTGAGAGCTGGGAACAGAGTGTGGATGGTCATAGATTGACAGTGAGAGCTGGGAACAGATTGTGGATGGTCATAGATAGAGTGTGAGAGCTGGGAACAGACTGTGGGTGGTCATAGATAGACAGTGAGAGCTGGGAACAGACTGTGGATGGTCATAGATAGACAGTGAGAGCTGGGAACAGAGTGTGGATGGTCATAGATAGACACTGAGAGCTGGGAACAGACTGTGGATGGTCATAGATAGACAGTGAGAGCTGGGAACAGACTGTGGATGGTCATAGATGGACAGTGAGAGCTGGGAACAGAGTGTGGATGGTCATAGATAGACAGTGAGAGCTGGGAACAGACTGTGGATGGTCATAGATAGACAGTGAGAGCTGGGAACAGACTGTGGATGGTCATAGATAGACAGTGAGAGCTGGGAACAGAGTGTGGATGGTCATAGATAGACAGTGAGAGCTGGGAACTGAGTGTGGATGGTCATAGATAGAGTGTGAGAGCTGGGAACAGAGTGTGGATGGTCATAGATAGAGTGTGAGAGCTGGGAACAGACTGTGGATGGTCATAGATAGAGTGTGAGAGCTGGGAACAGACTGTGGATGGTCATAGATAGACAGTGAGAGCTGGGAACAGAGTGTGGATGGTCATAGATAGACAGTGAGAGCTGGGAACAGACTGTGGATGGTCATAGATAGACATTGAGAGCTGGGAACAGACTGTGGATGGTCATAGATAGACAGTGAGAGCTGGGAACAGAGTGTGGATGGTCATAGATAGAGTGTGAGAGCTGGGAACAGACTGTGGATGGTCATAGATAGACAGTGAGAGCTGGGAACAGACTGTGGATGGTCATAGATAGAGTGTGAGAGCTGGGAACAGAGTGTGGATGGTCATAGATAGACAGTGAGAGCTGGGAACAGACTGTGGATGGTCATAGATAGACAGTGAGAGCTGGGAACAGATTGTGGATGGTCATAGATAGACAGTGAGAGCTGGGAACAGACTGTGGATGGCCATAGATAGAGTGTGAGAGCTGGGAACAGAGCGTGGATGGTCATAGATAGAGTGTGAGAGCTGGGAACAGAGTGTGGATGGTCATAGATTGACAGTGAGAGCTGGGAACAGATTGTGGATGGTCATAGATAGAGTGTGAGAGCTGGGAACAGACTGTGGGTGGTCATAGATAGACAGTGAGAGCTGGGAACAGACTGTGGATGGTCATAGATAGACAGTGAGAGCTGGGAACAGAGTGTGGATGGTCATAGATAGACAGTGAGAGCTGGGAACAGACTGTGGATGGTCATAGATAGACAGTGAGAGCTGGGAACAGACTGTGGATGGTCATAGATAGACAGTGAGAGCTGGGAACAGAGTGTGGATGGTCATAGATAGACAGTGAGAGCTGGGAACAGACTGTGGATGGTCATAGATAGACAGTGAGAGCTGGGAACAGACTGTGGATGGTCATAGATAGACAGTGAGAGCTGGGAACAGAGTGTGGATGGTCATAGATAGACAGTGAGAGCTGGGAACAGAGTGTGGATGGTCATAGATAGAGTGTGAGAGCTGGGAACAGAGTGTGGATGGTCATAGATAGAGTGTGAGAGCTGGGAACAGACTGTGGATGGTCATAGATAGAGTGTGAGAGCTGGGAACAGATTGTGGATGGTCATAGATAGACAGTGAGAGCTGGGAACAGAGTGTGGATGGTCATAGATAGACAGTGAGAGCTGGGAACAGAGTGTGGATGGTCATAGATAGAGTGTGAGAGCTGGGAACAGACTGTGGATGGTCATAGATAGAGTGTGAGAGCTGGGAACAGACTGTGCATGGTCATAGATAGACAGTGAGAGCTGGGAACAGAGTGTGGGTGGTCATAGATAGACAGTGAGAGCTGGGAACAGACTGTGCATGGTCATAGATAGACAGTGAGAGCTGGGAACAGAGTGTGGATGGTCATAGATAGACAGTGAGAGCTGGGAACAGACTGTGCATGGTCATAGATAGACAGTGAGAGCTGGGAACAGACTGTGGATGGTCATAGATAGACAGTGAGAGCTGGGAACAGAGTGTGGATGGTCATAGATAGAGTGTGAGAGCTGGGAACAGAGTGTGGATGGTCATAGATAGAGTGTGAGAGCTGGGAACAGACTGTGCATGGTCATAGATAGACATTGAGAGCAGGGAACAGACTGTGGATGGTCATAGATAGAGTGTGAGATCTGGGAACAGAGTGTGGATGGTCATAGATAGAGTGTGAGAGCTGGGAACAGACTGTGGATGGTCATAGATAGACAGTGAGAGCTGGGAACAGACTGTGGATGGTCATAGATAGAGTGTGAGAGCTGGGAACAGAGTGTGGATGGTCATAGATAGACAGTGAGAGCTGGGAACAGACTGTGGATGGTCATAGATAGACAGTGAGAGCTGGGAACAGACTGTGGATGGTCATAGATAGACAGTGAGAGCTGGGAACAGACTGTGGATGGCCATAGATAGAGTGTGAGAGCTGGGAACAGAGCGTGGATGGTCATAGATAGACAGTGAGAGCTGGGAACAGATTGTGGATGGTCATAGATAGACAGTGAGAGCTGGGAACAGACTGTGGATGGTCATAGATAGACAGTGAGAGCTGGGAACAGAGTGTGGATGGTCATAGATAGAGTGTGAGAGCTGGGAACAGAGTGTGGATGGTCATAGATAGACAGTGAGAGCTAGGAACAGAGTGTGGATGGTCATAGATAGAGTGTGAGAGCTGGGAACAGACTGTGGATGGTCATAGATAGAGTGTGAGAGCTGGGAACAGACTGTGGATGGTCATAGATAGAGTGTGAGAGATGGGAACAGAGTGTGGATGGTCATAGATAGAGTGTGAGAGCTGGGAACAGACTGTGGATGGTCATAGATAGAGTGTGAGAGCTGGGAACAGACTGTGGATGGTCATAGATAGACAGTGAGAGCTGGGAACAGACTGTGCATGGTCATAGATAGACAGTGAGAGCTGGGAACAGACTGTGCATGGTCATAGATAGACAGTGAGAGCTGGGAACAGACTGTGGATGGTAATAGATAGACAGTGAGAGCTGGTAACAGACTGTGCATGGTCATAGATAGACAGTGAGAGCTGTGAACAGACTGTGGATGGTCATAGATAGACAGTGAGAGCTGGGAACAGAGTGTGGATGGTCATAGATAGACAGTGAGAGCTGGGAACAGAGTGTGGATGGTCATAGATAGACAGTGAGAGCTGGGAACAGACTGTGGATGGTCATAGATAGACAGTGAGAGCTGGGAACAGACTGTGCATGGTCATAGATAGACAGTGAGAGCTGGGAACAGACTGTGGATGGTCATAGATAGACAGTGAGAGCTGGGAACAGACTGTGCATGGTCATAGATAGACAGTGAGAGCTGGGAACAGACTGTGGATGGTCATAGATAGACAGTGAGAGCTGGGAACAGACTGTGGATGGTCATAGATAGAGTGTGAGAGCTGGGAACAGACTGTGGATGGTCATAGATAGAGTGTGAGAGCTGGGAACAGACTGTGCATGGCCATAGATAGACAGTGAGAGCTGGGAACAGACTGTGGATGGTCATAGATAGAGTGTGAGAGCTGGGAACAGAGTGTGGATGGTCATAGATAGAGTGTGAGAGCTGGGAACAGACTGTGGATGGTCATAGATAGACAGTGAGAGCTGGGAACAGACTGTGGATGGTCATAGATAGAGTGTGAGAGCTGGGAACAGAGTGTGGATGGTCATAGATAGAGTGTGAGAGCTGGGAACAGACTGTGGATGGTCATAGATAGACAGTGAGAGCTGGGAACAGACTGTGCATGGTCATAGATAGACAGTGAGAGCTGGGAACAGACTGTGCATGGTCATAGATAGACAGTGAGAGCTGGGAACAGACTGTGGATGGTAATAGATAGACAGTGAGAGCTGGTAACAGACTGTGCATGGTCATAGATAGACAGTGAGAGCTGTGAACAGACTGTGGATGGTCATAGATAGACAGTGAGAGCTGGGAACAGAGTGTGGATGGTCATAGATAGACAGTGAGAGCTGGGAACAGAGTGTGGATGGTCATAGATAGACAGTGAGAGCTGGGAACAGACTGTGGATGGTCATAGATAGACAGTGAGAGCTGGGAACAGACTGTGCATGGTCATAGATAGACAGTGAGAGCTGGGAACAGACTGTGGATGGTCATAGATAGACAGTGAGAGCTGGGAACAGACTGTGCATGGTCATAGATAGACAGTGAGAGCTGGGAACAGACTGTGGATGGTCATAGATAGACAGTGAGAGCTGGGAACAGACTGTGGATGGTCATAGATAGAGTGTGAGAGCTGGGAACAGACTGTGGATGGTCATAGATAGAGTGTGAGAGCTGGGAACAGACTGTGCATGGCCATAGATAGACAGTGAGAGCTGGGAACAGACTGTGGATGGTCATAGATAGAGTGTGAGAGCTGGGAACAGAGTGTGGATGGTCATAGATAGAGTGTGAGAGCTGGGAACAGACTGTGGATGGTCATAGATAGACAGTGAGAGCTGGGAACAGACTGTGGATGGTCATAGATAGAGTGTGAGAGCTGGGAACAGAGTGTGGATGGTCATAGATAGAGTGTGAGAGCTGGGAACAGACTGTGGATGGTCATAGATAGATAGTGAGAGCTGGGAACAGACTGTGGATGGTCATAGATAGACAGTGAGAGCTGGGAACAGACTGTGGATGGCCATAGATAGAGTGTGAGAGCTGGGAACAGAGCGTGGATGGTCATAGATAGACAGTGAGAGCTGGGAACAGATTGTGGATGGTCATAGATAGACAGTGAGAGCTGGGAACAGACTGTGGATGGTCATAGATAGACAGTGAGAGCTGGGAACAGACTGTGGATGGTCATAGATAGACAGCGAGAGCTGGGAACAGACTGTGGATGGTCATAGATAGAGTGTGAGAGCTGGGAACAGAGTGTGGATGGTCATAGATAGAGTGTGAGAGCTGGGAACAGACTGTGGATGGTCATAGATAGAGTGTGAGAGCTGGGAACAGACTGTGGATGGTCATAGATAGAGTGTGAGAGCTGGGAACAGACTGTGGATGGTCATAGATAGAGTGTGCGAGCTGGGAACAGACAGTGGATGGTCATAGATAGACAGTGAGAGCTGGGAACAGACTGCGGATGGTCATAGATAGACAGTGAGAGCTGGGAACAGAGTGTGGATGGTCATAGATAGAGTGTGAGAGCTGGGAACAGAGTGTGGATGGTCATAGATAGACAGTGAGAGCTGGGAACAGACTGTGGATGGTCATAGATAGAGTGTGAGAGCTGGGAACAGAGTGTGAATGGTCATAGATAGAGTGTGAGAGCTGGGAACAGAGTGTGGATGGTCATAGATAGAGTGTGAGAGCTGGGAACAGACTGTGGATGGTCATAGATCGAGTGTGAGAGCTGGGAACAGACTGTGGATGGTCATAGATAGACAGTGAGAGCTGGGAACAGAGTGTGGATGGTCATAGATAGACAGTGAGAGCTGGGAACAGAGTGTGGATGGTCATAGATAGACAGTGAGAGCTGGGAACAGAGTGTGGATGGTCATAGATAGACAGTGAGAGCTGGGAACAGAGTGTGGATGGTCATAGATAGACAGTGAGAGCTGGGAACAGAGTGTGGATGGTCATAGATAGAGTGTGAGAGCTGGGAACAGACTGTGGATGGTCATAGATAGACAGTGAGAGCTGGGAACAGAGTGTGGATGGTCATAGATAGACAGTGAGAGCTGGGAACAGACTGTGGATGGTCAAAGATAGAGTGTGAGAGCTGGGAACAGACTGTGGATGGTCATAGATAGACAGTGAGAGCTGGGAACAGAGTGTGGATGGTCATAGATAGAGTGTGAGAGCTGGGAACAGAGTGTGGATGGTCATAGATAGAGTGTGAGAGCTAGGAACAGAGTGTGGATGGTCATAGATAGAGTGTGAGAGCTGGGAACAGACTGTGGATGGTCATAGATAGACAGTGAGAGCTGGGAACAGACTGTGGATGGTCATAGATAGAGTGTGAGAGCTGGGAACAGACTGTGGATGGTCATAGATAGAGTGTGAGAGCTGGGAACAGATTGTGGATGGTCATAGATAGACAGTGAGAGCTGGGAACAGAGTGTGGATGGTCATAGATAGACAGTGAGAGCTGGGAACAGAGTGTGGATGGTCATAGATAGAGTGTGAGAGCTGGGAACAGACTGTGGATGGTCATAGATAGAGTGTGAGAGCTGGGAACAGACTGTGCATGGTCATAGATAGAGTGTGAGAGCTGGGATCAGACTGTGGATGGTCATAGATAGAGTGTGAGAGCTGGGAACAGACTGTGCATGGTCATAGATAGACAGTGAGAGCTGGGAACAGACTGTGCATGGTCATAGATAGACAGTGAGAGCTGGGAACAGACTGTGGATGGTCATAGATAGACAGTGAGAGCTGGGAACAGAGTGTGGATGGTCATAGATAGACAGTGAGAGCTGGGAACAGACTGTGGATGGTCATAGATAGACAGTGAGAGCTGGGAACAGACTGTGCATGGTCATAGATAGACAGTGAGAGCTGGGAACAGACTGTGGATGGTCATAGATAGACAGTGAGAGCTGGGAACAGAGTGTGGATGGTCATAGATAGACAGTGAGAGCTGGGAACAGACTGTGGATGGTCATAGATAGACACTGAGAGCTGGGAACAGACTGTGGATGGTCATAGATCGACAGTGAGAGCTGGGAACAGACTGTGCATGGTCATAGATAGACAGTGAGAGCTGGGAACAGACTGTGGATGGTCATAGATAGATAGTGAGAGCTGGGAACAGAGTGTGGATGGTCATAGATAGAGTGTGAGAGCTGGGAACAGACTGTGGATGGTCATAGATAGAGTGTGAGAGCTGGGAACAGACTGTGCATGGTCATAGATAGACAGTGAGAGCTGGGAACAGACTGTGGATGGTCATAGATAGAGTGTGAGAGCTGGGAACAGACTGTGGATGGTCATAGATAGAGTGTGAGAGCTGGGAACAGACTGTGGATGGTCATAGATAGACAGTGAGAGCTGGGAACAGAGTGTGGATGGTCATAGATAGAGTGTGAGAGCTGGGAACAGAGTGTGGATGGTCATAGATAGACAGTGAGAGCTGGGAACAGAGTGTGGATGGTCATAGATAGACAGTGAGAGCTGGGAACAGACTGTGGATGGTCATAGATAGACAGTGAGAGCTGGGAACAGACTGTGGATGGCCATAGATAGAGTGTGAGAGCTGGGAACAGAGCGTGGATGGTCATAGATAGACAGTGAGAGCTGGGAACAGATTGTGGATGGTCATAGATAGACAGTGAGAGCTGGGAACAGACTGTGGATGGTCATAGATAGACAGTGAGAGCTGGGAACAGAGTGTGGATGGTCATAGATAGACAGTGAGAGCTGGGAACAGAGTGTGGATGATCATAGATAGACAGTGAGAGCTAGGAACAGAGTGTGGATGGTCATAGATAGAGTGTGAGAGCTGGGAACAGACTGTGGATGGTCATAGATAGAGTGTGAGAGCTGGGAACAGACTGTGGATGGTCATAGATAGAGTGTGAGAGCTGGGAACAGACTGTGGATGGTCATAGATAGAGTGTGAGAGCTGGGAACAGACTGTGGATGGTCATAGATAGACAGTGAGAGCTGGGAACAGACTGTGGATGGTCATAGATAGACAGTGAGAACTGGGAACAGAGTGTGGATGGTCATAGATAGAGTGTGAGAGCTGGGAACAGACTGTGGATGGTCATAGATAGACAGTGAGAGCTGGGAACAGACTGTGGATGGTCATAGATAGAGTGTGAGAGCTGGGAACAGAGTGTGAATGGTCATAGATAGAGTGTGAGAGCTGGGAACAGAGTGTGGATGGTCATAGATAGAGTATGAGAGCTGGGAACAGACTGTGGATGGTCATAGATAGAGTGTGAGAGCTGGGAACAGACTGTGGATGGTCATAGATAGACAGTGAGAGCTGGGAACAGAGTGTGGATGGTCATAGATAGACAGTGAGAGCTGGGAACAGAGTGTGGATGGTCATAGATAGACAGTGAGAGCTGGGAACAGAGTGTGGATGGTCATAGATAGACAGTGAGAGCTGGGAACAGAGTGTGGATGGTCATAGATAGACAGTGAGAGCTGGGAATAGACTGTGGATGGTCATAGATAGAGTGTGAGAGCTGGGAACAGAGTGTGGATGGTCATAGATAGAGTGTGAGAGCTGGGAACAGACTGTGGATGGTCATAGATAGAGTGTGAGAGCTGGGAACAGAGTGTGGATGGACATAGATAGAGTGTGAGAGCTGGGAACAGAGTGTGGATGGTCATAGATAGACAGTGAGAGCTGGGAACAGAGTGTGGATGGTCATAGATAGACAGTGAGAGCTGGGAACAGACTGTGGATGGTCATAGATAGTGTGTGAGAGCTGGGAACAGAGTGTGGATGGTCATAGATAGACAGTGAGAGCTGGGAACAGAGTGTGGATGGTCATAGATAGAGTGTGAGAGCTGGGAACAGACTGTGGATGGACATAGATAGAGTGTGAGAGCTGGGAGCAGATTGTGGATGGTCATAGATAGACAGTGAGAGCTGGGAACAGAGTGTGGATGGTCATAGATAGACAGTGAGAGCTGGGAACAGAGTGTGGATGGTCATAGATAGAGTGTGAGAGCTGGGAACAGAGTGTGGATGGACAGAGATAGTCAGTGAGAGCTGGGAACAGAGTGTGGATGGTCATAGATAGACAGTGAGAGCTGGGAACAGAGTGTGGATGGTCATAGATAGACAGTGAGAGCTGGGAACAGAGTGTGGATGGACATAGATAGAGTGTGAGAGCTGGGAACAGAGTGTGGATGGTCATAGATAGACAGTGAGAGCTGGGAACAGACTGTGGATGGTCATAGATAGACAGTGAGAGCTGGGAACAGAGTGTGGATGGTCATAGATAGACAGTGAGAGCTGGGAACAGAGTGTGGATGGTCATAGATAGACAGTGAGAGCTGGGAACAGAGTGTGGATGGCCGTAGATAGAGTGTGAGAGCTGGGAACAGACTGTGGATGGTCATAGATAGAGTGTGAGAGCTGGGAACAGACTGTGGATGGTCATAGATAGAGTGTGAGAGCTGGGAACAGACTGTGGATGGTCATAGATAGACAGTGAGAGCTGGGAACAGACTGTGGATGGCCATAGATAGACAGTGAGAGCTGGGAACAGAGTGTGGATGGTCATAGATAGACAGTGAGAGCTGGGAACAGACTGTGGATGGTCATAGATAGAGTGTGAGAGCTGCGAACAGACTGTGGATGGTCATAGATAGACAGTGAGAGCTGGGAACAGAGTGTGGATGGTCATAGATAGAGTGTGAGAGCTGGGAACAGAGTGTGGATGGTCATAGATAGACAGTGAGTGCTGGGAACAGAGTGTGGATGGTCATAGATAGACAGTGAGAGCTGGGAACAGAGTGTGGATCGTCATAGATAGACAGTGAGAGCTGGGAACAGAGTGTGGATGGTAATAGATAGACAGTGAGAGCTGGGAACAGAGTGTGGATGGTCACAGATAGAAAGTGAGAGCTGGGAACAGACTGTGGATGGTCATAGATAGACAGTGAGAGCTGGGAACAGAGTGTGGATGGTCATAGATAGAGTGCGAAAGCTGGGAACAGACTGTGGATGGTCATAGATAGACAGTGAGAGCTGGGAACATACTGTGGATGGTCATAGATAGAGTGTGAGAGCTGGGAACAGAGTGTGGATGGTCATAGATAGACAGTGAGAGCTGGGAACAGAGTGTGAATGGTCATAGATAGACAGTGAGAGCTGGGAACAGACTGTGGATGGTCATAGATAGACAGTGAGAGCTGGGAACAGAGTGTGGATGGTCATAGATAGAGTGTGAGAGCTGGGAACAGACTGTGGATGGTCATAGATAGAGTGTGAGAGCTGGGAACAGACTGTGGATGGTCATAGATAGAGTGTGAGAGCTGGGAACAGAGTGTGGATGGTCATAGATAGACAGTGAGAGCTGGGAACAGACTGTGGATGGTCATAGATAGAGTGTGAGAGCTGGGAACAGAGTGTGGATGGTCATAGATAGAGTGTGAGAGCTGGGAACAGACTGTGGATGGTCATAGATAGAGTGTGAGAGCTGGGAACAGACTGTGGATGGTCATAGATAGAGTGTGAGAGCTGGGAACAGACTGTGGATGGTCATAGATAGAGTGTGAGAGCTGGGAACAGAGTGTGGATGGTCATAGATAGACAGTGAGAGCTGGGAACAGACTGTGGATGGTCATAGATAGAGTGTGAGAGCTGGGAACAGAGTGTGGATGGTCATAGATAGAGTGTGAGAGCTGGGAACAGACTGTGGATGGTCATAGATAGACAGTGAGAGCTGGGAACAGACTGTGGATGGTCATAGATAGAGTGTGAGAGCTGGGAACAGAGTGTGAATGGTCATAGATAGAGTGTGAGAGCTGGGAACAGAGTGTGGATGGTCATAGATAGAGTGTGAGAGCTGGGAACAGACTGTGGATGGTCATAGATAGAGTGTGAGAGCTGGGAACAGAGTGTGGATGGTCATAGATAGAGTGTGAGAGCTGGGAACAGAGTGTGGATGGTCATAGATAGAGTGTGAGAGCTGGGAACAGACTGTGGATGGTCATAGATAGAGTGTGAGAGCTGGGAACAGACTGTGGATGGTCATAGATAGACAGTGAGAGCTGGGAACAGAGTGTGGATGGTCATAGATAGACAGTGAGAGCTGGGAACAGAGTGTGGATGGTCATAGATAGACAGTGAGAGCTGGGAACAGAGTGTGGATGGTCATAGATAGACAGTGAGAGCTGGGAACAGAGTGTGGATGGTCATAGATAGACAGTGAGAGCTGGGAATAGACTGTGGATGGTCATAGATAGAGTGTGAGAGCTGGGAACAGAGTGTGGATGGTCATAGATAGAGTGTGAGAGCTGGGAACAGAGTGTGGATGGTCATAGATAGACAGTGAGAGCTGGGAACAGACTGTGGATGGTCATAGATAGAGTGTGAGAGCTGGGAACAGAGTGTGGATGGACATAGATAGAGTGTGAGAGCTGGGAACAGAGTGTGGATGGTCATAGATAGACAGTGAGAGAGGGGAACAGAGTGTGGATGGTCATAGATAGACAGTGAGAGCTGGGAACAGACTGTGGATGGTCATAGATAGTGTGTGAGAGCTGGGAACAGAGTGTGGATGGTCATAGATAGACAGTGAGAGCTGGGAACAGAGTGTGGATGGTCATAGATAGACAGTGAGAGCTGGGAACAGAGTGTGGATGGTCATAGATAGACAGTGAGAGCTGGGAACAGAGTGTGGATGGTCATAGATAGACAGTGAGAGCTGGGAACAGAGTGTGGATGGACATAGATAGAGTGTGAGAGCTGGGAACAGAGTGTGGATGGTCATAGATAGATAGTGAGAGCTGGGAACAGACTGTGGATGGTCATAGATAGACAGTGAGAGCTGGGAACAGAGTGTGGATGGTCATAGATAGACAGTGAGAGCTGGGAACAGAGTGTGGATGGTCATAGATAGATAGTGAGAGCTGGGAACAGAGTGTGGATGGCCGTAGATAGAGTGTGAGAGCTGGGAACAGACTGTGGATGGTCATAGATAGAGTGTGAGAGCTGGGAACAGACTGTGGATGGTCATAGATAGAGTGTGAGAGCTGGGAACAGACTGTGGATGGTCATAGATAGACAGTGAGAGCTGGGAACAGACTGTGGATGGCCATAGATAGACAGTGAGAGCTGGGAACAGAGTGTGGATGGTCATAGATAGACAGTGAGAGCTGGGAACAGACTGTGGATGGTCATAGATAGAGTGTGAGAGCTGCGAACAGACTGTGGATGGTCATAGATAGACAGTGAGAGCTGGGAACAGAGTGTGGATGGTCATAGATAGAGTGTGAGAGCTGGGAACAGAGTGTGGATGGTCATAGATAGACAGTGAGTGCTGGGAACAGAGTGTGGATGGTCATAGATAGACAGTGAGAGCTGGGAACAGAGTGTGGATCGTCATAGATAGACAGTGAGAGCTGGGAACAGAGTGTGGATGGTAATAGATAGACAGTGAGAGCTGGGAACAGAGTGTGGATGGTCACAGATAGAAAGTGAGAGCTGGGAACAGACTGTGGATGGTCATAGATAGACAGTGAGAGCTGGGAACAGAGTGTGGATGGTCATAGATAGAGTGCGAAAGCTGGGAACAGACTGTGGATGGTCATAGATAGACAGTGAGAGCTGGGAACATACTGTGGATGGTCATAGATAGAGTGTGAGAGCTGGGAACAGAGTGTGGATGGTCATAGATAGACAGTGAGAGCTGGGAACAGAGTGTGAATGGTCATAGATAGACAGTGAGAGCTGGGAACAGACTGTGGATGGTCATAGATAGACAGTGAGAGCTGGGAACAGACTGTGGATGGTCATAGATAGACAGTGAGAGCTGGGAACAGAGTGTGGATGGTCATAGATAGAGTGTGAGAGCTGGGAACAGACTGTGGATGGTCATAGATAGAGTGTGAGAGCTGGGAACAGACTGTGGATGGTCATAGATAGAGTGTGAGAGCTGGGAACAGAGTGTGGATGGTCATAGATAGACAGTGAGAGCTGGGAACAGACTGTGGATGGTCATAGATAGAGTGTGAGAGCTGGGAACAGAGTGTGGATGGACATAGATAGAGTGTGAGAGCTGGGAACAGAGTGTGGATGGTCATAGATAGACAGTGAGAGCTGGGAACAGAGTGTGGATGGTCATAGATAGACAGTGAGAGCTGGGAACAGAGTGTGGATGGACATAGATAGAGTGTGAGAGCTGGGAACAGAGTGTGGATGGTCATAGATAGATAGTGAGAGCTGGGAACAGACTGTGGATGGTCATAGATAGACAGTGAGAGCTGGGAACAGAGTGTGGATGCTCATAGATAGACAGTGAGAGCTGGGAACAGAGTGTGGATGGTCATAGATAGACAGTGAGAGCTGGGAACAAACTGTGGATGGTCATAGATAGAGTGTGAGAGCTGGGAACAGACTGTGGATGGTCATAGATAGACAGTGAGAGCTGGGAACAGACTGTGGATGGCCATAGATAGACAGTGAGAGCTGGGAACAGAGTGTGGATGGTCATAGATAGACAGTGAGAGCTGGGAACAGACTGTGGATGGTCATAGATAGAGTGTGAGAGCTGCGAACAGACTGTGGATGGTCATAGATAGACAGTGAGAGCTGGGAACAGAGTGTGGATGGTCATAGATAGAGTGTGAGAGCTGGGAACAGAGTGTGGATGGTCATAGATAGACAGTGAGTGCTGGGAACAGAGTGTGGATGGTCATAGATAGACAGTGAGAGCTGGGAACAGAGTGTGGATCGTCATAGATAGACAGTGAGAGCTGGGAACAGAGTGTGGATGGTAATAGATAGACAGTGAGAGCTGGGAACAGAGTGTGGATGGTCACAGATAGAAAGTGAGAGCTGGGAACAGACTGTGGATGGTCATAGATAGACAGTGAGAGCTGGGAACAGAGTGTGGATGGTCATAGATAGAGTGCGAAAGCTGGGAACAGACTGTGGATGGTCATAGATAGACAGTGAGAGCTGGGAACATACTGTGGATGGTCATAGATAGAGTGTGAGAGCTGGGAACAGAGTGTGGATGGTCATAGATAGACAGTGAGAGCTGGGAACAGAGTGTGAATGGTCATAGATAGACAGTGAGAGCTGGGAACAGACTGTGGATGGTCATAGATAGACAGTGAGAGCTGGGAACAGACTGTGGATGGTCATAGATAGACAGTGAGAGCTGGGAACAGAGTGTGGATGGTCATAGATAGAGTGTGAGAGCTGGGAACAGACTGTGGATGGTCATAGATAGAGTGTGAGAGCTGGGAACAGACTGTGGATGGTCATAGATAGAGTGTGAGAGCTGGGAACAGAGTGTGGATGGTCATAGATAGACAGTGAGAGCTGGGAACAGACTGTGGATGGTCATAGATAGAGTGTGAGAGCTGGGAACAGAGTGTGGATGGACATAGATAGAGTGTGAGAGCTGGGAACAGAGTGTGGATGGTCATAGATAGACAGTGAGAGCTGGGAACAGACTGTGGATGGTCATAGATAGACAGTGAGAGCTGGGAACAGACTGTGGATAGTCATAGATAGTGTGTGAGAGCTGGGAACAGACTGTGGATGGTCATAGATAGAGTGTGAGAGCTGGGAACAGACTGTGGATGGTCATAGATAGAGTGTGAGAGCTGCGAACAGACTGTGGATGGTCATAGATAGACAGTGAGAGCTGGGAACAGAGTGTGGATGGTCATAGATAGAGTGTGAGAGCTGGGAACAGAGTGTGGATGGTCATAGATAGACAGTGAGTGCTGGGAACAGAGTGTGGATGGTCATAGATAGACAGTGAGAGCTGGGAACAGAGTGTGGATCGTCATAGATAGACAGTGAGAGCTGGGAACAGAGTGTGGATGGTAATAGATAGACAGTGAGAGCTGGGAACAGAGTGTGGATGGTCACAGATAGAAAGTGAGAGCTGGGAACAGACTGTGGATGGTCATAGATAGACAGTGAGAGCTGGGAACAGAGTGTGGATGGTCATAGATAGAGTGCGAAAGCTGGGAACAGACTGTGGATGGTCATAGATAGACAGTGAGAGCTGGGAACATACTGTGGATGGTCATAGATAGAGTGTGAGAGCTGGGAACAGAGTGTGGATGGTCATAGATAGACAGTGAGAGCTGGGAACAGAGTGTGAATGGTCATAGATAGACAGTGAGAGCTGGGAACAGACTGTGGATGGTCATAGATAGACAGTGAGAGCTGGGAACAGAGTGTGGATGGTCACAGATAGAAAGTGAGAGCTGGGAACAGACTGTGGATGGTCATAGATAGACAGTGAGAGCTGGGAACAGAGTGTGGATGGTCATAGATAGAGTGCGAAAGCTGGGAACAGACTGTGGATGGTCATAGATAGACAGTGAGAGCTGGGAACATATTGTGGATGGTCATAGATAGAGTGTGAGAGCTGGGAACAGAGTGTGGATGGTCATAGATAGACAGTGAGAGCTGGGAACAGAGTGTGAATGGTCATAGATAGACAGTGAGAGCTGGGAACAGACTGTGGATGGTCATAGATAGACAGTGAGAGCTGGGAACAGACTGTGGATGGTCATAGATAGACAGTGAGAGCTGGGAACAGAGTGTGGATGGTCATAGATAGAGTGTGAGAGCTGGGAACAGACTGTGGATGGTCATAGATAGAGTGTGAGAGCTGGGAACAGACTGTGGATGGTCATAGATAGAGTGTGAGAGCTGGGAACAGAGTGTGGATGGTCATAGATAGACAGTGAGAGCTGGGAACAGACTGTGGATGGTCATAGATAGAGTGTGAGAGCTGGGAACAGAGTGTGGATGGACATAGATAGAGTGTGAGAGCTGGGAACAGAGTGTGGATGGTCATAGATAGACAGTGAGAGCTGGGAACAGAGTGTGGATGGTCATAGATAGACAGTGAGAGCTGGGAACAGAGTGTGGATGGACATAGATAGAGTGTGAGAGCTGGGAACAGAGTGTGGATGGTCATAGATAGATAGTGAGAGCTGGGAACAGACTGTGGATGGTCATAGATAGACAGTGAGAGCTGGGAACAGAGTGTGGATGGTCATAGATAGACAGTGAGAGCTGGGAACAGAGTGTGGATGGTCATAGATAGACAGTGAGAGCTGGGAACAGACTGTGGATGGTCATAGATAGAGTGTGAGAGCTGGGAACAGACTGTGGATGGTCATAGATAGACAGTGAGAGCTGGGAACAGACTGTGGATGGCCATAGATAGACAGTGAGAGCTGGGAACAGAGTGTGGATGGTCATAGATAGACAGTGAGAGCTGGGAACAGACTGTGGATGGTCATAGATAGAGTGTGAGAGCTGCGAACAGACTGTGGATGGTCATAGATAGACAGTGAGAGCTGGGAACAGAGTGTGGATGGTCATAGATAGAGTGTGAGAGCTGGGAACAGAGTGTGGATGGTCATAGATAGACAGTGAGTGCTGGGAACAGAGTGTGGATGGTCATAGATAGACAGTGAGAGCTGGGAACAGAGTGTGGATCGTCATAGATAGACAGTGAGAGCTGGGAACAGAGTGTGGATGGTAATAGATAGACAGTGAGAGCTGGGAACAGAGTGTGGATGGTCACAGATAGAAAGTGAGAGCTGGGAACAGACTGTGGATGGTCATAGATAGACAGTGAGAGCTGGGAACAGACTGTGGATGGTCATAGATAGAGTGTGAGAGCTGGGAACAGAGTGTGGATGGACATAGATAGAGTGTGAGAGCTGGGAACAGAGTGTGGATGGTCATAGATAGACAGTGAGAGCTGGGAACAGACTGTGGATGGTCATAGATAGACAGTGAGAGCTGGGAACAGACTGTGGATGGTCATAGATAGTGTGTGAGAGCTGGGAACAGACTGTGGATGGTCATAGATAGAGTGTGAGAGCTGGGAACAGACTGTGGATGGTCATAGATAGAGTGTGAGAGCTGCGAACAGACTGTGGATGGTCATAGATAGACAGTGAGAGCTGGGAACAGAGTGTGGATGGTCATAGATAGAGTGTGAGAGCTGGGAACAGAGTGTGGATGGTCATAGATAGACAGTGAGTGCTGGGAACAGAGTGTGGATGGTCATAGATAGACAGTGAGAGCTGGGAACAGAGTGTGGATGGTCATAGATAGACAGTGAGTGCTGGGAACAGAGTGTGGATGGTCATAGATAGACAGTGAGAGCTGGGAACAGAGTGTGGATCGTCATAGATAGACAGTGAGAGCTGGGAACAGAGTGTGGATGGTAATAGATAGACAGTGAGAGCTGGGAACAGAGTGTGGATGGTCACAGATAGAAAGTGAGAGCTGGGAACAGACTGTGGATCGTCATAGATAGACAGTGAGAGCTGGGAACAGAGTGTGGATGGTCATAGATAGAGTGCGAAAGCTGGGAACAGACTGTGGATGGTCATAGATAGACAGTGAGAGCTGGGAACATACTGTGGATGGTCATAGATAGAGTGTGAGAGCTGGGAACAGAGTGTGGATGGTCATAGATAGACAGTGAGAGCTGGGAACAGAGTGTGAATGGTCATAGATAGACAGTGAGAGCTGGGAACAGACTGTGGATGGTCATAGATAGACAGTGAGAGCTGGGAACAGACTGTGGATGGTCATAGATAGAGAGTGAGAGCTGGGAACAGAGTGTGGATGGTCATAGATAGAGTGTGAGAGCTGGGAACAGACTGTGGATGGTCATAGATAGAGTGTGAGAGCTGGGAACAGACTGTGGATGGTCATAGATAGAGTGTGAGAGCTGGGAACAGAGTGTGGATGGTCATAGATAGACAGTGAGAGCTGGGAACAGACTGTGGATGGTCATAGATAGAGTGTGAGAGCTGGGAACAGAGTGTGGATGGACATAGATAGAGTGTGAGAGCTGGGAACAGAGTGTGGATGATCATAGATAGACAGTGAGAGCTGGGAACAGACTGTGGATGGTCATAGATAGACAGTGAGAGCTGGGAACAGACTGTGGATGGTCATAGATAGTGTGTGAGAGCTGGGAACAGACTGTGGATGGTCATAGATAGAGTGTGAGAGCTGGGAACAGACTGTGGATGGTCATAGATAGAGTGTGAGAGCTGCGAACAGACTGTGGATGGTCATAGATAGACAGTGAGAGCTGGGAACAGAGTGTGGATGGTCATAGATAGAGTGTGAGAGCTGGGAACAGAGTGTGGATGGTCATAGATAGACAGTGAGTGCTGGGAACAGAGTGTGGATGGTCATAGATAGACAGTGAGAGCTGGGAACAGAGTGTGGATCGTCATAGATAGACAGTGAGAGCTGGGAACAGAGTGTGGATGGTAATAGATAGACAGTGAGAGCTGGGAACAGAGTGTGGATGGTCACAGATAGAAAGTGAGAGCTGGGAACAGACTGTGGATCGTCATAGATAGACAGTGAGAGCTGGGAACAGAGTGTGGATGGTCATAGATAGAGTGCGAAAGCTGGGAACAGACTGTGGATGGTCATAGATAGACAGTGAGAGCTGGGAACATACTGTGGATGGTCATAGATAGAGTGTGAGAGCTGGGAACAGAGCGTGGATGGTCATAGATAGACAGTGAGAGCTGGGAACAGAGTGTGAATGGTCATAGATAGACAGTGAGAGCTGGGAACAGACTGTGGATGGTCATAGATAGACAGTGAGAGCTGGGAACAGAGTGTGGATGGTCACAGATAGAAAGTGAGAGCTGGGAACAGACTGTGGATGGTCATAGATAGACAGTGAGAGCTGGGAACAGAGTGTGGATGGTCATAGATAGAGTGCGAAAGCTGGGAACAGACTGTGGATGGTCATAGATAGACAGTGAGAGCTGGGAACATATTGTGGATGGTCATAGATAGAGTGTGAGAGCTGGGAACAGAGTGTGGATGGTCATAGACAGACAGTGAGAGCTGGGAACAGAGTGTGAATGGTCATAGATAGACAGTGAGAGCTGGGAACAGACTGTGGATGGTCATAGATAGACAGTGAGAGCTGGGAACAGACTGTGGATGGTCATAGATAGACAGTGAGAGCTGGGAACAGAGTGTGGATGGTCATAGATAGAGTGTGAGAGCTGGGAACAGACTGTGGATGGTCATAGATAGAGTGTGAGAGCTGGGAACAGACTGTGGATGGTCATAGATAGAGTGTGAGAGCTGGGAACAGAGTGTGGATGGTCATAGATAGACAGTGAGAGCTGGGAACAGACTGTGGATGGTCATAGATAGAGTGTGAGAGCTGGGAACAGAGTGTGGATGGACATAGATAGAGTGTGAGAGCTGGGAACAGAGTGTGGATGGTCATAGATAGACAGTGAGAGCTGGGAACAGAATGTGGATGGTCATAGATAGACAGTGAGAGCTGGGAACAGAGTGTGGATGGACATAGATAGAGTGTGAGAGCTGGGAACAGAGTGTGGATGGTCATAGATAGACAGTGAGTGCTGGGAACAGAGTGTGGATGGTCATAGATAGACAGTGAGAGCTGGGAACAGAGTGTGGATCGTCATAGATAGACAGTGAGAGCTGGGAACAGAGTGTGGATGGTAATAGATAGACAGTGAGAGCTGGGAACAGAGTGTGGATGGTCACAGATAGAAAGTGAGAGCTGGGAACAGACTGTGGATCGTCATAGATAGACAGTGAGAGCTGGGAACAGAGTGTGGATGGTCATAGATAGAGTGCGAAAGCTGGGAACAGACTGTGGATGGTCATAGATAGACAGTGAGAGCTGGGAACATACTGTGGATGGTCATAGATAGAGTGTGAGAGCTGGGAACAGAGCGTGGATGGTCATAGATAGACAGTGAGAGCTGGGAACAGAGTGTGAATGGTCATAGATAGACAGTGAGAGCTGGGAACAGACTGTGGATGGTCATAGATAGACAGTGAGAGCTGGGAACAGAGTGTGGATGGTCACAGATAGAAAGTGAGAGCTGGGAACAGACTGTGGATGGTCATAGATAGACAGTGAGAGCTGGGAACAGAGTGTGGATGGTCATAGATAGAGTGCGAAAGCTGGGAACAGACTGTGGATGGTCATAGATAGACAGTGAGAGCTGGGAACATATTGTGGATGGTCATAGATAGAGTGTGAGAGCTGGGAACAGAGTGTGGATGGTCATAGACAGACAGTGAGAGCTGGGAACAGAGTGTGAATGGTCATAGATAGACAGTGAGAGCTGGGAACAGACTGTGGATGGTCATAGATAGACAGTGAGAGCTGGGAACAGACTGTGGATGGTCATAGATAGACAGTGAGAGCTGGGAACAGAGTGTGGATGGTCATAGATAGAGTGTGAGAGCTGGGAACAGACTGTGGATGGTCATAGATAGAGTGTGAGAGCTGGGAACAGACTGTGGATGGTCATAGATAGAGTGTGAGAGCTGGGAACAGAGTGTGGATGGTCATAGATAGACAGTGAGAGCTGGGAACAGACTGTGGATGGTCATAGATAGAGTGTGAGAGCTGGGAACAGAGTGTGGATGGACATAGATAGAGTGTGAGAGCTGGGAACAGAGTGTGGATGGTCATAGATAGACAGTGAGAGCTGGGAACAGAATGTGGATGGTCATAGATAGACAGTGAGAGCTGGGAACAGAGTGTGGATGGACATAGATAGAGTGTGAGAGCTGGGAACAGAGTGTGGATGGTCATAGATAGATAGTGAGAGCTGGGAACAGACTGTGGATGGTCATAGATAGACAGTGAGAGCTGGGAACAGAGTGTGGATGGTCATAGATAGACAGTGAGAGCTGGGAACAGAGTGTGGATGGTCATAGATAGACAGTGAGAGCTGGGAACAGACTGTGGATGGTCATAGATAGAGTGTGAGAGCTGGGAACAGACTGTGGATGGTCATAGATAGACAGTGAGAGCTGGGAACAGACTGTGGATGGCCATAGATAGACAGTGAGAGCTGGGAACAGAGTGTGGATGGTCATAGATAGACAGTGAGAGCTGGGAACAGACTGTGGATGGTCATAGATAGAGTGTGAGAGCTGCGAACAGACTGTGGATGGACATAGATAGACAGTGAGAGCTGGGAACAGAGTGTGGATGGTCATAGATAGAGTGTGAGAGCTGGGAACAGAGTGTGGATGGTCATAGATAGACAGTGAGTGCTGGGAACAGAGTGTGGATGGTCATAGATAGACAGTGAGAGCTGGGAACAGAGTGTGGATCGTCATAGATAGACAGTGAGAGCTGGGAACAGAGTGTGGATGGTAATAGATAGACAGTGAGAGCTGGGAACAGAGTGTGGATGGTCACAGATAGAAAGTGAGAGCTGGGAACAGACTGTGGATGGTCATAGATAGACAGTGAGAGCTGGGAACAGAGTGTGGATGGTCATAGATAGAGTGCGAAAGCTGGGAACAGACTGTGGATGGTCATAGATAGACAGTGAGAGCTGGGAACATACTGTGGATGGTCATAGATAGAGTGTGAGAGCTGGGAACAGAGTGTGGATGGTCATAGATAGACAGTGAGAGCTGGGAACAGAGTGTGAATGGTCATAGATAGACAGTGAGAGCTGGGAACAGACTGTGGATGGTCATAGATAGACAGTGAGAGCTGGGAACAGACTGTGGATGGTCATAGATAGACAGTGAGAGCTGGGAACAGAGTGTGGATGGTCATAGATAGAGTGTGAGAGCTGGGAACAGACTGTGGATGGTCATAGATAGAGTGTGAGAGCTGGGAACAGACTGTGGATGGTCATAGATAGAGTGTGAGAGCTGGGAACAGAGTGTGGATGGTCATAGATAGACAGTGAGAGCTGGGAACAGACTGTGGATGGTCATAGATAGAGTGTGAGAGCTGGGAACAGAGTGTGGATGGACATAGATAGAGTGTGAGAGCTGGGAACAGAGTGTGGATGGTCATAGATAGACAGTGAGAGCTGGGAACAGACTGTGGATGGTCATAGATAGACAGTGAGAGCTGGGAACAGACTGTGGATGGTCATAGATAGTGTGTGAGAGCTGGGAACAGAGTGTGGATGGTCATAGATAGACAGTGAGAGCTGGGAACAGAGTGTGGATGGTCATAGATAGACAGTGAGAGCTGGGAACAGACTGTGGATGGTCATAGATAGAGTGTGAGAGCTGGGAACAGAGTGTGGATGGTCATAGATAGAGTGTGAGAGCTGGGAACAGAGTGTGGATGGTCATAGATAGACAGTGAGAGCTGGGAACAGAGTGTGGATGGTCATAGATAGAGTGTGAGAGCTGGAAACAGAGTGTGGATGGTCATAGATAGACAGTGAGAGCTGGGAACAGAGTGTGGATGGTCATAGATAGACAGTGAGAGCTGGGAACAGAGTGTGGATGGTCATAGATAGAGTGTGAGAGCTGGGAACAGAGTGTGGATGGTCATAGATAGAGAGTGAGAGCTGGGAACAGACTGTGGATGGTCATAGATAGAGTGTGAGAGCTGGGAACAGACTGTGGATGGTCATAGATAGAGTGTGAGAGCTGGGAACAGAGTGTGGATGGCCATCGATAGACAGTGAGAGCTGGGAACAGAGTGTGGATGGTCATAGATAGAGTGTGAGAGCTGGGAACAGACTGTGGATGGACATAGATAGAGTGTGAGAGCTGGGAACAGATTGTGGATGGTCATAGATAGACAGTGAGAGCTGGGAACAGAGTGTGGATGGTCATAGATAGACAGTGAGAGCTGGGAACAGAGTGTGGATGGTCATAGATAGAGTGTGAGAGCTGGGAACAGAGTGTGGATGGTCATAGATAGACAGTGAGAGCTGGGAACAGAGTGTGGATGGTCATAGATAGACAGTGAGAGCTGGGAACAGAGTGTGGATGGTCATAGATAGACAGTGAGAGCTGGGAACAGAGTGTGGATGGACATAGATAGAGTGTGAGAGCTGGGAACAGACTGTGGATGGTCATAGATAGAGTGTGAGAGCTGGGAACAGACTGTGGATGGTCATAGATAGACAGTGAGAGCTGGGAACAGACTGTGGATGGCCATAGATAGACAGTGAGAGCTGGGAACAGAGTGTGGATGGTCATAGATAGACAGTGAGAGCTGGGAACAGACTGTGGATGGTCATAGATAGAGTGTGAGAGCTGCGAACAGACTGTGGATGGTCATAGATAGACAGTGAGAGCTGGGAACAGAGTGTGGATGGTCATAGATAGAGTGTGAGAGCTGGGAATAGAGTGTGGATGGTCATAGATAGACAGTGAGTGCTGGGAACAGAGTGTGGATGGTCATAGATAGACAGTGAGAGCTGGGAACAGAGTGTGGATCGTCATAGATAGACAGTGAGAGCTGGGAACAGAGTGTGGATGGTCATAGATAGACAGTGAGAGCTGGGAACAGAGTGTGGATGGTCACAGATAGACAGTGAGAGCTGGGAACAGAGTGTGGATGGTCATAGATAGACAGTGAGAGCTGGGAACAGACTGTGGATGGTCATAGATAGACAGTGAGAGCTGGGAACAGACTGTGGATGGTCATAGATAGACAGTGAGAGCTGGGAACAGAGTGTGGATGGTCATAGATCGAGTGTGAGAGCTGGAAACAGACTGTGGATGGTCATAGATAGAGTGTGAGAGCTGGGAACAGACTGTGGATGGTCATAGATAGAGTGTGAGAGCTGGGAACAGAGTGTGGATGGTCATAGATAGACAGTGAGAGCTGGGAACAGAGTGTGGATGGTCATAGATAGACAGTGAGAGCTGGGAACAGACTGTGGATGGTCATAGATACAGTGTGAGAGCTGGGAACAGACTGTGGATGGACATAGATAGACAGTGAGAGCTGGGAACAGAGTGTGGATGGTCATAGATAGACAGTGAGAGCTGGGAACAGAGTGTGGATGGTCATAGATAGACAGTGAGAGCTGGGAACAGAGTGTGGATGGTCATAGATAGAGTGTGAGAGCTGGGAACAGACTGTGGATGATCATAGATAGAGTGTGAGAGATGGGAACAGAGTGTGGATTGTCCTAGATAGAGTGTGAGAGCTGGGAACAGACTGTGGATGGTCATAGATAGACAGTGAGAGCTGGGAACAGAGTGTGGATGGTCATAGATAGACAGTGAGAGCTGGGAACAGAGTGTGGATGGTCATAGATAGAGTGTGAGAGCTGGGAACAGACTGTGGATGGTCATAGATAGTGTGTGAGAGCTGGGAACAGAGTGTGGATGGTCATAGATAGAGTGTGAGAGCTGGGAACAGACTGTGGATGGTCATAGATAGTGTGTGAGAGCTGGGAACAGAGTGTGGATGGTCATAGATAGAGTGTGAGAGCTGGGAACAGACTGTGGATGGTCATAGATAGACAGTGAGAGCTGGGAACAGACTGTGGATGGTCATAGATAGAGTGTGAGAGATGGGAACAGAGTGTGGATGGTCATAGATAGAGTGTGAGAGCTGGGAACAGAGTGTGGATGGTCATAGATAGAGTGTGAGAGCTGGGAACAGAATGTGGATGGTCAAAGATAGACAGTGAGAGCTGGGAACAGACTGTGGATGGTCATAGATAGAGTGTGAGAGCTGGGAACAGACTGTGGATGGTCATAGATAGACAGTGAGAGCTGGGAACAGACTGTGGATGGTCATAGATAGAGTGTGAGAGATGGGAACAGAGTGTGGATGGTCATAGATAGAGTGTGAGAGCTGGGAACAGAGTGTGGATGGTCATAGATAGAGTGTGAGAGCTGGGAACAGAGTGTGGATGGTCATAGATAGACAGTGAGAGCTGGGAACAGACTGTGGATGGTCATAGATAGAGTGTGAGAGCTGGGAACAGAGTGTGGATGGCCAGAGATAGACAGTGAGAGCTGGGAACAGACTGTGGATGGTCATAGATAGACAGTGAGAGCTGGGAACAGACTGTGGATGGTCATAGATAGAGTGTGAGAGCTGGGAACAGATTGTGGATGGTCATAGATAGAGTGTGAGAGCTGGAAACAGAACGTGGATGGTCATAGATAGACAGTGAGAGCTGGGAACAGACTGTGGATGGTCATAGATAGAGTGTGAGAGCAGGGAACAGAGTGTGGATGGCCATAGATAGACAGTGAGAGCTGGGAACAGACTGTGGATGGCCATAGATAGACAGTGAGAGCTGGGAACAGACTGTGGATGGTCATAGATAGACAGTGAGAGCTGGGAACAGAGTGTGGATGGTCATAGATAGAGTGTGAGAGCTGGGAACAGACTGTGGATGGTCATAGATAGAGTGTGAGAGCTGGGAACAGAGTGTGGATGGTCATCGATAGAGTGTGAGAGCTGGGAACAGAGTGTGGATGGTCATAGATAGAGTGTGAGAGCTGGGAACAGAGTGTGGATGGTCATAGATAGACAGTAAGAGCTGGGAACAGAGTGTGGATGGTCATAGATAGACAGTGAGAGCTGGGAACAGAGTGTGGATGGTCATAGATAGAGTGTGAGAGCTGGGAACAGAGTGTGGATGGTCATAGATAGAGTGTGAGAGCTGGGAACAGAGTGTGGATGGTCATAGATAGACAGTGAGAGCTGGGAACAGAGTGTGGATGGTCATAGATAGAGTGTGAGAGCTGGGAACAGAGTGTGGATGGTCATAGATAGAGTGTGAGAGCTGGGAACAGAGTGTGGATGGTCATAGATAGACAGTGAGAGCTGGGAACAGACTGTGGATGGTCATAGATAGACAGTGAGAGCTGGGAACAGAGTGTGGATGGTCATAGATAGAGAGTGAGAGCTGGGAACAGACTGTGGATGGTCATAGATAGAGTGTGAGAGCTGGGAACAGAGTGTGGATGGTCATAGATAGACAGTGAGAGCTGGGAACAGACTGTGGATGGTCATAGATAGACAGTGAGAGCTGGGAACAGAGTGTGGATGGTCATAGATAGACAGTGAGAGCTGGAAACAGAGTGTGGATGGTCATAGATAGAGTGTGAGAGCTGGGAACAGAGTGTGGATGGTCATAGATAGAGTGTGAGAGCTGGGAACAGAGTGTGGATGGTCATAGATAGACAGTGAGAGCTGGGAACAGAGTGTGGATGGTCATAGATAGACAGTGAGAGCTGGGAACAGACTGTGGATGGTCATAGATAGACAGTGAGAGCTGGGAACAGACTGTGGATGGTCATAGATAGACAGTGAGAGCTGGGAACAGAGTGTGGATGGTCATAGATAGAGTGTGAGAGCTGGGAACAGACTGTGGATGGTCATAGATAGAGTGTGAGAGCTGGGAACAGACTGTGGATGGTCATAGATAGAGTGTGAGAGCTGGGAACAGAGTGTGGATGGTCATAGATAGACAGTGAGAGCTGGGAACAGAGTGTGGATGGTCATAGATAGACAGTGAGAGCTGGGAACAGACTGTGGATGGTCATAGATACAGTGTGAGAGCTGGGAACAGACTGTGGATGGTCATAGATAGACAGTGAGAGCTGGGAACAGAGTGTGTATGGTCATAGATAGACAGTGAGAGCTGGGAACAGAGTGTGGATGGTCATAGATAGACAGTGAGAGCTGGGAACAGAGTGTGGATGGTCATAGATAGACAGTGAGAGCTGGGAACAGACTGTGGATGAGCATAGATAGAGTGTGAGAGATGGGAACAGAGTGTGGATGGTCCTAGATAGAGTGTGAGAGCTGGGAACAGACTGTGGATGATCATAGATAGACAGTGAGAGCTGGGAACAGAGTGTGGATGGTCATAGATAGACAGTGAGAGCTGGGAACAGAGTGTGGATGGTCATAGATAGAGTGTGAGAGCTGGGAACAGACTGTGGATGGTCATAGATAGTGTGTGAGAGCTGGGAACAGAGTGTGGATGGTCATAGATAGAGTGTGAGAGCTGGGAACAGACTGTGGATGGTCATAGATAGACAGTGAGAGCTGGGAACAGACTGTGGATGGTCATAGATAGAGTGTGAGAGCTGGGAACAGACTGTGGATGGTCATAGATAGAGTGTGAGAGATGGGAACAGAGTGTGGATGGTCATAGATAGAGTGTGAGAGCTGGGAACAGAGTGTGGATGGTCATAGATAGAGTGTGAGAGCTGGGAACAGAGTGTGGATGGTCATAGATAGACAGTGAGAGCTGGGAACAGACTGTGGATGGTCATAGATAGAGTGTGAGAGCTGGGAACAGAGTGTGGATGGCCAGAGATAGACAGTGAGAGCTGGGAACAGACTGTGGATGGTCATAGATAGACAGTGAGAGCTGGGAACAGACTGTGGATGGTCATAGATAGAGTGTGAGAGCTGGGAACAGATTGTGGATGGTCATAGATAGACATTGAGAGCTGGGAACAGACTGTGGATGGTCATAGATAGACAGTGAGAGCTGGGAACAGAGTGTGGATGGTCATAGATAGAGAGTGAGAGCTGGGAACAGACTGTGGATGGTCATAGATAGAGTGTGAGAGCTGGGAACAGAGTGTGGATGGTCATAGATAGACAGTGAGAGCTGGGAACAGACTGTGGATGGTCATAGATAGACAGTGAGAGCTGGGAACAGAGTGTGGATGGTCATAGATAGACAGTGAGAGCTGGGAACAGAGTGTGGATGGTCATAGATAGAGTGTGAGAGCTGGGAACAGAGTGTGGATGGTCATAGATAGAGTGTGAGAGCTGGGAACAGAGTGTGGATGGTCATAGATAGACAGTGAGAGCTGGGAACAGAGTGTGGATGGTCATAGATAGACAGTGAGAGCTGGGAACAGACTGTGGATGGTCATAGATAGACAGTGAGAGCTGGGAACAGACTGTGGATGGTCATAGATAGAGTGTGAGAGCTGGGAACAGAGTGTGGATGGTCATCGATAGAGTGTGAGAGCTGGGAACAGAGTGTGGATGGTCATAGATAGAGTGTGAGAGCTGGGAACAGAGTGTGGATGGTCATAGATAGACAGTGAGAGCTGGGAACAGAGTGTGGATGGTCATAGATAGACAGTGAGAGCTGGGAACAGAGTGTGGATGGTCATAGATAGAGTGTGAGAGCTGGGAACAGAGTGTGGATGGTCATAGATAGAGTGTGAGAGCTGGGAACAGAGTGTGGATGGTCATAGATAGACAGTGAGAGCTGGGAAAAGAGTGTGGATGGTCATAGATAGACAGTGAGAGCTGGGAACAGAGTGTGGATGGTCATAGATAGACAGTGAGAGCTGGGAACAGAGTGTGGATGGTCATAGATAGACAGTGAGAGCTGGGAACAGACTGTGGATGGTCATAGATAGACAGTGAGAGCTGGGAACAGACTGTGGATGGTCATAGATAGACAGTGAGAGCTGGGAACAGACTGTGGATGGTCATAGATAGAGTGTGAGAGCTGGGAACAGACTGTGGATGGTCATAGATAGAGTGTGAGAGCTGGGAACAGAGTGTGGATGGTCATAGATAGAGTGTGAGAGCTGGGAACAGAGTGTGGATGGTCATAGATAGACAGTGAGAGCTGGGAACAGACTGTGGATGGTCATAGATAGACAGTGAGAGCTGGGAACAGACTGTGGATGGTCATAGATAGAGTGTGAGAGCTGGGAACAGACTGTGGATGGTCATGGATAGACAGTGAGAGCTGGGAACAGAGTGTGGATGGTCATAGATAGACAGTGAGAGCTGGGAACAGGCTGTGGATGGTCATAGATAGAGTGTGAGAGCTGGGAACAGACTGTGGATGGTCATAGATAGACAGTGAGAGCTGGGAACAGACTGTGGATGGTCATAGAGTGTGAGAGCTGGGAACAGAATGTGGATGGTCATAGATAGAGTGTGAGAGCTGGGAACAGACTGTGGATGGTCATAGATAGAGTGTGAGAGCTGGGAACAGACTGTGGATGGTCATAGATAGAGTGTGAGAGCTGGGAACAGATTGTGGATGGTCATAGATAGAGTGTGAGAGCTGGGAACAGACTGTGGATGGTCATAGATAGAGTGTGAGAGCTGGGAACAGACTGTGGATGGTCATAGATAGACAGTGAGAGCTGGGAACAGAGCGTGGATGGTCATAGATAGACAGTGAGAGCTGGGAACAGAGTGTGGATGGTTATAGATAGAGTGTGAGAGCTGGGAACAGAGTGTGGATGGTCATAGATAGAGTGTGAGAGCTGGGAACAGACTGTGGATGGTCATAGATAGACAGTGAGAGCTGGGAACAGAGTGTGGATGGTCATAGATAGAGTGTGAGAGCTGGGAACAGAGTGTGGATGGCCAGAGATAGACAGTGAGAGCTGGGAACAGACTGTGGATGGTCATAGATAGACAGTGAGAGCTGGGAACAGACTGTGGATGGTCATAGATAGAGTGTGAGAGCTGGGAACAGATTGTGGATGGTCATAGATAGACATTGAGAGCTGGGAACAGAACGTGGATGGTCAAAGATAGACAGTGAGAGCTGGGAACAGACTGTGGATGGTCATAGATAGAGTGTGAGAGCTGGGAACAGACTGTGGATGGTCATAGATAGAGTCTGAGAGCTGGGAACTGAGTGTGGATGGTCATAGATAGACAGTGAGAGCTGGGAACAGAGTGTGGATGGTCATCGATAGAGTGTGAGAGCTGGGAACAGAGTGTGGATGGTCATAGATAGAGTGTGAGAGCTGGGAACAGAGTGTGGATGGTCATAGATAGACAGTGAGAGCTGGGAACAGACTGTGGATGGTCATAGATAGACAGTGAGAGCTGGGAACAGACTGTGGATGGTCATAGATAGAGTGTGAGAGCTGGGAACAGAGTGTGGATGGTCATAGATAGACAGTGAGAGCTGGGAACAGAGTGTGGATGGTCATAGATAGAGTGTGAGAGCTGGGAACAGAGTGTGGATGGTCATAGATAGAGTGTGAGAGCTGGGAACAGAGTGTGGATGGTCATAGATAGACAGTGAGAGCTGGGAACAGACTGTGGATGGTCATAGATAGACAGTGAGAGCTGGGAACAGAGTGTGGATGGTCATAGATAGAGTGTGAGAGCTGGGAACAGACTGTGGATGGTCATAGATAGAGTGTGAGAGCTGGGAACAGAGTGTGGATGGTCATCGATAGAGTGTGAGAGCTGGGAACAGAGTGTGGATGGTCATAGATAGAGTGTGAGAGCTGGGAACAGAGTGTGGATGGTCATAGATAGACAGTGAGAGCTGGGAACAGAGTGTGGATGGTCATAGATAGACAGTGAGAGCTGGGAACAGAGTGTGGATGGTCATAGATAGAGTGTGAGAGCTGGGAACAGAGTGTGGATGGTCATAGATAGAGTGTGAGAGCTGGGAACAGAGTGTGGATGGTCATAGATAGACAGTGAGAGCTGGGAAAAGAGTGTGGATGGTCATAGATAGACAGTGAGAGCTGGGAACAGAGTGTGGATGGTCATAGATAGACAGTGAGAGCTGGGAACAGAGTGTGGATGGTCATAGATAGACAGTGAGAGCTGGGAACAGACTGTGGATGGTCATAGATAGACAGTGAGAGCTGGGAACAGACTGTGGATGGTCATAGATAGACAGTGAGAGCTGGGAACAGACTGTGGATGGTCATAGATAGAGTGTGAGAGCTGGGAACAGACTGTGGATGGTCATAGATAGAGTGTGAGAGCTGGGAACAGAGTGTGGATGGTCATAGATAGAGTGTGAGAGCTGGGAACAGAGTGTGGATGGTCATAGATAGACAGTGAGAGCTGGGAACAGACTGTGGATGGTCATAGATAGACAGTGAGAGCTGGGAACAGACTGTGGATGGTCATAGATAGAGTGTGAGAGCTGGGAACAGACTGTGGATGGTCATGGATAGACAGTGAGAGCTGGGAACAGAGTGTGGATGGTCATAGATAGACAGTGAGAGCTGGGAACAGGCTGTGGATGGTCATAGATAGAGTGTGAGAGCTGGGAACAGACTGTGGATGGTCATAGATAGACAGTGAGAGCTGGGAACAGACTGTGGATGGTCATAGAGTGTGAGAGCTGGGAACAGAATGTGGATGGTCATAGATAGAGTGTGAGAGCTGGGAACAGACTGTGGATGGTCATAGATAGAGTGTGAGAGCTGGGAACAGACTGTGGATGGTCATAGATAGAGTGTGAGAGCTGGGAACAGATTGTGGATGGTCATAGATAGAGTGTGAGAGCTGGGAACAGACTGTGGATGGTCATAGATAGAGTGTGAGAGCTGGGAACAGACTGTGGATGGTCATAGATAGACAGTGAGAGCTGGGAACAGAGCGTGGATGGTCATAGATAGACAGTGAGAGCTGGGAACAGAGTGTGGATGGTTATAGATAGAGTGTGAGAGCTGGGAACAGAGTGTGGATGGTCATAGATAGAGTGTGAGAGCTGGGAACAGACTGTGGATGGTCATAGATAGACAGTGAGAGCTGGGAACAGAGTGTGGATGGTCATAGATAGAGTGTGAGAGCTGGGAACAGATTGTGGATGGTCATAGATAGACATTGAGAGCTGGGAACAGAACGTGGATGGTCATAGATAGACAGTGAGAGCTGGGAACAGACTGTGGATGGTCATAGATAGAGTGTGAGAGCTGGGAACAGACTGTGGATGGTCATAGATAGAGTCTGAGAGCTGGGAACTGAGTGTGGATGGTCATAGATAGACAGTGAGAGCTGGGAACAGAGTGTGGATGGTCATCGATAGAGTGTGAGAGCTGGGAACAGAGTGTGGATGGTCATAGATAGAGTGTGAGAGCTGGGAACAGACTGTGGATGGTCATAGATAGAGTGTGAGAGCTGGGAACAGACTGTGGATGGTCATAGATAGAGTGTGAGAGCTGGGAACAGATTGTGGATGGTCATAGATAGAGTGTGAGAGCTGGGAACAGACTGTGGATGGTCATAGATAGAGTGTGAGAGCTGGGAACAGACTGTGGATGGTCATAGATAGACAGTGAGAGCTGGGAACAGAGCGTGGATGGTCATAGATAGACAGTGAGAGCTGGGAACAGAGTGTGGATGGTCATAGATAGAGTGTGAGAGCTGGGAACAGAGTGTGGATGGTCATAGATAGAGTGTGAGAGCTGGGAACAGACTGTGGATGGTCATAGATAGACAGTGAGAGCTGGGAACAGAGTGTGGATGGTCATAGATAGAGTGTGAGAGCTGGGAACAGAGTGTGGATGGCCAGAGATAGACAGTGAGAGCTGGGAACAGACTGTGGATGGTCATAGATAGACAGTGAGAGCTGGGAACAGACTGTGGATGGTCATAGATAGAGTGTGAGAGCTGGGAACAGATTGTGGATGGTCATAGATAGACATTGAGAGCTGGGAACAGAACGTGGATGGTCATAGATAGACAGTGAGAGCTGGGAACAGACTGTGGATGGTCATAGATAGAGTGTGAGAGCTGGGAACAGACTGTGGATGGTCATAGATAGAGTGTGAGAGCTGGGAACTGAGTGTGGATGGTCATAGATAGACAGTGAGAGCTGGGAACAGAGTGTGGATGGTCATCGATAGAGTGTGAGAGCTGGGAACAGAGTGTGGATGGCCATAGATAGACAGTGAGAGCTGGGAATAGACTGTGGATGGCCATAGATAGACAGTGAGAGCTGGGAACAGACTGTGGATGGTCATAGATAGACAGTGAGAGCTGGGAACAGAGTGTGGATGGTCATAGATAGAGTGTGAGAGCTGGGAACAGACTGTGGATGGTCATAGATAGAGTGTGAGAGCTGGGAACAGAGTGTGGATGGTCATCGATAGAGTGTGAGAGCTGGGAACAGAGTGTGGATGGTCATAGATAGAGTGTGAGAGCTGGGAACAGAGTGTGGATGGTCATAGATAGACAGTGAGAGCTGGGAACAGAGTGTGGATGGTCATAGATAGAGAGTGAAAGCTGGGAACAGAGTGTGGATGGTCATAGATAGAGTGTGAGAGCTGGGAACAGAGTGTGGATGGTCATAGATAGAGTGTGAGAGCTGGGAACAGAGTGTGGATGGTCATAGATAGACAGTGAGAGCTGGGAAAAGAGTGTGGATGGTCATAGATAGACAGTGAGAGCTGGGAACAGAGTGTGGATGGTCATAGATCGACAGTGAGAGCTGGGAACAGAGTGTGGATGGTCATAGATAGACAGTGAGAGCTGGGAACAGACTGTGGATGGTCATAGATAGTGTGTGAGAGCTGGGAACAGAGTGTGGATGGTCATAGATAGAGTGTGAGAGCTGGGAACAGACTGTGGATGGTCATAGATAGACAGTGAGAGCTGGGAACAGACTGTGGATGGTCATAGATAGAGTGTGAGAGCTGGGAACAGACTGTGGATGGTCATAGATAGAGTGTGAGAGATGGGAACAGAGTGTGGATGGTCATAGATAGAGTGTGAGAGCTGGGAACAGAGTGTGGATGGTCATAGATAGAGTGTGAGAGCTGGGAACAGAGTGTGGATGGTCATAGATAGACAGTGAGAGCTGGGAACAGACTGTGGATGGTCATAGATAGAGTGTGAGAGCTGGGAACAGAGTGTGGATGGCCAGAGATAGACAGTGAGAGCTGGGAACAGACTGTGGATGGTCATAGATAGACAGTGAGAGCTGGGAACAGACTGTGGATGGTCATAGATAGAGTGTGAGAGCTGGGAACAGATTGTGGATGGTCATAGATAGACATTGAGAGCTGGGAACAGACTGTGGATGGTCATAGATAGACAGTGAGAGCTGGGAACAGAGTGTGGATGGTCATAGATAGAGAGTGAGAGCTGGGAACAGACTGTGGATGGTCATAGATAGAGTGTGAGAGCTGGGAACAGAGTGTGGATGGTCATAGATAGACAGTGAGAGCTGGGAACAGACTGTGGATGGTCATAGATAGACAGTGAGAGCTGGGAACAGAGTGTGGATGGTCATAGATAGACAGTGAGAGCTGGGAACAGAGTGTGGATGGTCATAGATAGAGTGTGAGAGCTGGGAACAGAGTGTGGATGGTCATAGATAGAGTGTGAGAGCTGGGAACAGAGTGTGGATGGTCATAGATAGACAGTGAGAGCTGGGAACAGAGTGTGGATGGTCATAGATAGACAGTGAGAGCTGGGAACAGACTGTGGATGGTCATAGATAGACAGTGAGAGCTGGGAACAGACTGTGGATGGTCATAGATAGAGTGTGAGAGCTGGGAACAGAGTGTGGATGGTCATCGATAGAGTGTGAGAGCTGGGAACAGAGTGTGGATGGTCATAGATAGAGTGTGAGAGCTGGGAACAGAGTGTGGATGGTCATAGATAGACAGTGAGAGCTGGGAACAGAGTGTGGATGGTCATAGATAGACAGTGAGAGCTGGGAACAGAGTGTGGATGGTCATAGATAGAGTGTGAGAGCTGGGAACAGAGTGTGGATGGTCATAGATAGAGTGTGAGAGCTGGGAACAGAGTGTGGATGGTCATAGATAGACAGTGAGAGCTGGGAAAAGAGTGTGGATGGTCATAGATAGACAGTGAGAGCTGGGAACAGAGTGTGGATGGTCATAGATAGACAGTGAGAGCTGGGAACAGAGTGTGGATGGTCATAGATAGACAGTGAGAGCTGGGAACAGACTGTGGATGGTCATAGATAGACAGTGAGAGCTGGGAACAGACTGTGGATGGTCATAGATAGACAGTGAGAGCTGGGAACAGACTGTGGATGGTCATAGATAGAGTGTGAGAGCTGGGAACAGACTGTGGATGGTCATAGATAGAGTGTGAGAGCTGGGAACAGAGTGTGGATGGTCATAGATAGAGTGTGAGAGCTGGGAACAGAGTGTGGATGGTCATAGAAAGACAGTGAGAGCTGGGAACAGACTGTGGATGGTCATAGATAGACAGTGAGAGCTGGGAACAGACTGTGGATGGTCATAGATAGAGTGTGAGAGCTGGGAACAGACTGTGGATGGTCATGGATAGACAGTGAGAGCTGGGAACAGAGTGTGGATGGTCATAGATAGACAGTGAGAGCTGGGAACAGGCTGTGGATGGTCATAGATAGAGTGTGAGAGCTGGGAACAGACTGTGGATGGTCATAGATAGACAGTGAGAGCTGGGAACAGACTGTGGATGGTCATAGAGTGTGAGAGCTGGGAACAGAATGTGGATGGTCATAGATAGAGTGTGAGAGCTGGGAACAGACTGTGGATGGTCATAGATAGAGTGTGAGAGCTGGGAACAGACTGTGGATGGTCATAGATAGAGTGTGAGAGCTGGGAACAGATTGTGGATGGTCATAGATAGAGTGTGAGAGCTGGGAACAGACTGTGGATGGTCATAGATAGAGTGTGAGAGCTGGGAACAGACTGTGGATGGTCATAGATAGACAGTGAGAGCTGGGAACAGAGCGTGGATGGTCATAGATAGACAGTGAGAGCTGGGAACAGAGTGTGGATGGTTATAGATAGAGTGTGAGAGCTGGGAACAGAGTGTGGATGGTCATAGATAGAGTGTGAGAGCTGGGAACAGACTGTGGATGGTCATAGATAGACAGTGAGAGCTGGGAACAGAGTGTGGATGGTCATAGATAGAGTGTGAGAGCTGGGAACAGAGTGTGGATGGCCAGAGATAGACAGTGAGAGCTGGGAACAGACTGTGGATGGTCATAGATAGACAGTGAGAGCTGGGAACAGACTGTGGATGGTCATAGATAGAGTGTGAGAGCTGGGAACAGATTGTGGATGGTCATAGATAGACATTGAGAGCTGGGAACAGAACGTGGATGGTCAAAGATAGACAGTGAGAGCTGGGAACAGACTGTGGATGGTCATAGATAGAGTGTGAGAGCTGGGAACAGACTGTGGATGGTCATAGATAGAGTCTGAGAGCTGGGAACTGAGTGTGGATGGTCATAGATAGACAGTGAGAGCTGGGAACAGAGTGTGGATGGTCATCGATAGAGTGTGAGAGCTGGGAACAGAGTGTGGATGGTCATAGATAGAGTGTGAGAGCTGGGAACAGAGTGTGGATGGTCATAGATAGACAGTGAGAGCTGGGAACAGACTGTGGATGGTCATAGATAGACAGTGAGAGCTGGGAACAGACTGTGGATGGTCATAGATAGAGTGTGAGAGCTGGGAACAGAGTGTGGATGGTCATAGATAGACAGTGAGAGCTGGGAACAGAGTGTGGATGGTCATAGATAGAGTGTGAGAGCTGGGAACAGAGTGTGGATGGTCATAGATAGAGTGTGAGAGCTGGGAACAGAGTGTGGATGGTCATAGATAGACAGTGAGAGCTGGGAACAGACTGTGGATGGTCATAGATAGACAGTGAGAGCTGGGAACAGAGTGTGGATGGTCATAGATAGAGTGTGAGAGCTGGGAACAGACTGTGGATGGTCATAGATAGAGTGTGAGAGCTGGGAACAGAGTGTGGATGGTCATCGATAGAGTGTGAGAGCTGGGAACAGAGTGTGGATGGTCATAGATAGAGTGTGAGAGCTGGGAACAGAGTGTGGATGGTCATAGATAGACAGTGAGAGCTGGGAACAGAGTGTGGATGGTCATAGATAGACAGTGAGAGCTGGGAACAGAGTGTGGATGGTCATAGATAGAGTGTGAGAGCTGGGAACAGAGTGTGGATGGTCATAGATAGAGTGTGAGAGCTGGGAACAGAGTGTGGATGGTCATAGATAGACAGTGAGAGCTGGGAAAAGAGTGTGGATGGTCATAGATAGACAGTGAGAGCTGGGAACAGAGTGTGGATGGTCATAGATAGACAGTGAGAGCTGGGAACAGAGTGTGGATGGTCATAGATAGACAGTGAGAGCTGGGAACAGACTGTGGATGGTCATAGATAGACAGTGAGAGCTGGGAACAGACTGTGGATGGTCATAGATAGACAGTGAGAGCTGGGAACAGACTGTGGATGGTCATAGATAGAGTGTGAGAGCTGGGAACAGACTGTGGATGGTCATAGATAGAGTGTGAGAGCTGGGAACAGAGTGTGGATGGTCATAGATAGAGTGTGAGAGCTGGGAACAGAGTGTGGATGGTCATAGATAGACAGTGAGAGCTGGGAACAGACTGTGGATGGTCATAGATAGACAGTGAGAGCTGGGAACAGACTGTGGATGGTCATAGATAGAGTGTGAGAGCTGGGAACAGACTGTGGATGGTCATGGATAGACAGTGAGAGCTGGGAACAGAGTGTGGATGGTCATAGATAGACAGTGAGAGCTGGGAACAGGCTGTGGATGGTCATAGATAGAGTGTGAGAGCTGGGAACAGACTGTGGATGGTCATAGATAGACAGTGAGAGCTGGGAACAGACTGTGGATGGTCATAGAGTGTGAGAGCTGGGAACAGAATGTGGATGGTCATAGATAGAGTGTGAGAGCTGGGAACAGACTGTGGATGGTCATAGATAGAGTGTGAGAGCTGGGAACAGACTGTGGATGGTCATAGATAGAGTGTGAGAGCTGGGAACAGATTGTGGATGGTCATAGATAGAGTGTGAGAGCTGGGAACAGACTGTGGATGGTCATAGATAGAGTGTGAGAGCTGGGAACAGACTGTGGATGGTCATAGATAGACAGTGAGAGCTGGGAACAGAGCGTGGATGGTCATAGATAGACAGTGAGAGCTGGGAACAGAGTGTGGATGGTTATAGATAGAGTGTGAGAGCTGGGAACAGAGTGTGGATGGTCATAGATAGAGTGTGAGAGCTGGGAACAGACTGTGGATGGTCATAGATAGACAGTGAGAGCTGGGAACAGAGTGTGGATGGTCATAGATAGAGTGTGAGAGCTGGGAACAGATTGTGGATGGTCATAGATAGACATTGAGAGCTGGGAACAGAACGTGGATGGTCATAGATAGACAGTGAGAGCTGGGAACAGACTGTGGATGGTCATAGATAGAGTGTGAGAGCTGGGAACAGACTGTGGATGGTCATAGATAGAGTCTGAGAGCTGGGAACTGAGTGTGGATGGTCATAGATAGACAGTGAGAGCTGGGAACAGAGTGTGGATGGTCATCGATAGAGTGTGAGAGCTGGGAACAGAGTGTGGATGGTCATAGATAGAGTGTGAGAGCTGGGAACAGACTGTGGATGGTCATAGATAGAGTGTGAGAGCTGGGAACAGACTGTGGATGGTCATAGATAGAGTGTGAGAGCTGGGAACAGATTGTGGATGGTCATAGATAGAGTGTGAGAGCTGGGAACAGACTGTGGATGGTCATAGATAGAGTGTGAGAGCTGGGAACAGACTGTGGATGGTCATAGATAGACAGTGAGAGCTGGGAACAGAGCGTGGATGGTCATAGATAGACAGTGAGAGCTGGGAACAGAGTGTGGATGGTCATAGATAGAGTGTGAGAGCTGGGAACAGAGTGTGGATGGTCATAGATAGAGTGTGAGAGCTGGGAACAGACTGTGGATGGTCATAGATAGACAGTGAGAGCTGGGAACAGAGTGTGGATGGTCATAGATAGAGTGTGAGAGCTGGGAACAGAGTGTGGATGGCCAGAGATAGACAGTGAGAGCTGGGAACAGACTGTGGATGGTCATAGATAGACAGTGAGAGCTGGGAACAGACTGTGGATGGTCATAGATAGAGTGTGAGAGCTGGGAACAGATTGTGGATGGTCATAGATAGACATTGAGAGCTGGGAACAGAACGTGGATGGTCATAGATAGACAGTGAGAGCTGGGAACAGACTGTGGATGGTCATAGATAGAGTGTGAGAGCTGGGAACAGACTGTGGATGGTCATAGATAGAGTGTGAGAGCTGGGAACTGAGTGTGGATGGTCATAGATAGACAGTGAGAGCTGGGAACAGAGTGTGGATGGTCATCGATAGAGTGTGAGAGCTGGGAACAGAGTGTGGATGGCCATAGATAGACAGTGAGAGCTGGGAATAGACTGTGGATGGCCATAGATAGACAGTGAGAGCTGGGAACAGACTGTGGATGGTCATAGATAGACAGTGAGAGCTGGGAACAGAGTGTGGATGGTCATAGATAGAGTGTGAGAGCTGGGAACAGACTGTGGATGGTCATAGATAGAGTGTGAGAGCTGGGAACAGAGTGTGGATGGTCATCGATAGAGTGTGAGAGCTGGGAACAGAGTGTGGATGGTCATAGATAGAGTGTGAGAGCTGGGAACAGAGTGTGGATGGTCATAGATAGACAGTGAGAGCTGGGAACAGAGTGTGGATGGTCATAGATAGAGAGTGAAAGCTGGGAACAGAGTGTGGATGGTCATAGATAGAGTGTGAGAGCTGGGAACAGAGTGTGGATGGTCATAGATAGAGTGTGAGAGCTGGGAACAGAGTGTGGATGGTCATAGATAGACAGTGAGAGCTGGGAAAAGAGTGTGGATGGTCATAGATAGACAGTGAGAGCTGGGAACAGAGTGTGGATGGTCATAGATCGACAGTGAGAGCTGGGAACAGAGTGTGGATGGTCATAGATAGACAGTGAGAGCTGGGAACAGACTGTGGATGGTCATAGATAGACAGTGAGAGCTGGGAACAGAGTGTGGATGGTCATAGATAGACAGTGAGAGCTGGGAACAGACTGTGGATGGTCATAGATAGTGTGTGAGAGCTGGGAACAGAGTGTGGATGGTCATAGATAGACAGTGAGAGCTGGGAACAGACTGTGGATGGTCATAGATAGACAGTGAGAGCTCGGAACAGAGTGTGGATGGTCATAGATAGACAGTGAGAGCTGGGAACAGAGTTTGGATGGTCATAGATAGAGTGTGAGAGCTGGGAACAGAGTGTGGATGGTCATAGATAGAGTGTGAGAGCTGGGAACAGAGTGTGGATGGTCATAGATAGACAGTGAGAGCTGGGAACAGACTGTGGATGGTCATAGATAGACAGTGAGAGCTGGGAACAGACTGTGGATGGTCATAGATAGAGTGTGAGAGCTGGGAACAGACTGTGGATGGTCATAGATAGAGTGTGAGAGCTGGGAACAGAGTGTGGATGGTCATAGATAGAGTGTGAGAGCTGGGAACAGAGTGTGGATGGTCATAGATAGACAGTGAGAGCTGGGAACAGACTGTGGATGGTCATAGATAGACAGTGAGAGCTGGGAACAGACTGTGGATGGTCATAGATAGAGTGTGAGAGCTGGGAACAGACTGTGGATGGTCATGGATAGACAGTGAGAGCTGGGAACAGAGTGTGGATGGTCATAGATAGACAGTGAGAGCTGGGAACAGACTGTGGATGGTCATAGATAGAGTGTGAGAGCTGGGAACAGACTGTGGATGGTCATAGATAGACAGTGAGAGCTGGGAACAGACTGTGGATGGTCATAGATAGAGTGTGAGAGCTGGGAACAGACTGTGGATGGTCATAGATAGAGTGTGAGAGCTGGGAACAGACTGTGGATGGTCATAGATAGAGTGTGAGAGCTGGGAACAGACTGTGGATGGTCATAGATAGAGTGTGAGAGCTGGGAACAGACTGTGGATGGTCAAAGATAGAGTGTGAGAGCTGGGAACAGACTGTGGATGGTCATAGATAGAGTGTGAGAGCTGGGAACAGACTGTGGATGGTCATAGATAGACAGTGAGAGCTGGGAACAGAGTGTAGATGGTCATAGATAGACAGTGAGAGCTGGGAACAGAGTGTGGATGGCCATAGATAGAGTGTGAGAGCTGGGAACAGACTGTGGATGGTCATAGATAGACAGTGAGAGCTGGGAACAGAGCGTGGATGGCCATAGGTAGAGTGTGAGAGCTGGGAACAGACTGTGGATGGTCATAGATAGACAGTGAGAGCTGGGAACAGAGCGTGGATGGTCATAGATAGAGTGTGAGAGCTGGGAACAGAGTGTGGATGGTCATAGATAGAGTGTGAGAGCTGGGAACAGACTGTGGATGGTCATAGATAGAGTGTGAGAGCTGGGAACAGACTGTGGATGGTCATAGATAGACAGTGAGAGCTGGGAACAGAGTGTGGATGGTCATAGATAGACAGTGAGAGCTGGGAACAGAGTGTGGATGGCCATAGATAGAGTGTGAGAGCTGGGAACAGACTGTGGATGGTCATAGATAGACAGTGAGAGCTGGGAACAGAGTGTGGATGGTCATAGATAGACAGTGAGAGCTGGGAACAGAGTGTGGATGGTCATAGATAGAGTGTGAGATCTGGGAACAGAGTGTGGATGGACATAGATAGACAGTGAGAGCTGGGAACAGACTGTGGATGGTCATAGATAGAGTGTGAGAGCTGGGAACAGAGTGTGGATGGTCATAGATAGACAGTGAGAGCTGGGAACAGACTGTGGATGGTCATAGATAGACAGTGAGAGCTGGGAACAGAGTGTGGATGGCCATAGATAGAATGTGAGAGCTGGGAACAGACTGTGGATGGTCATAGATAGAGTGTGAGAGCTGGGAACAGAGTGTGGATGGTCATAGATAGAGTGTGAGAGCTGGGAACAGACTGTGGATGGTCATAGATAGAGTGTGAGAGCTGGGAACAGAGTGTGGATGGTCATAGATAGACAGTGAGAGCTGGGAACAGAGTGTGGATGTTCATAGATAGACAGTGAGAGCTGGGAACAGACTGTGGATGGTCATAGATAGACAGTGAGAGCTGGGAACAGACTGTGGATGGTCATAGATAGAGAGTGAGAGCTGGGAACAGACTGTGGATGGTCATAGATAGACAGTGAGAGCTGGGAACAGACTTTGGATGGTCATAGATAGACAGTGAGAGCTGGGAACAGACTGTGGATGGTCATAGATAGAGTGTGAGAGCTGGGAACAGAGTGTGGATGGTCATAGATAGACAGTGAGATCTGGGAACATACTGTGGATGGTCATAGATAGAGTGTGAGAGCTGGGAACAGAGTGTGGATGGCCAGAGATAGACAGTGAGAGCTGGGAACAGACTGTGGATGGTCATAGATAGACAGTGAGAGCTGGGAACAGACTGTGGATGGTCATAGATAGAGTGCGAGAGCTGGGAACAGATTGTGGATGGTCATAGATAGACATTGAGAGCTGGGAACAGAACGTGGATGGTCATAGATAGACAGTGAGAGCTGGGAACAGCCTGTGGATGGTCATAGATAGAGTGTGAGAGCTGGGAACAGACTGTGGATGGTCATAGATAGAGTGTGAGAGCTGGGAACAGAGTGTGGATGGTCATAGATAGAGTGTGAGAGCTGGGAACAGAGTGTGGATGGTCATAGATAGACAGTGAGAGCTGGGAACAGACTGTGGATGGTCATAGATAGACAGTGAGAGCTGGGAACAGACTGTGGATGGTCATAGATAGAGTGTGAGAGCTGGGAACAGACTGTGGATGGTCATGGATAGACAGTGAGAGCTGGGAACAGAGTGTGGATGGTCATAGATAGACAGTGAGAGCTGGGAACAGACTGTGGATGGTCATAGATAGAGTGTGAGAGCTGGGAACAGACTGTGGATGGTCATAGATAGACAGTGAGAGCTGGGAACAGACTGTGGATGGTCATAGATAGAGTGTGAGAGCTGGGAACAGACTGTGGATGGTCATAGATAGAGTGTGAGAGCTGGGAACAGACTGTGGATGGTCATAGATAGAGTGTGAGAGCTGGGAACAGACTGTGGATGGTCATAGATAGAGTGTGAGAGCTGGGAACAGACTGTGGATGGTCAAAGATAGAGTGTGAGAGCTGGGAACAGACTGTGGATGGTCATAGATAGAGTGTGAGAGCTGGGAACAGACTGTGGATGGTCATAGATAGACAGTGAGAGCTGGGAACAGAGTGTAGATGGTCATAGATAGACAGTGAGAGCTGGGAACAGAGTGTGGATGGCCATAGATAGAGTGTGAGAGCTGGGAACAGACTGTGGATGGTCATAGATAGACAGTGAGAGCTGGGAACAGAGCGTGGATGGCCATAGATAGAGTGTGAGAGCTGGGAACAGACTGTGGATGGTCATAGATAGACAGTGAGAGCTGGGAACAGAGCGTGGATGGTCATAGATAGAGTGTGAGAGCTGGGAACAGAGTGTGGATGGTCATAGATAGAGTGTGAGAGCTGGGAACAGACTGTGGATGGTCATAGATAGAGTGTGAGAGCTGGGAACAGACTGTGGATGGTCATAGATAGACAGTGAGAGCTGGGAACAGAGTGTGGATGGTCATAGATAGACAGTGAGAGCTGGGAACAGAGTGTGGATGGCCATAGATAGAGTGTGAGAGCTGGGAACAGACTGTGGATGGTCATAGATAGACAGTGAGAGCTGGGAACAGAGTGTGGATGGTCATAGATAGACAGTGAGAGCTGGGAACAGAGTGTGGATGGTCATAGATAGAGTGTGAGATCTGGGAACAGAGTGTGGATGGACATAGATAGACAGTGAGAGCTGGGAACAGACTGTGGATGGTCATAGATAGAGTGTGAGAGCTGGGAACAGAGTGTGGATGGTCATAGATAGACAGTGAGAGCTGGGAACAGACTGTGGATGGTCATAGATAGACAGTGAGAGCTGGGAACAGAGTGTGGATGGCCATAGATAGAATGTGAGAGCTGGGAACAGACTGTGGATGGTCATAGATAGAGTGTGAGAGCTGGGAACAGAGTGTGGATGGTCATAGATAGAGTGTGAGAGCTGGGAACAGACTGTGGATGGTCATAGATAGAGTGTGAGAGCTGGGAACAGAGTGTGGATGGTCATAGATAGACAGTGAGAGCTGGGAACAGAGTGTGGATGTTCATAGATAGACAGTGAGAGCTGGGAACAGACTGTGGATGGTCATAGATAGACAGTGAGAGCTGGGAACAGACTGTGGATGGTCATAGATAGACAGTGAGAGCTGGGAACAGACTGTGGATGGTCATAGATAGACAGTGAGAGCTGGGAACAGACTTTGGATGGTCATAGATAGACAGTGAGAGCTGGGAACAGACTGTGGATGGTCATAGATAGAGTGTGAGAGCTGGGAACAGAGTGTGGATGGTCATAGATAGACAGTGAGATCTGGGAACATACTGTGGATGGTCATAGATAGAGTGTGAGAGCTGGGAACAGAGTGTGGATGGCCAGAGATAGACAGTGAGAGCTGGGAACAGACTGTGGATGGTCATAGATAGACAGTGAGAGCTGGGAACAGACTGTGGATGGTCATAGATAGAGTGCGAGAGCTGGGAACAGATTGTGGATGGTCATAGATAGACATTGAGAGCTGGGAACAGAACGTGGATGGTCATAGATAGACAGTGAGAGCTGGGAACAGACTGTGGATGGTCATAGATAGAGTGTGAGAGCTGGGAACAGACTGTGGATGGTCATAGATAGAGTGTGAGAGCTGGGAACAGAGTGTGGATGGTCATAGATAGACAGTGAGAGCTGGGAACAGAGTGTGGATGGTCATCGATAGAGTGTGAGAGCTGGGAACAGAGTGTGGATGGCCATAGATAGACAGTGAGAGCTGGGAACAGACTGTGGATGGCCATAGATAGACAGTGAGAGCTGGGAACAGACTGTGGATGGTCATAGATAGACAGTGAGAGCTGGGAACAGACCGTGGATGGTCATAGATAGAGTGTGAGAGATGGGAACAGAGTGTGGATGGTCATAGATAGAGTGTGAAAGCTGGGAACAGAGTGTGGATGGTCATAGATAGAGTGTGAGAGCTGGGAACAGAGTGTGGATGGTCATAGATAGACAGTGAGAGCTGGGAACAGACTGTGGATGGTCATAGATAGAGTGTGAGAGCTGGGAACAGAGTGTGGATGGCCAGAGATAGACAGTGAGAGCTGGGAACAGACTGTGGATGGTCATAGATAGACAGTGAGAGCTGGGAACAGACTGTGGATGGTCATAGATAGAGTGTGAGAGCTGGGAACAGATTGTGGATGGTCATAGATAGACAGTGAGAGCTGGGAACAGACTGTGGATGGTCATAGATAGAGTGTGAGAGCTGGGAACAGAGTGTGGATGGTCATAGATAGAGTGTGAGAGCTGGGAACAGAGTGTGGATGGTCATAGATAGACAGTGAGAGCTGGGAACAGACTGTGGATGGTCATAGATAGACAGTGAGAGCTGGGAACAGACTGTGGATGGTCATAGATAGAGTGTGAGAGCTGGGAACAGACTGTGGATGGTCATGGATAGACAGTGAGAGCTGGGAACAGAGTGTGGATGGTCATAGATAGACAGTGAGAGCTGGGAACAGACTGTGGATGGTCATAGATAGAGTGTGAGAGCTGGGAACAGACTGTGGATGGTCATAGATAGACAGTGAGAGCTGGGAACAGACTGTGGATGGTCATAGATAGAGTGTGAGAGCTGGGAACAGACTGTGGATGGTCATAGATAGAGTGTGAGAGCTGGGAACAGACTGTGGATGGTCATAGATAGAGTGTGAGAGCTGGGAACAGACTGTGGATGGTCATAGATAGAGTGTGAGAGCTGGGAACAGACTGTGGATGGTCAAAGATAGAGTGTGAGAGCTGGGAACAGACTGTGGATGGTCATAGATAGAGTGTGAGAGCTGGGAACAGACTGTGGATGGTCATAGATAGACAGTGAGAGCTGGGAACAGAGTGTGGATGGTCATAGATAGACAGTGAGAGCTGGGAACAGAGTGTGGATGGCCATAGATAGAGTGTGAGAGCTGGGAACAGACTGTGGATGGTCATAGATAGAGTGTGAGAGCTGGGAACAGATTGTGGATGGTCATAGATAGAGTGTGAGAGCTGGGAACAGACTGTGGATGGTCATAGATAGAGTGTGAGAGCTGGGAACAGACTGTGGATGGTCATAGATAGACAGTGAGAGCTGGGAACAGAGCGTGGATGGTCATAGATAGACAGTGAGAGCTGGGAACAGAGTGTGGATGGTTATAGATAGAGTGTGAGAGCTGGGAACAGAGTGTGGATGGTCATAGATAGAGTGTGAGAGCTGGGAACAGACTGTGGATGGTCATAGATAGACAGTGAGAGCTGGGAACAGAGTGTGGATGGTCATAGATAGAGTGTGAGAGCTGGGAACAGAGTGTGGATGGCCAGAGATAGACAGTGAGAGCTGGGAACAGACTGTGGATGGTCATAGATAGACAGTGAGAGCTGGGAACAGACTGTGGATGGTCATAGATAGAGTGTGAGAGCTGGGAACAGATTGTGGATGGTCATAGATAGACATTGAGAGCTGGGAACAGAACGTGGATGGTCATAGATAGACAGTGAGAGCTGGGAACAGACTGTGGATGGTCATAGATAGAGTGTGAGAGCTGGGAACAGACTGTGGATGGTCATAGATAGAGTGTGAGAGCTGGGAACTGAGTGTGGATGGTCATAGATAGACAGTGAGAGCTGGGAACAGAGTGTGGATGGTCATCGATAGAGTGTGAGAGCTGGGAACAGAGTGTGGATGGTCATAGATAGAGTGTGAGAGCTGGGAACAGAGTGTGGATGGTCATAGATAGACAGTGAGAGCTGGGAACAGACTGTGGATGGTCATAGATAGACAGTGAGAGCTGGGAACAGACTGTGGATGGTCATAGATAGAGTGTGAGAGCTGGGAACAGACTGTGGATGGTCATGGATAGACAGTGAGAGCTGGGAACAGAGTGTGGATGGTCATAGATAGACAGTGAGAGCTGGGAACAGGCTGTGGATGGTCATAGATAGAGTGTGAGAGCTGGGAACAGACTGTGGATGGTCATAGATAGACAGTGAGAGCTGGGAACAGACTGTGGATGGTCATAGATAGAGTGTGAGAGCTGGGAACAGAATGTGGATGGTCATAGATAGAGTGTGAGAGCTGGGAACAGACTGTGGATGGTCATAGATAGAGTGTGAGAGCTGGGAACAGACTGTGGATGGTCATAGATAGAGTGTGAGAGCTGGGAACAGATTGTGGATGGTCATAGATAGAGTGTGAGAGCTGGGAACAGACTGTGGATGGTCATAGATAGAGTGTGAGAGCTGGGAACAGACTGTGGATGGTCATAGATAGACAGTGAGAGCTGGGAACAGAGCGTGGATGGTCATAGATAGACAGTGAGAGCTGGGAACAGAGTGTGGATGGTCATAGATAGAGTGTGAGAGCTGGGAACAGAGTGTGGATGGTCATAGATAGAGTGTGAGAGCTGGGAACAGACTGTGGATGGTCATAGATAGACAGTGAGAGCTGGGAACAGAGTGTGGATGGTCATAGATAGAGTGTGAGAGCTGGGAACAGAGTGTGGGTGGCCAGAGATAGACAGTGAGAGCTGGGAACAGACTGTGGATGGTCATAGATAGACAGTGAGAGCTGGGAACAGACTGTGGATGGTCATAGATAGAGTGTGAGAGCTGGGAACAGATTGTGGATGGTCATAGATAGACATTGAGAGCTGGGAACAGAACGTGGATGGTCATAGATAGACAGTGAGAGCTGGGAACAGACTGTGGATGGTCATAGATAGAGTGTGAGAGCTGGGAACAGACTGTGGATGGTCATAGATAGAGTGTGAGAGCTGGGAACTGAGTGTGGATGGTCATAGATAGACAGTGAGAGCTGGGAACAGAGTGTGGATGGTCATCGATAGAGTGTGAGAGCTGGGAACAGAGTGTGGATGGCCATAGATAGACAGTGAGAGCTGGGAACAGACTGTGGATGGCCATAGATAGACAGTGAGAGCTGGGAACAGACTGTGGATGGTCATAGATAGACAGTGAGAGCTGGGAACAGAGTGTGGATGGTCATAGATAGAGTGTGAGAGCTGGGAACAGACTGTGGATGGTCATAGATAGAGTGTGAGAGCTGGGAACAGAGTGTGGATGGTCATCGATAGAGTGTGAGAGCTGGGAACAGAGTGTGGATGGTCATAGATAGAGTGTGAGAGCTGGGAACAGAGTGTGGATGGTCATAGATAGACAGTGAGAGCTGGGAACAGAGTGTGGATGGTCATAGATAGAGAGTGAGAGCTGGGAACAGAGTGTGGATGGTCATAGATAGAGTGTGAGAGCTGGGAACAGAGTGTGGATGGTCATAGATAGAGTGTGAGAGCTGGGAACAGACTGTGGATGGTCATAGATAGACAGTGAGAGCTGGGAACAGACTGTGGATGGTCATAGATAGAGTGTGAGAGCTGGGAACAGACTGTGGATGGTCATAGATAGAGTGTGAGAGCTGGGAACAGACTGTGGATGGTCATAGATAGAGTGTGAGAGCTGGGAACAGACTGTGGATGGTCATAGATAGAGTGTGAGAGCTGGGAACAGACTGTGGATGGTCAAAGATAGAGTGTGAGAGCTGGGAACAGACTGTGGATGGTCATAGATAGAGTGTGAGAGCTGGGAACAGACTGTGGATGGTCATAGATAGACAGTGAGAGCTGGGAACAGAGTGTGGATGGTCATAGATAGACAGTGAGAGCTGGGAACAGAGTGTGGATGGCCATAGATAGAGTGTGAGAGCTGGGAACAGACTGTGGATGGTCATAGATAGAGTGTGAGAGCTGGGAACAGATTGTGGATGGTCATAGATAGAGTGTGAGAGCTGGGAACAGACTGTGGATGGTCATAGATAGAGTGTGAGAGCTGGGAACAGACTGTGGATGGTCATAGATAGACAGTGAGAGCTGGGAACAGAGCGTGGATGGTCATAGATAGACAGTGAGAGCTGGGAACAGAGTGTGGATGGTTATAGATAGAGTGTGAGAGCTGGGAACAGAGTGTGGATGGTCATAGATAGAGTGTGAGAGCTGGGAACAGACTGTGGATGGTCATAGATAGACAGTGAGAGCTGGGAACAGAGTGTGGATGGTCATAGATAGAGTGTGAGAGCTTGGAACAGAGTGTGGATGGCCAGAGATAGACAGTGAGAGCTGGGAACAGACTGTGGATGGTCATAGATAGACAGTGAGAGCTGGGAACAGACTGTGGATGGTCATAGATAGAGTGTGAGAGCTGGGAACAGATTGTGGATGGTCATAGATAGACATTGAGAGCTGGGAACAGAACGTGGATGGTCATAGATAGACAGTGAGAGCTGGGAACAGACTGTGGATGGTCATAGATAGAGTGTGAGAGCTGGGAACAGACTGTGGATGGTCATAGATAGAGTGTGAGAGCTGGGAACTGAGTGTGGATGGTCATAGATAGACAGTGAGAGCTGGGAACAGAGTGTGGATGGTCATCGATAGAGTGTGAGAGCTGGGAACAGAGTGTGGATGGTCATAGATAGAGTGTGAGAGCTGGGAACAGAGTGTGGATGGTCATAGATAGACAGTGAGAGCTGGGAACAGACTGTGGATGGTCATAGATAGACAGTGAGAGCTGGGAACAGACTGTGGATGGTCATAGATAGAGTGTGAGAGCTGGGAACAGACTGTGGATGGTCATGGATAGACAGTGAGAGCTGGGAACAGAGTGTGGATGGTCATAGATAGAGTGTGAGAGCTGGGAACAGACTGTGGATGGTCATAGATAGAGTGTGAGAGCTGGGAACAGACTGTGGATGGTCATAGATAGAGTGTGAGAGCTGGGAACAGATTGTGGATGGTCATAGATAGAGTGTGAGAGCTGGGAACAGACTGTGGATGGTCATAGATAGAGTGTGAGAGCTGGGAACAGACTGTGGATGGTCATAGATAGACAGTGAGAGCTGGGAACAGAGCGTGGATGGTCATAGATAGACAGTGAGAGCTGGGAACAGAGTGTGGATGGTCATAGATAGAGTGTGAGAGCTGGGAACAGAGTGTGGATGGTCATAGATAGAGTGTGAGAGCTGGGAACAGACTGTGGATGGTCATAGATAGACAGTGAGAGCTGGGAACAGAGTGTGGATGGTCATAGATAGAGTGTGAGAGCTGGGAACAGAGTGTGGATGGCCAGAGATAGACAGTGAGAGCTGGGAACAGACTGTGGATGGTCATAGATAGACAGTGAGAGCTGGGAACAGACTGTGGATGGTCATAGATAGAGTGTGAGAGCTGGGAACAGATTGTGGATGGTCATAGATAGACATTGAGAGCTGGGAACAGAACGTGGATGGTCATAGATAGACAGTGAGAGCTGGGAACAGCCTGTGGATGGTCATAGATAGAGTGTGAGAGCTGGGAACAGACTGTGGATGGTCATAGATAGAGTGTGAGAGCTGGGAACTGAGTGTGGATGGTCATAGATAGACAGTGAGAGCTGGGAACAGAGTGTGGATGGTCATCGATAGAGTGTGAGAGCTGGGAACAGAGTGTGGATGGCCATAGATAGACAGTGAGAGCTGGGAACAGACTGTGGATGGCCATAGATAGACAGTGAGAGCTGGGAACAGACTGTGGATGGTCATAGATAGACAGTGAGAGCTGGGAACAGAGTGTGGATGGTCATAGATAGAGTGTGAGAGCTGGGAACAGACTGTGGATGGTCATAGATAGAGTGTGAGAGCTGGGAACAGAGTGTGGATGGTCATCGATAGAGTGTGAGAGCTGGGAACAGAGTGTGGATGGTCATAGATAGAGTGTGAGAGTTTGGAACAGAGTGTGGATGGTCATAGATAGACAGTGAGAGCTGGGAACAGAGTGTGGATGGTCATAGATAGAGAGTGAGAGCTGGGAACAGAGTGTGGATGGTCATAGATAGAGTGTGAGAGCTGGGAACAGAGTGTGGATGGTCATAGATAGAGTGTGAGAGCTGGGAACAGAGTGTGGATGGTCATAGATAGACAGTGAGAGCTGGGAAAAGAGTGTGGATGGTCATAGATAGACAGTGAGAGCTGGGAACAGAGTGTGGATGGTCATAGATCGACAGTGAGAGCTGGGAACAGAGTGTGGATGGTCATAGATAGACAGTGAGAGCTGGGAACAGACTGTGGATGGTCATAGATAGACAGTGAGAGCTGGGAACAGAGTGTGGATGGTCATAGATAGACAGTGAGAGCTGGGAACAGACTGTGGATGGTCATAGATAGACAGTGAGAGCTGGGAACAGAGTGTGGATGGTCATAGATAGACAGTGAGAGCTGGGAACAGACTGTGGATGGTCATAGATAGACAGTGAGAGCTCGGAACAGAGTGTGGATGGTCATAGATAGACAGTGAGAGCTGGGAACAGAGTGTGGATGGTCATAGATAGAGTGTGAGAGCTGGGAACAGAGTGTGGATGGTCATAGATAGAGTGTGAGAGCTGGGAACAGAGTGTGGATGGTCATAGATAGACAGTGAGAGCTGGGAACAGACTGTGGATGGTCATAGATAGACAGTGAGAGCTGGGAACAGACTGTGGATGGTCATAGATAGAGTGTGAGAGCTGGGAACAGACTGTGGATGGTCATAGATAGAGTGTGAGAGCTGGGAACAGAGTGTGGATGGTCATAGATAGAGTGTGAGAGCTGGGAACAGAGTGTGGATGGTCATAGATAGACAGTGAGAGCTGGGAACAGACTGTGGATGGTCATAGATAGACAGTGAGAGCTGGGAACAGACTGTGGATGGTCATAGATAGAGTGTGAGAGCTGGGAACAGACTGTGGATGGTCATGGATAGACAGTGAGAGCTGGGAACAGAGTGTGGATGGTCATAGATAGACAGTGAGAGCTGGGAACAGACTGTGGATGGTCATAGATAGAGTGTGAGAGCTGGGAACAGACTGTGGATGGTCATAGATAGACAGTGAGAGCTGGGAACAGACTGTGGATGGTCATAGATAGAGTGTGAGAGCTGGGAACAGACTGTGGATGGTCATAGATAGAGTGTGAGAGCTGGGAACAGACTGTGGATGGTCATAGATAGAGTGTGAGAGCTGGGAACAGAGTGTGGATGGTCATCGATAGAGTGTGAGAGCTGGGAACAGAGTGTGGATGGTCATAGATAGAGTGTGAGAGCTGGGAACAGAGTGTGGATGGTCATAGATAGACAGTGAGAGCTGGGAACAGACTGTGGATGGTCATAGATAGACAGTGAGAGCTGGGAACAGACTGTGGATGGTCATAGATAGAGTGTGAGAGCTGGGAACAGACTGTGGATGGTCATGGATAGACAGTGAGAGCTGGGAACAGAGTGTGGATGGTCATAGATAGACAGTGAGAGCTGGGAACAGGCTGTGGATGGTCATAGATAGAGTGTGAGAGCTGGGAACAGACTGTGGATGGTCATAGATAGACAGTGAGAGCTGGGAACAGACTGTGGATGGTCATAGATAGAGTGTGAGAGCTGGGAACAGAATGTGGATGGTCATAGATAGAGTGTGAGAGCTGGGAACAGAGTGTGGATGGTCATAGATAGAGTGTGAGAGCTGGGAACAGACTGTGGATGGTCATAGATAGAGTGTGAGAGCTGGGAACAGATTGTGGATGGTCATAGATAGAGTGTGAGAGCTGGGAACAGACTGTGGATGGTCATAGATAGAGTGTGAGAGCTGGGAACAGACTGTGGATGGTCATAGATACACAGTGAGAGCTGGGAACAGAGCGTGGATGGTCATAGATAGACAGTGAGAGCTGGGAACAGAGTGTGGATGGTCATAGATAGAGTGTGAGAGCTGGGAACAGAGTGTGGATGGTCATAGATAGAGTGTGAGAGCTGGGAACAGACTGTGGATGGTCATAGATAGACAGTGAGAGCTGGGAACAGAGTGTGGATGGTCATAGATAGAGTGTGAGAGCTGGGAACAGAGTGTGGATGGCCAGAGATAGACAGTGAGAGCTGGGAACAGACTGTGGATGGTCATAGATAGACAGTGAGAGCTGGGAACAGACTGTGGATGGTCATAGATAGAGTGTGAGAGCTGGGAACAGATTGTGGATGGTCATAGATAGACATTGAGAGCTGGGAACAGAACGTGGATGGTCATAGATAGACAGTGAGAGCTGGGAACAGACTGTGGATGGTCATAGATAGAGTGTGAGAGCTGGGAACAGACTGTGGATGGTCATAGATAGAGTGTGAGAGCTGGGAACTGAGTGTGGATGGTCATAGATAGACAGTGAGAGCTGGGAACAGAGTGTGGATGGTCATCGATAGAGTGTGAGAGCTGGGAACAGAGTGTGGATGGCCATAGATAGACAGTGAGAGCTGGGAACAGACTGTGGATGGCCATAGATAGACAGTGAGAGCTGGGAACAGACTGTGGATGGTCATAGATAGACAGTGAGAGCTGGGAACAGAGTGTGGATGGTCATAGATAGAGTGTGAGAGCTGGGAACAGACTGTGGATGGTCATAGATAGAGTGTGAGAGCTGGGAACAGAGTGTGGATGGTCATCGATAGAGTGTGAGAGCTGGGAACAGAGTGTGGATGGTCATAGATAGAGTGTGAGAGCTGGGAACAGAGTGTGGATGGTCATAGATAGACAGTGAGAGCTGGGAACAGAGTGTGGATGGTCATAGATAGAGAGTGAGAGCTGGGAACAGAGTGTGGATGGTCATAGATAGAGTGTGAGAGCTGGGAACAGAGTGTGGATGGTCATAGATAGAGTGTGAGAGCTGGGAACAGAGTGTGGATGGTCATAGATAGACAGTGAGAGCTGGGAAAAGAGTGTGGATGGTCATAGATAGACAGTGAGAGCTGGGAACAGAGTGTGGATGGTCATAGATCGACAGTGAGAGCTGGGAACAGAGTGTGGATGGTCATAGATAGACAGTGAGAGCTGGGAACAGACTGTGGATGGTCATAGATAGACAGTGAGAGCTGGGAACAGAGTGTGGATGGTCATAGATAGACAGTGAGAGCTGGGAACAGACTGTGGATGGTCATAGATAGACAGTGAGAGCTGGGAACAGAGTGTGGATGGTCATAGATAGACAGTGAGAGCTGGGAACAGACTGTGGATGGTCATAGATAGACAGTGAGAGCTCGGAACAGAGTGTGGATGGTCATAGATAGACAGTGAGAGCTGGGAACAGAGTGTGGATGGTCATAGATAGAGTGTGAGAGCTGGGAACAGAGTGTGGATGGTCATAGATAGAGTGTGAGAGCTGGGAACAGAGTGTGGATGGTCATAGATAGACAGTGAGAGCTGGGAACAGACTGTGGATGGTCATAGATAGACAGTGAGAGCTGGGAACAGACTGTGGATGGTCATAGATAGAGTGTGAGAGCTGGGAACAGACTGTGGATGGTCATAGATAGAGTGTGAGAGCTGGGAACAGAGTGTGGATGGTCATAGATAGAGTGTGAGAGCTGGGAACAGAGTGTGGATGGTCATAGATAGACAGTGAGAGCTGGGAACAGACTGTGGATGGTCATAGATAGACAGTGAGAGCTGGGAACAGACTGTGGATGGTCATAGATAGAGTGTGAGAGCTGGGAACAGACTGTGGATGGTCATGGATAGACAGTGAGAGCTGGGAACAGAGTGTGGATGGTCATAGATAGACAGTGAGAGCTGGGAACAGACTGTGGATGGTCATAGATAGAGTGTGAGAGCTGGGAACAGACTGTGGATGGTCATAGATAGACAGTGAGAGCTGGGAACAGACTGTGGATGGTCATAGATAGAGTGTGAGAGCTGGGAACAGACTGTGGATGGTCATAGATAGAGTGTGAGAGCTGGGAACAGACTGTGGATGGTCATAGATAGAGTGTGAGAGCTGGGAACAGACTGTGGATGGTCATAGATAGAGTGTGAGAGCTGGGAACAGACTGTGGATGGTCAAAGATAGAGTGTGAGAGCTGGGAACAGACTGTGGATGGTCATAGATAGAGTGTGAGAGCTGGGAACAGACTGTGGATGGTCATAGATAGACAGTGAGAGCTGGGAACAGAGTGTAGATGGTCATAGATAGACAGTGAGAGCTGGGAACAGAGTGTGGATGGCCATAGATAGAGTGTGAGAGCTGGGAACAGACTGTGGATGGTCATAGATAGACAGTGAGAGCTGGGAACAGAGCGTGGATGGCCATAGATAGAGTGTGAGAGCTGGGAACAGACTGTGGATGGTCATAGATAGACAGTGAGAGCTGGGAACAGAGCGTGGATGGTCATAGATAGAGTGTGAGAGCTGGGAACAGAGTGTGGATGGTCATAGATAGAGTGTGAGAGCTGGGAACAGACTGTGGATGGTCATAGATAGAGTGTGAGAGCTGGGAACAGACTGTGGATGGTCATAGATAGACAGTGAGAGCTGGGAACAGAGTGTGGATGGTCATAGATAGACAGTGAGAGCTGGGAACAGAGTGTGGATGGTCATAGATAGACAGTGAGAGCTGGGAACAGAGTGTGGATGGTCATAGATAGACAGTGAGAGCTGGGAACAGACTGTGGATGGTCATAGATAGACAGTGAGAGCTGGGAACAGAGTGTGGATGGTCATAGATAGAGTGTGAGATCTGGGAACAGAGTGTGGATGGACATAGATAGACAGTGAGAGCTGGGAACAGACTGTGGATGGTCATAGATAGAGTGTGAGAGCTGGGAACAGAGTGTGGATGGTCATAGATAGACAGTGAGAGCTGGGAACAGACTGTGGATGGTCATAGATAGACAGTGAGAGCTGGGAACAGAGTGTGGATGGCCATAGATAGAATGTGAGAGCTGGGAACAGACTGTGGATGGTCATAGATAGAGTGTGAGAGCTGGGAACAGAGTGTGGATGGTCATAGATAGAGTGTGAGAGCTGGGAACAGACTGTGGATGGTCATAGATAGAGTGTGAGAGCTGGGAACAGAGTGTGGATGGTCATAGATAGACAGTGAGAGCTGGGAACAGAGTGTGGATGTTCATAGATAGACAGTGAGAGCTGGGAACAGACTGTGGATGGTCATAGATAGACAGTGAGAGCTGGGAACAGACTGTGGATGGTCATAGATAGACAGTGAGAGCTGGGAACAGACTGTGGATGGTCATAGATAGACAGTGAGAGCTGGGAACAGACTTTGGATGGTCATAGATAGACAGTGAGAGCTGGGAACAGACTGTGGATGGTCATAGATAGAGTGTGAGAGCTGGGAACAGAGTGTGGATGGTCATAGATAGACAGTGAGATCTGGGAACATAGTGTGGATGGTCATAGATAGAGTGTGAGAGCTGGGAACAGAGTGTGGATGGCCAGAGATAGACAGTGAGAGCTGGGAACAGACTGTGGATGGTCATAGATAGACAGTGAGAGCTGGGAACAGACTGTGGATGGTCATAGATAGAGTGCGAGAGCTGGGAACAGATTGTGGATGGTCATAGATAGACATTGAGAGCTGGGAACAGAACGTGGATGGTCATAGATAGACAGTGAGAGCTGGGAACAGACTGTGGATGGTCATAGATAGAGTGTGAGAGCTGGGAACAGACTGTGGATGGTCATAGATAGAGTGTGAGAGCTGGGAACAGAGTGTGGATGGTCATAGATAGACAGTGAGAGCTGGGAACAGAGTGTGGATGGTCATCGATAGAGTGTGAGAGCTGGGAACAGAGTGTGGATGGCCATAGATAGACAGTGAGAGCTGGGAACAGACTGTGGATGGCCATAGATAGACAGTGAGAGCTGGGAACAGACTGTGGATGGTCATAGATAGACAGTGAGAGCTGGGAACAGACTGTGGATGGTCATAGATAGAGTGTGAGAGATGGGAACAGAGTGTGGATGGTCATAGATAGAGTGTGAGAGCTGGGAACAGAGTGTGGATGGTCATAGATAGAGTGTGAGAGCTGGGAACAGAGTGTGGATGGTCATAGATAGACAGTGAGAGCTGGGAACAGACTGTGGATGGTCATAGATAGAGTGTGAGAGCTGGGAACAGAGTGTGGATGGCCAGAGATAGACAGTGAGAGCTGGGAACAGACTGTGGATGGTCATAGATAGACAGTGAGAGCTGGGAACAGACTGTGGATGGTCATAGATAGAGTGTGAGAGCTGGGAACAGATTGTGGATGGTCATAGATAGACAGTGAGAGCTGGGAACAGACTGTGGATGGTCATAGATAGAGTGTGAGAGCTGGGAACAGAGTGTGGATGGTCATAGATAGAGTGTGAGAGCTGGGAACAGACTGTGGATGGTCATAGATAGAGTGTGAGAGCTGGGAACAGAGTGTGGATGGTCATCGATAGAGTGTGAGAGCTGGGAACAGAGTGTGGATGGTCATAGATAGAGTGTGAGAGCTGGGAACAGAGTGTGGATGGTCATAGATAGACAGTGAGAGCTGGGAACAGAGTGTGGATGGTCATAGATAGAGAGTGAGAGCTGGGAACAGAGTGTGGATGGTCATAGATAGAGTGTGAGAGCTGGGAACAGAGTGTGGATGGACATAGATAGAGTGTGAGAGCTGGGAACAGAGTGTGGATGGTCATAGATAGACAGTGAGAGCTGGGAAAAGAGTGTGGATGGTCATAGATAGACAGTGAGAGCTGGGAACAGAGTGTGGATGGTCATAGATCGACAGTGAGAGCTGGGAACAGAGTGTGGATGGTCATAGATAGACAGTGAGAGCTGGGAACAGACTGTGGATGGTCATAGATAGACAGTGAGAGCTGGGAACAGAGTGTGGATGGTCATAGATAGACAGTGAGAGCTGGGAACAGACTGTGGATGGTCATAGATAGACAGTGAGAGCTGGGAACAGAGTGTGGATGGTCATAGATAGACAGTGAGAGCTGGGAACAGACTGTGGATGGTCATAGATAGACAGTGAGAGCTCGGAACAGAGTGTGGATGGTCATAGATAGACAGTGAGAGCTGGGAACAGAGTGTGGATGGTCATAGATAGAGTGTGAGAGCTGGGAACAGAGTGTGGATGGTCATAGATAGAGTGTGAGAGCTGGGAACAGAGTGTGGATGGTCATAGATAGACAGTGAGAGCTGGGAACAGACTGTGGATGGTCATAGATAGACAGTGAGAGCTGGGAACAGACTGTGGATGGTCATAGATAGAGTGTGAGAGCTGGGAACAGACTGTGGATGGTCATAGATAGAGTGTGAGAGCTGGGAACAGAGTGTGGATGGTCATAGATAGAGTGTGAGAGCTGGGAACAGAGTGTGGATGGTCATAGATAGACAGTGAGAGCTGGGAACAGACTGTGGATGGTCATAGATAGACAGTGAGAGCTGGGAACAGACTGTGGATGGTCATAGATAGAGTGTGAGAGCTGGGAACAGACTGTGGATGGTCATGGATAGACAGTGAGAGCTGGGAACAGAGTGTGGATGGTCATAGATAGACAGTGAGAGCTGGGAACAGACTGTGGATGGTCATAGATAGAGTGTGAGAGCTGGGAACAGACTGTGGATGGTCATAGATAGACAGTGAGAGCTGGGAACAGACTGTGGATGGTCATAGATAGAGTGTGAGAGCTGGGAACAGACTGTGGATGGTCATAGATAGAGTGTGAGAGCTGGGAACAGACTGTGGATGGTCATAGATAGAGTGTGAGAGCTGGGAACAGACTGTGGATGGTCATAGATAGAGTGTGAGAGCTGGGAACAGACTGTGGATGGTCAAAGATAGAGTGTGAGAGCTGGGAACAGACTGTGGATGGTCATAGATAGAGTGTGAGAGCTGGGAACAGACTGTGGATGGTCATAGATAGACAGTGAGAGCTGGGAACAGAGTGTAGATGGTCATAGATAGACAGTGAGAGCTGGGAACAGAGTGTGGATGGCCATAGATAGAGTGTGAGAGCTGGGAACAGACTGTGGATGGTCATAGATAGACAGTGAGAGCTGGGAACAGAGCGTGGATGGCCATAGATAGAGTGTGAGAGCTGGGAACAGACTGTGGATGGTCATAGATAGACAGTGAGAGCTGGGAACAGAGCGTGGATGGTCATAGATAGAGTGTGAGAGCTGGGAACAGAGTGTGGATGGTCATAGATAGAGTGTGAGAGCTGGGAACAGACTGTGGATGGTCATAGATAGAGTGTGAGAGCTGGGAACAGACTGTGGATGGTCATAGATAGACAGTGAGAGCTGGGAACAGAGTGTGGATGGTCATAGATAGACAGTGAGAGCTGGGAACAGAGTGTGGATGGCCATAGATAGAGTGTGAGAGCTGGGAACAGACTGTGGATGGTCATAGATAGACAGTGAGAGCTGGGAACAGAGTGTGGATGGTCATAGATAGACAGTGAGAGCTGGGAACAGAGTGTGGATGGTCATAGATAGAGTGTGAGATCTGGGAACAGAGTGTGGATGGACATAGATAGACAGTGAGAGCTGGGAACAGACTGTGGATGGTCATAGATAGAGTGTGAGAGCTGGGAACAGAGTGTGGATGGTCATAGATAGACAGTGAGAGCTGGGAACAGACTGTGGATGGTCATAGATAGACAGTGAGAGCTGGGAACAGAGTGTGGATGGCCATAGATAGAATGTGAGAGCTGGGAACAGACTGTGGATGGTCATAGATAGAGTGTGAGAGCTGGGAACAGAGTGTGGATGGTCATAGATAGAGTGTGAGAGCTGGGAACAGACTGTGGATGGTCATAGATAGAGTGTGAGAGCTGGGAACAGAGTGTGGATGGTCATAGATAGACAGTGAGAGCTGGGAACAGAGTGTGGATGTTCATAGATAGACAGTGAGAGCTGGGAACAGACTGTGGATGGTCATAGATAGACAGTGAGAGCTGGGAACAGACTGTGGATGGTCATAGATAGACAGTGAGAGCTGGGAACAGACTGTGGATGGTCATAGATAGACAGTGAGAGCTGGGAACAGACTTTGGATGGTCATAGATAGACAGTGAGAGCTGGGAACAGACTGTGGATGGTCATAGATAGAGTGTGAGAGCTGGGAACAGAGTGTGGATGGTCATAGATAGACAGTGAGATCTGGGAACATACTGTGGATGGTCATAGATAGAGTGTGAGAGCTGGGAACAGAGTGTGGATGGCCAGAGATAGACAGTGAGAGCTGGGAACAGACTGTGGATGGTCATAGATAGACAGTGAGAGCTGGGAACAGACTGTGGATGGTCATAGATAGAGTGCGAGAGCTGGGAACAGATTGTGGATGGTCATAGATAGACATTGAGAGCTGGGAACAGAACGTGGATGGTCATAGATAGACAGTGAGAGCTGGGAACAGACTGTGGATGGTCATAGATAGAGTGTGAGAGCTGGGAACAGACTGTGGATGGTCATAGATAGAGTGTGAGAGCTGGGAACAGAGTGTGGATGGTCATAGATAGACAGTGAGAGCTGGGAACAGAGTGTGGATGGTCATCGATAGAGTGTGAGAGCTGGGAACAGAGTGTGGATGGCCATAGATAGACAGTGAGAGCTGGGAACAGACTGTGGATGGCCATAGATAGACAGTGAGAGCTGGGAACAGACTGTGGATGGTCATAGATAGACAGTGAGAGCTGGGAACAGACTGTGGATGGTCATAGATAGAGTGTGAGAGATGGGAACAGAGTGTGGATGGTCATAGATAGAGTGTGAGAGCTGGGAACAGAGTGTGGATGGTCATAGATAGAGTGTGAGAGCTGGGAACAGAGTGTGGATGGTCATAGATAGACAGTGAGAGCTGGGAACAGACTGTGGATGGTCATAGATAGAGTGTGAGAGCTGGGAACAGAGTGTGGATGGCCAGAGATAGACAGTGAGAGCTGGGAACAGACTGTGGATGGTCATAGATAGACAGTGAGAGCTGGGAACAGACTGTGGATGGTCATAGATAGAGTGTGAGAGCTGGGAACAGATTGTGGATGGTCATAGATAGACAGTGAGAGCTGGGAACAGACTGTGGATGGTCATAGATAGAGTGTGAGAGCTGGGAACAGAGTGTGGATGGTCATAGATAGAGTGTGAGAGCTGGGAACAGAGTGTGGATGGTCATAGATAGACAGTGAGAGCTGGGAACAGACTGTGGATGGTCATAGATAGACAGTGAGAGCTGGGAACAGACTGTGGATGGTCATAGATAGAGTGTGAGAGCTGGGAACAGACTGTGGATGGTCATGGATAGACAGTGAGAGCTGGGAACAGAGTGTGGATGGTCATAGATAGACAGTGAGAGCTGGGAACAGACTGTGGATGGTCATAGATAGAGTGTGAGAGCTGGGAACAGACTGTGGATGGTCATAGATAGACAGTGAGAGCTGGGAACAGACTGTGGATGGTCATAGATAGAGTGTGAGAGCTGGGAACAGACTGTGGATGGTCATAGATAGAGTGTGAGAGCTGGGAACAGACTGTGGATGGTCATAGATAGAGTGTGAGAGCTGGGAACAGACTGTGGATGGTCATAGATAGAGTGTGAGAGCTGGGAACAGACTGTGGATGGTCAAAGATAGAGTGTGAGAGCTGGGAACAGACTGTGGATGGTCATAGATAGAGTGTGAGAGCTGGGAACAGACTGTGGATGGTCATAGATAGACAGTGAGAGCTGGGAACAGAGTGTGGATGGTCATAGATAGACAGTGAGAGCTGGGAACAGAGTGTGGATGGCCATAGATAGAGTGTGAGAGCTGGGAACAGACTGTGGATGGTCATAGATAGACAGTGAGAGCTGGGAACAGAGCGTGGATGGCCATAGATAGAGTGTGAGAGCTGGGAACAGACTGTGGATGGTCATAGATAGACAGTGAGAGCTGGGAACAGAGCGTGGATGGTCATAGATAGAGTGTGAGAGCTGGGAACAGAGTGTGGATGGTCATAGATAGAGTGTGAGAGCTGGGAACAGACTGTGGATGGTCATAGATAGAGTGTGAGAGCTGGGAACAGACTGTGGATGGTCATAGATAGACAGTGAGAGCTGGGAACAGAGTGTGGATGGTCATAGATAGACAGTGAGAGCTGGGAACAGAGTGTGGATGGCCATAGATAGAGTGTGAGAGCTGGGAACAGACTGTGGATGGTCATAGATAGACAGTGAGAGCTGGGAACAGAGTGTGGATGGTCATAGATAGACAGTGAGAGCTGGGAACAGAGTGTGGATGGTCATAGATAGAGTGTGAGATCTGGGAACAGAGTGTGGATGGTCATAGATAGACAGTGAGAGCTGGGAACAGACTGTGGATGGTCATAGATAGAGTGTGAGAGCTGGGAACAGAGTGTGGATGGTCATAGATAGACAGTGAGAGCTGGGAACAGACTGTGGATGGTCATAGATAGACAGTGAGAGCTGGGAACAGAGTGTGGATGGCCATAGATAGAATGTGAGAGCTGGGAACAGACTGTGGATGGTCATAGATAGAGTGTGAGAGCTGGGAACAGAGTGTGGATGGTCATAGATAGAGTGTGAGAGCTGGGAACAGACTGTGGATGGTCATAGATAGAGTGTGAGAGCTGGGAACAGAGTGTGGATGGTCATAGATAGACAGTGAGAGCTGGGAACAGAGTGTGGATGTTCATAGATAGACAGTGAGAGCTGGGAACAGACTGTGGATGGTCATAGATAGACAGTGAGAGCTGGGAACAGACTGTGGATGGTCATAGATAGACAGTGAGAGCTGGGAACAGACTGTGGATGGTCATAGATAGACAGTGAGAGCTGGGAACAGACTTTGGATGGTCATAGATAGACAGTGAGAGCTGGGAACAGACTGTGGATGGTCATAGATAGAGTGTGAGAGCTGGGAACAGAGTGTGGATGTTCATAGATAGACAGTGAGATCTGGGAACATACTGTGGATGGTCATAGATAGAGTGTGAGAGCTGGGAACAGAGTGTGGATGGCCAGAGATAGACAGTGAGAGCTGGGAACAGACTGTGGATGGTCATAGATAGACAGTGAGAGCTGGGAACAGACTGTGGATGGTCATAGATAGAGTGCGAGAGCTGGGAACAGATTGTGGATGGTCATAGATAGACATTGAGAGCTGGGAACAGAACGTGGATGGTCATAGATAGACAGTGAGAGCTGGGAACAGACTGTGGATGGTCATAGATAGAGTGTGAGAGCTGGGAACAGACTGTGGATGGTCATAGATAGAGTGTGAGAGCTGGGAACAGAGTGTGGATGGTCATAGATAGACAGTGAGAGCTGGGAACAGAGTGTGGATGGTCATCGATAGAGTGTGAGAGCTGGGAACAGAGTGTGGATGGCCATAGATAGACAGTGAGAGCTGGGAACAGACTGTGGATGGCCATAGATAGACAGTGAGAGCTGGGAACAGACTGTGGATGGTCATAGATAGACAGTGAGAGCTGGGAACAGACTGTGGATGGTCATAGATAGAGTGTGAGAGATGGGAACAGAGTGTGGATGGTCATAGATAGAGTGTGAGAGCTGGGAACAGAGTGTGGATGGTCATAGATAGAGTGTGAGAGCTGGGAACAGAGTGTGGATGGTCATAGATAGACAGTGAGAGCTGGGAACAGACTGTGGATGGTCATAGATAGAGTGTGAGAGCTGGGAACAGAGTGTGGATGGCCAGAGATAGACAGTGAGAGCTGGGAACAGACTGTGGATGGTCATAGATAGACAGTGAGAGCTGGGAACAGACTGTGGATGGTCATAGATAGAGTGTGAGAGCTGGGAACAGATTGTGGATGGTCATAGATAGACAGTGAGAGCTGGGAACAGACTGTGGATGGTCATAGATAGACAGTGAGAGCTGGGAACAGAGTGTGGATGGTCATAGATAGAGTGCGAAAGCTGGGAACAGACTGTGGATGGTCATAGATAGACAGTGAGAGCTGGGAACATACTGTGGATGGTCATAGATAGACAGTGAGAGCTGGGAACAGACTGTGGATGGTCATAGATAGAGTGTGAGAGCTGGGAACAGAGTGTGGATGGTCATAGATAGACAGTGAGAGCTGGGAACAGAGTGTGGATGGTCATAGATAGACAGTGAGAGCTGGGAACAGACTGTGGATGGTCATAGATAGACAGTGAGAGCTGGGAACAGACTGTGGATGGTCATAGATAGACAGTGAGAGCTGGGAACAGAGTGTGGATGGTCATAGATAGAGTGTGAGAGCTGGGAACAGACTGTGGATGGTCATAGATAGAGTGTGAGAGCTGGGAACAGACTGTGGATGGTCATAGATAGAGTGTGAGAGCTGGGAACAGAGTGTGGATGGTCATAGATAGACAGTGAGAGCTGGGAACAGACTGTGGATGGTCATAGATAGAGTGTGAGAGCTGGGAACAGAGTGTGGATGGCCAGAGATAGACAGTGAGAGCTGGGAACAGACTGTGGATGGTCATAGATAGACAGTGAGAGCTGGGAACAGACTGTGGATGGTCATAGATAGAGTGTGAGAGCTGGGAACAGATTGTGGATGGTCATAGATAGACAGTGAGAGCTGGGAACAGACTGTGGATGGTCATAGATAGACAGTGAGAGCTGGGAACAGAGTGTGGATGGTCATAGATAGAGTGCGAAAGCTGGGAACAGACTGTGGATGGTCATAGATAGACAGTGAGAGCTGGGAACATACTGTGGATGGTCATAGATAGACAGTGAGAGCTGGGAACAGACTGTGGATGGTCATAGATAGAGTGTGAGAGCTGGGAACAGAGTGTGGATGGTCATAGATAGACAGTGAGAGCTGGGAACAGAGTGTGGATGGTCATAGATAGACAGTGAGAGCTGGGAACAGACTGTGGATGGTCATAGATAGACAGTGAGAGCTGGGAACAGACTGTGGATGGTCATAGATAGACAGTGAGAGCTGGGAACAGAGTGTGGATGGTCATAGATAGAGTGTGAGAGCTGGGAACAGACTGTGGATGGTCATAGATAGAGTGTGAGAGCTGGGAACAGACTGTGGATGGTCATAGATAGAGTGTGAGAGCTGGGAACAGAGTGTGGATGGTCATAGATAGACAGTGAGAGCTGGGAACAGAGTGTGGATGGTCATAGATAGACAGTGAGTGCTGGGAACAGACTGTGGATGGTCATAGATAGAGTGTGAGAGCTGGGAACAGACTGTGGATGGTCATAGATAGAGTGTGAGAGCTGGGAACAGAGTGTGGATGGTCATAGATAGACAGTGAGAGCTGGGAACAGAGTGTGGATGGTCATCGATAGAGTGTGAGAGCTGGGAACAGAGTGTGGATGGCCATAGATAGACAGTGAGAGCTGGGAACAGACTGTGGATGGCCATAGATAGACAGTGAGAGCTGGGAACAGACTGTGGATGGTCATAGATAGACAGTGAGAGCTGGGAACAGACTGTGGATGGTCATAGATAGAGTGTGAGAGATGGGAACAGAGTGTGGATGGTCATAGATAGAGTGTGAGAGCTGGGAACAGAGTGTGGATGGTCATAGATAGAGTGTGAGAGCTGGGAACAGAGTGTGGATGGTCATAGATAGACAGTGAGAGCTGGGAACAGACTGTGGATGGTCATAGATAGAGTGTGAGAGCTGGGAACAGAGTGTGGATGGCCAGAGATAGACAGTGAGAGCTGGGAACAGACTGTGGATGGTCATAGATAGACAGTGAGAGCTGGGAACAGACTGTGGATGGTCATAGATAGAGTGTGAGAGCTGGGAACAGATTGTGGATGGTCATAGATAGACAGTGAGAGCTGGGAACAGACTGTGGATGGTCATAGATAGACAGTGAGAGCTGGGAACAGAGTGTGGATGGTCATAGATAGAGTGCGAAAGCTGGGAACAGACTGTGGATGGTCATAGATAGACAGTGAGAGCTGGGAACATACTGTGGATGGTCATAGATAGACAGTGAGAGCTGGGAACAGACTGTGGATGGTCATAGATAGAGTGTGAGAGCTGGGAACAGAGTGTGGATGGTCATAGATAGACAGTGAGAGCTGGGAACAGAGTGTGGATGGTCATAGATAGACAGTGAGAGCTGGGAACAGACTGTGGATGGTCATAGATAGACAGTGAGAGCTGGGAACAGACTGTGGATGGTCATAGATAGACAGTGAGAGCTGGGAACAGAGTGTGGATGGTCATAGATAGAGTGTGAGAGCTGGGAACAGACTGTGGATGGTCATAGATAGAGTGTGAGAGCTGGGAACAGACTGTGGATGGTCATAGATAGAGTGTGAGAGCTGGGAACAGAGTGTGGATGGTCATAGATAGACAGTGAGAGCTGGGAACAGACTGTGGATGGTCATAGATAGAGTGTGAGAGCTGGGAACAGAGTGTGGATGGCCAGAGATAGACAGTGAGAGCTGGGAACAGACTGTGGATGGTCATAGATAGACAGTGAGAGCTGGGAACAGACTGTGGATGGTCATAGATAGAGTGTGAGAGCTGGGAACAGATTGTGGATGGTCATAGATAGACAGTGAGAGCTGGGAACAGACTGTGGATGGTCATAGATAGACAGTGAGAGCTGGGAACAGAGTGTGGATGGTCATAGATAGAGTGCGAAAGCTGGGAACAGACTGTGGATGGTCATAGATAGACAGTGAGAGCTGGGAACATACTGTGGATGGTCATAGATAGACAGTGAGAGCTGGGAACAGACTGTGGATGGTCATAGATAGAGTGTGAGAGCTGGGAACAGAGTGTGGATGGTCATAGATAGACAGTGAGAGCTGGGAACAGAGTGTGGATGGTCATAGATAGACAGTGAGAGCTGGGAACAGACTGTGGATGGTCATAGATAGACAGTGAGAGCTGGGAACAGACTGTGGATGGTCATAGATAGACAGTGAGAGCTGGGAACAGAGTGTGGATGGTCATAGATAGAGTGTGAGAGCTGGGAACAGACTGTGGATGGTCATAGATAGAGTGTGAGAGCTGGGAACAGACTGTGGATGGTCATAGATAGAGTGTGAGAGCTGGGAACAGAGTGTGGATGGTCATAGATAGACAGTGAGAGCTGGGAACAGAGTGTGGATGGTCATAGATAGACAGTGAGTGCTGGGAACAGACTGTGGATGGTCATAGATACAGTGTGAGAGCTGGGAACAGACTGTGGATGGTCATAGATAGACAGTGAGAGCTGGGAACAGAGTGTGGATGGTCATAGATAGACAGTGAGAGCTGGGAACAGAGTGTGGATGGTCATAGATAGACAGTGAGAGCTGGGAACAGAGTGTGGATGGTCATAGATAGACAGTGAGAGCTGGGAACAGACTGTGGATGATCATAGATAGAGTGTGAGAGATGGGAACAGAGTGTGGATTGTCCTAGATAGAGTGTGAGAGCTGGGAACAGACTGTGGATGGTCATAGATAGACAGTGAGAGCTGGGAACAGAGTGTGGATGGTCATAGATAGACAGTGAGAGCTGGGAACAGAGTGTGGATGGTCATAGATAGAGTGTGAGAGCTGGGAACAGACTGTGGATGGTCATAGATAGTGTGTGAGAGCTGGGAACAGAGTGTGGATGGTCATAGATAGAGTGTGAGAGCTGGGAACAGACTGTGGATGGTCATAGATAGACAGTGAGAGCTGGGAACAGACTGTGGATGGTCAAAGATAGACAGTGAGAGCTGGGAACAGACTGTGGATGGTCATAGATAGAGTGTGAAAGCTGGGAACAGACTGTGGATGGTCATAGATAGACAGTGAGAGCTGGGAACAGACTGTGGATGGTCATAGATAGAGTGTGAGAGATGGGAACAGAGTGTGGATGGTCATAGATAGAGTGTGAGAGCTGGGAACAGAGTGTGGATGGTCATAGATAGAGTGTGAGAGCTGGGAACAGAGTGTGGATGGTCATAGATAGACAGTGAGAGCTGGGAACAGACTGTGGATGGTCATAGATAGAGTGTGAGAGCTGGGAACAGATTGTGGATGGTCATAGATAGACATTGAGAGCTGGGAACAGAACGTGGATGGTCATAGATAGACAGTGAGAGCTGGGAACAGACTGTGGATGGTCATAGATAGACAGTGAGAGCTGGGAACAGAGTGTGGATGGTCATCGATAGAGTGTGAGAGCTGGGAACAGAGTGTGGATGGCCATAGATAGACAGTGAGAGCTGGGAACAGACTGTGGATGGCCATAGATAGACAGTGAGAGCTGGGAACAGACTGTGGATGGTCATAGATAGACAGTGAGAGCTGGGAACAGAGTGTGGATGGTTATAGATAGAGTGTGAGAGCTGGGAACAGACTGTGGATGGTCATAGATAGAGTGTGAGAGCTGGGAACAGAGTGTGGATGGTCATCGATAGAGTGTGAGAGCTGGGAACAGAGTGTGGATGGTCATAGATAGAGTGTGAGAGCTGGGAACAGAGTGTGGATGGTCATAGATAGACAGTGAGAGCTGGGAACAGAGTGTGGATGGTCATAGATAGACAGTGAGAGCTGGGAACAGAGTGTGGATGGTCATAGATAGAGTGTGAGAGCTGGGAACAGAGTGTGGATGGTCATAGATAGAGTGTGAGAGCTGGGAACAGAGTGTGGATGGTCATAGATAGACAGTGAGAGCTGGGAAAAGAGTGTGGATGGTCATAGATAGACAGTGAGAGCTGGGAACAGAGTGTGGATGGTCATAGATAGACAGTGAGAGCTGGGAACAGAGTGTGGATGGTCATAGATAGACAGTGAGAGCTGGGAACAGACTGTGGATGGTCATAGATAGACAGTGAGAGCTGGAAACAGAGTGTGGATGGTCATAGATAGACAGTGAGAGCTGGGAACAGACTGTGGATGGTCATAGATAGAGTGTGAGAGCTGGGAACAGAGTGTGGATGGTCATAGATAGACAGTGAGAGCTGGGAACAGACTGTGGATGGTCATAGATAAACAGTGAGAGCTGGGAACAGAGTGTGGATGGTCATAGATAGACAGTGAGAGCTGGGAACAGAGTGTGGATGGTCATAGATAGAGTGTGAGAGCTGGGAACAGAGTGTGGATGGTCATAGATAGAGTGTGAGAGCTGGGAACAGAGTGTGGATGGTCATAGATAGACAGTGAGAGCTGGGAACAGAGTGTGGATGGTCATAGATAGACAGTGAGAGCTGGGAACAGACTGTGGATGGTCATAGATAGACAGTGAGAGCTGGGAACAGACTGGATGGTCATAGATAAACAGTGAGAGCTGGGAACAGAGTGTGGATGGTCATAGATAGAGTGTGAGAGCTGGGAACAGACTGTGGATGGTCATAGATAGAGTGTGAGAGCTGGGAACAGACTGTGGATGGTCATAGATAGAGTGTGAGAGCTGGGAACAGAGTGTGGATGGTCATAGATAGACAGTGAGAGCTGGGAACAGAGTGTGGATGGTCATAGATAGACAGTGAGAGCTGGGAACAGACTGTGGATGGTCATAGATACAGTGTGAGAGCTGGGAACAGACTGTGGATGGTCATAGATAGACAGTGAGAGCTGGGAACAGAGTGTGGATGGTCATAGATAGAGTGCGAAAGCTGGGAACAGACTGTGGATGGTCATAGATAGACAGTGAGAGCTGGGAACATACTGTGGATGGTCATAGATAGACAGTGAGAGCTGGGAACAGACTGTGGATGGTCATAGATAGAGTGTGAGAGCTGGGAACAGAGTGTGGATGGTCATAGATAGACAGTGAGAGCTGGGAACAGACTGTGGATGGTCATAGATAGACAGTGAGAGCTCGGAACAGAGTGTGGATGGTCATAGATAGACAGTGAGAGCTGGGAACAGAGTGTGGATGGTCATAGATAGACAGTGAGAGCTGGGAACAGAGTGTGGATGGTCATAGATAGACAGTGAGAGCTGGGAACAGACTGTGGATGGTCATAGATAGACAGTGAGAGCTGGGAACAGAGTGTGGATGGTCATAGATAGACAGTGAGAGCTGGGAACAGACTGTGGATGGTCATAGATAGACAGTGAGAGCTGGGAACAGAGTGTGGATGGTCATAGATAGACAGTGAGAGCTGGGAACAGACTGTGGATGGTCATAGATAGACAGTGAGAGCTCGGAACAGAGTGTGGATGGTCATAGATAGACAGTGAGAGCTGGGAACAGAGTGTGGATGGTCATAGATAGAGTGTGAGAGCTGGGAACAGAGTGTGGATGGTCATAGATAGAGTGTGAGAGCTGGGAACAGAGTGTGGATGGTCATAGATAGACAGTGAGAGCTGGGAACAGACTGTGGATGGTCATAGATAGACAGTGAGAGCTGGGAACAGACTGTGGATGGTCATAGATAGAGTGTGAGAGCTGGGAACAGACTGTGGATGGTCATAGATAGAGTGTGAGAGCTGGGAACAGAGTGTGGATGGTCATAGATAGAGTGTGAGAGCTGGGAACAGAGTGTGGATGGTCATAGATAGACAGTGAGAGCTGGGAACAGACTGTGGATGGTCATAGATAGACAGTGAGAGCTGGGAACAGACTGTGGATGGTCATAGATAGAGTGTGAGAGCTGGGAACAGACTGTGGATGGTCATGGATAGACAGTGAGAGCTGGGAACAGAGTGTGGATGGTCATAGATAGACAGTGAGAGCTGGGAACAGACTGTGGATGGTCATAGATAGACAGTGAGAGCTGGGAACAGACTGTGGATGGTCATAGATAGACAGTGAGAGCTGGGAACAGACTGTGGATGGTCATAGATAGAGTGTGAGAGCTGGGAACAGACTGTGGATGGTCATAGATAGAGTGTGAGAGCTGGGAACAGACTGTGGATGGTCATAGATAGAGTGTGAGAGCTGGGAACAGAGTGTGGATGGTCATAGATAGACAGTGAGAGCTGGGAACAGAGTGTGGATGGTCATAGATAGACAGTGAGTGCTGGGAACAGACTGTGGATGGTCATAGATACAGTGTGAGAGCTGGGAACAGACTGTGGATGGTCATAGATAGACAGTGAGAGCTGGGAACAGAGTGTGGATGGTCATAGATAGACAGTGAGAGCTGGGAACAGAGTGTGGATGGTCATAGATAGACAGTGAGAGCTGGGAACAGAGTGTGGATGGTCATAGATAGACAGTGAGAGCTGGGAACAGACTGTGGATGATCATAGATAGAGTGTGAGAGATGGGAACAGAGTGTGGATTGTCCTAGATAGAGTGTGAGAGCTGGGAACAGACTGTGGATGGTCATAGATAGACAGTGAGAGCTGGGAACAGAGTGTGGATGGTCATAGATAGACAGTGAGAGCTGGGAACAGAGTGTGGATGGTCATAGATAGAGTGTGAGAGCTGGGAACAGACTGTGGATGGTCATAGATAGTGTGTGAGAGCTGGGAACAGAGTGTGGATGGTCATAGATAGAGTGTGAGAGCTGGGAACAGACTGTGGATGGTCATAGATAGACAGTGAGAGCTGGGAACAGACTGTGGATGGTCAAAGATAGACAGTGAGAGCTGGGAACAGACTGTGGATGGTCATAGATAGAGTGTGAAAGCTGGGAACAGACTGTGGATGGTCATAGATAGACAGTGAGAGCTGGGAACAGACTGTGGATGGTCATAGATAGAGTGTGAGAGATGGGAACAGAGTGTGGATGGTCATAGATAGAGTGTGAGAGCTGGGAACAGAGTGTGGATGGTCATAGATAGAGTGTGAGAGCTGGGAACAGAGTGTGGATGGTCATAGATAGACAGTGAGAGCTGGGAACAGACTGTGGATGGTCATAGATAGAGTGTGAGAGCTGGGAACAGATTGTGGATGGTCATAGATAGACATTGAGAGCTGGGAACAGAACGTGGATGGTCATAGATAGACAGTGAGAGCTGGGAACAGACTGTGGATGGTCATAGATAGACAGTGAGAGCTGGGAACAGAGTGTGGATGGTCATCGATAGAGTGTGAGAGCTGGGAACAGAGTGTGGATGGCCATAGATAGACAGTGAGAGCTGGGAACAGACTGTGGATGGCCATAGATAGACAGTGAGAGCTGGGAACAGACTGTGGATGGTCATAGATAGACAGTGAGAGCTGGGAACAGAGTGTGGATGGTTATAGATAGAGTGTGAGAGCTGGGAACAGACTGTGGATGGTCATAGATAGAGTGTGAGAGCTGGGAACAGAGTGTGGATGGTCATCGATAGAGTGTGAGAGCTGGGAACAGAGTGTGGATGGTCATAGATAGAGTGTGAGAGCTGGGAACAGAGTGTGGATGGTCATAGATAGACAGTGAGAGCTGGGAACAGAGTGTGGATGGTCATAGATAGACAGTGAGAGCTGGGAACAGAGTGTGGATGGTCATAGATAGAGTGTGAGAGCTGGGAACAGAGTGTGGATGGTCATAGATAGAGTGTGAGAGCTGGGAACAGAGTGTGGATGGTCATAGATAGACAGTGAGAGCTGGGAAAAGAGTGTGGATGGTCATAGATAGACAGTGAGAGCTGGGAACAGAGTGTGGATGGTCATAGATAGACAGTGAGAGCTGGGAACAGAGTGTGGATGGTCATAGATAGACAGTGAGAGCTGGGAACAGACTGTGGATGGTCATAGATAGACAGTGAGAGCTGGAAACAGAGTGTGGATGGTCATAGATAGACAGTGAGAGCTGGGAACAGACTGTGGATGGTCATAGATAGAGTGTGAGAGCTGGGAACAGAGTGTGGATGGTCATAGATAGACAGTGAGAGCTGGGAACAGACTGTGGATGGTCATAGATAAACAGTGAGAGCTGGGAACAGAGTGTGGATGGTCATAGATAGACAGTGAGAGCTGGGAACAGAGTGTGGATGGTCATAGATAGAGTGTGAGAGCTGGGAACAGAGTGTGGATGGTCATAGATAGAGTGTGAGAGCTGGGAACAGAGTGTGGATGGTCATAGATAGACAGTGAGAGCTGGGAACAGAGTGTGGATGGTCATAGATAGACAGTGAGAGCTGGGAACAGACTGTGGATGGTCATCGATAGACAGTGAGAGCTGGGAACAGACTGTGGATGGTCATAGATAGACAGTGAGAGCTGGGAACAGAGTGTGGATGGTCATAGATAGAGTGTGAGAGCTGGGAACAGACTGTGGATGGTCATAGATAGAGTGTGAGAGCTGGGAACAGACTGTGGATGGTCATAGATAGAGTGTGAGAGCTGGGAACAGAGTGTGGATGGTCATAGATAGACAGTGAGAGCTGGGAACAGAGTGTGGATGGTCATAGATAGAGTGCGAAAGCTGGGAACAGACTGTGGATGGTCATAGATAGACAGTGAGAGCTGGGAACATACTGTGGATGGTCATAGATAGACAGTGAGAGCTGGGAACAGACTGTGGATGGTCATAGATAGAGTGTGAGAGCTGGGAACAGAGTGTGGATGGTCATAGATAGACAGTGAGAGCTGGGAACAGACTGTGGATGGTCATAGATAGACAGTGAGAGCTCGGAACAGAGTGTGGATGGTCATAGATAGACAGTGAGAGCTGGGAACAGAGTGTGGATGGTCATAGATAGACAGTGAGAGCTGGGAACAGAGTGTGGATGGTCATAGATAGACAGTGAGAGCTGGGAACAGACTGTGGATGGTCATAGATAGACAGTGAGAGCTGGGAACAGAGTGTGGATGGTCATAGATAGACAGTGAGAGCTGGGAACAGACTGTGGATGGTCATAGATAGACAGTGAGAGCTGGGAACAGAGTGTGGATGGTCATAGATAGACAGTGAGAGCTGGGAACAGACTGTGGATGGTCATAGATAGACAGTGAGAGCTCGGAACAGAGTGTGGATGGTCATAGATAGACAGTGAGAGCTGGGAACAGAGTGTGGATGGTCATAGATAGAGTGTGAGAGCTGGGAACAGAGTGTGGATGGTCATAGATAGAGTGTGAGAGCTGGGAACAGAGTGTGGATGGTCATAGATAGACAGTGAGAGCTGGGAACAGACTGTGGATGGTCATAGATAGACAGTGAGAGCTGGGAACAGACTGTGGATGGTCATAGATAGAGTGTGAGAGCTGGGAACAGACTGTGGATGGTCATAGATAGAGTGTGAGAGCTGGGAACAGAGTGTGGATGGTCATAGATAGAGTGTGAGAGCTGGGAACAGAGTGTGGATGGTCATAGATAGACAGTGAGAGCTGGGAACAGACTGTGGATGGTCATAGATAGACAGTGAGAGCTGGGAACAGACTGTGGATGGTCATAGATAGAGTGTGAGAGCTGGGAACAGACTGTGGATGGTCATGGATAGACAGTGAGAGCTGGGAACAGAGTGTGGATGGTCATAGATAGACAGTGAGAGCTGGGAACAGACTGTGGATGGTCATAGATAGAGTGTGAGAGCTGGGAACAGACTGTGGATGGTCATAGATAGACAGTGAGAGCTGGGAACAGACTGTGGATGGTCATAGATAGAGTGTGAGAGCTGGGAACAGACTGTGGATGGTCATAGATAGAGTGTGAGAGCTGGGAACAGACTGTGGATGGTCATAGATAGAGTGTGAGAGCTGGGAACAGACTGTGGATGGTCATAGATAGAGTGTGAGAGCTGGGAACAGACTGTGGATGGTCAAAGATAGAGTGTGAGAGCTGGGAACAGACTGTGGATGGTCATAGATAGAGTGTGAGAGCTGGGAACAGACTGTGGATGGTCATAGATAGACAGTGAGAGCTGGGAACAGAGTGTGGATGGTCATAGATAGACAGTGAGAGCTGGGAACAGAGTGTGGATGGCCATAGATAGAGTGTGAGAGCTGGGAACAGACTGTGGATGGTCATAGATAGACAGTGAGAGCTGGGAACAGAGCGTGGATGGTCATAGATAGAGTGTGAGAGCTGGGAACAGAGTGTGGATGGTCATAGATAGAGTGTGAGAGCTGGGAACAGACTGTGGATGGTCATAGATAGAGTGTGAGAGCTGGGAACAGACTGTGGATGGTCATAGATATACAGTGAGAGCTGGGAACAGAGTGTGGATGGTCATAGATAGACAGTGAGAGCTGGGAACAGAGTGTGGATGGCCATAGATAGAGTGTGAGAGCTGGGAACAGACTGTGGATGGTCATAGATAGACAGTGAGAGCTGGGAACAGAGTGTGGATGGTCATAGATAGACAGTGAGATCTGGGAACAGAGTGTGGATGGTCATAGATAGACAGTGAGAGCTGGGAACAGACTGTGGATGGTCATAGATAGAGTGTGAGAGCTGGGAACAGAGTGTGGATGGTCATAGATAGACAGTGAGAGCTGGGAACAGACTGTGGATGGTCATAGATAGACAGTGAGAGCTGGGAACAGAGTGTGGATGGCCATAGATAGAATGTGAGAGCTGGGAACAGACTGTGGATGGTCATAGATAGAGTGTGAGAGCTGGGAACAGAGTGTGGATGGTCATAGATAGAGTGTGAGAGCTGGGAACAGACTGTGGATGGTCATAGATAGAGTGTGAGAGCTGGGAACAGAGTGTGGATGGTCATAGATAGACAGTGAGAGCTGGGAACAGAGTGTGGATGTTCATAGATAGACAGTGAGAGCTGGGAACAGACTGTGGATGGTCATAGATAGACAGTGAGAGCTGGGAACAGACTGTGGATGGTCATAGATAGACAGTGAGAGCTGGGAACAGACTGTGGATGGTCATAGATAGACAGTGAGAGCTGGGAACAGACTTTGGATGGTCATAGATAGACAGTGAGAGCTGGGAACAGACTGTGGATGGTCATAGATAGAGTGTGAGAGCTGGGAACAGAGTGTGGATGGTCATAGATAGACAGTGAGATCTGGGAACATACTGTGGATGGTCATAGATAGAGTGTGAGAGCTGGGAACAGAGTGTGGATGGCCAGAGATAGACAGTGAGAGCTGGGAACAGACTGTGGATGGTCATAGATAGACAGTGAGAGCTGGGAACAGACTGTGGATGGTCATAGATAGAGTGCGAGAGCTGGGAACAGATTGTGGATGGTCATAGATAGACATTGAGAGCTGGGAACAGAACGTGGATGGTCATAGATAGACAGTGAGAGCTGGGAACAGACTGTGGATGGTCATAGATAGAGTGTGAGAGCTGGGAACAGACTGTGGATGGTCATAGATAGAGTGTGAGAGCTGGGAACAGAGTGTGGATGGTCATAGATAGACAGTGAGAGCTGGGAACAGAGTGTGGATGGTCATCGATAGAGTGTGAGAGCTGGGAACAGAGTGTGGATGGCCATAGATAGACAGTGAGAGCTGGGAACAGACTGTGGATGGCCATAGATAGACAGTGAGAGCTGGGAACAGACTGTGGATGGTCATAGATAGACAGTGAGAGCTGGGAACAGACTGTGGATGGTCATAGATAGAGTGTGAGAGATGGGAACAGAGTGTGGATGGTCATAGATAGAGTGTGAGAGCTGGGAACAGAGTGTGGATGGTCATAGATAGAGTGTGAGAGCTGGGAACAGAGTGTGGATGGTCATAGATAGACAGTGAGAGCTGGGAACAGACTGTGGATGGTCATAGATAGAGTGTGAGAGCTGGGAACAGAGTGTGGATGGCCAGAGATAGACAGTGAGAGCTGGGAACAGACTGTGGATGGTCATAGATAGACAGTGAGAGCTGGGAACAGACTGTGGATGGTCATAGATAGAGTGTGAGAGCTGGGAACAGATTGTGGATGTTCATAGATAGACAGTGAGAGCTGGGAACAGACTGTGGATGGTCATAGATAGACAGTGAGAGCTGGGAACAGAGTGTGGATGGTCATAGATAGAGTGCGAAAGCTGGGAACAGACTGTGGATGGTCATAGATAGACAGTGAGAGCTGGGAACATACTGTGGATGGTCATAGATAGACAGTGAGAGCTGGGAACAGAGTGTGGATGGTCATAGATAGACAGTGAGTGCTGGGAACAGACTGTGGATGGTCATAGATACAGTGTGAGAGCTGGGAACAGAGTGTGGATGGTCATAGATAGACAGTGAGAGCTGGGAACAGAGTGTGGATGGTCATAGATAGACAGTGAGAGCTGGGAACAGAGTGTGGATGGTCATAGATAGAGTGTGAGAGCTGGGAACAGAGTGTGGATGGTCATAGATAGAGTGTGAGAGCTGGGAACAGAGTGTGGATGGTCATAGATAGACAGTGAGAGCTGGGAAAAGAGTGTGGATGGTCATAGATAGACAGTGAGAGCTGGGAACAGAGTGTGGATGGTCATAGATAGACAGTGAGAGCTGGGAACAGAGTGTGGATGGTCATAGATAGACAGTGAGAGCTGGGAACAGACTGTGGATGGTCATAGATAGACAGTGAGAGCTGGAAACAGAGTGTGGATGGTCATAGATAGACAGTGAGAGCTGGGAACAGACTGTGGATGGTCATAGATAGAGTGTGAGAGCTGGGAACAGAGTGTGGATGGTCATAGATAGACAGTGAGAGCTGGGAACAGACTGTGGATGGTCATAGATAAACAGTGAGAGCTGGGAACAGAGTGTGGATGGTCATAGATAGACAGTGAGAGCTGGGAACAGAGTGTGGATGGTCATAGATAGAGTGTGAGAGCTGGGAACAGAGTGTGGATGGTCACAGATAGAGTGTGAGAGCTGGGAACAGAGTGTGGATGGTCATAGATAGACAGTGAGAGCTGGGAACAGAGTGTGGATGGTCATAGATAGACAGTGAGAGCTGGGAACAGACTGTGGATGGTCATAGATAGACAGTGAGAGCTGGGAACAGACTGTGGATGGTCATAGATAGACAGTGAGAGCTGGGAACAGAGTGTGGATGGTCATAGATAGAGTGTGAGAGCTGGGAACAGACTGTGGATGGTCATAGATAGAGTGTGAGAGCTGGGAACAGACTGTGGATGGTCATAGATAGAGTGTGAGAGCTGGGAACAGAGTGTGGATGGTCATAGATAGACAGTGAGAGCTGGGAACAGAGTGTGGATGGTCATAGATAGACAGTGAGAGCTGGGAACAGACTGTGGATGGTCATAGATACAGTGTGAGAGCTGGGAACAGACTGTGGATGGTCATAGATAGACAGTGAGAGCTGGGAACAGAGTGTGGATGGTCATAGATAGAGTGCGAAAGCTGGGAACAGACTGTGGATGGTCATAGATAGACAGTGAGAGCTGGGAACATACTGTGGATGGTCATAGATAGACAGTGAGAGCTGGGAACAGACTGTGGATGGTCATAGATAGAGTGTGAGAGCTGGGAACAGAGTGTGGATGGTCATAGATAGACAGTGAGAGCTGGGAACAGACTGTGGATGGTCATAGATAGACAGTGAGAGCTGGGAACAGACTGTGGATGGTCATAGATAGAGTGCGAGAGCTGGGAACAGATTGTGGATGGTCATAGATAGACATTGAGAGCTGGGAACAGAACGTGGATGGTCATAGATAGACAGTGAGAGCTGGGAACAGACTGTGGATGGTCATAGATAGAGTGTGAGAGCTGGGAACAGACTGTGGATGGTCATAGATAGAGTGTGAGAGCTGGGAACAGAGTGTGGATGGTCATAGATAGACAGTGAGAGCTGGGAACAGAGTGTGGATGGTCATCGATAGAGTGTGAGAGCTGGGAACAGAGTGTGGATGGCCATAGATAGACAGTGAGAGCTGGGAACAGACTGTGGATGGCCATAGATAGACAGTGAGAGCTGGGAACAGACTGTGGATGGTCATAGATAGACAGTGAGAGCTGGGAACAGACTGTGGATGGTCATAGATAGACAGTGAGAGCTGGGAACAGAGTGTGGATGGTCATAGATAGAGTGTGAGAGCTGGGAACAGAGTGTGGATGGTCATAGATAGACAGTGAGAGCTGGGAACAGAGTGTGGATGGTCATAGATAGAGTGCGAAAGCTGGGAACAGACTGTGGATGGTCATAGATAGACAGTGAGAGCTGGGAACATACTGTGGATGGTCATAGATAGACAGTGAGAGCTGGGAACAGACTGTGGATGGTCATAGATAGAGTGTGAGAGCTGGGAACAGAGTGTGGATGGTCATAGATAGACAGTGAGAGCTGGGAACAGACTGTGGATGGTCATAGATAGACAGTGAGAGCTCGGAACAGAGTGTGGATGGTCATAGATAGACAGTGAGAGCTGGGAACAGAGTGTGGATGGTCATAGATAGACAGTGAGAGCTGGGAACAGAGTGTGGATGGTCATAGATAGACAGTGAGAGCTGGGAACAGACTGTGGATGGTCATAGATAGACAGTGAGAGCTGGGAACAGAGTGTGGATGGTCATAGATAGACAGTGAGAGCTGGGAACAGACTGTGGATGGTCATAGATAGACAGTGAGAGCTGGGAACAGAGTGTGGATGGTCATAGATAGACAGTGAGAGCTGGGAACAGACTGTGGATGGTCATAGATAGACAGTGAGAGCTCGGAACAGAGTGTGGATGGTCATAGATAGACAGTGAGAGCTGGGAACAGAGTGTGGATGGTCATAGATAGAGTGTGAGAGCTGGGAACAGAGTGTGGATGGTCATAGATAGAGTGTGAGAGCTGGGAACAGAGTGTGGATGGTCATAGATAGACAGTGAGAGCTGGGAACAGACTGTGGATGGTCATAGATAGACAGTGAGAGCTGGGAACAGACTGTGGATGGTCATAGATAGAGTGTGAGAGCTGGGAACAGACTGTGGATGGTCATAGATAGAGTGTGAGAGCTGGGAACAGAGTGTGGATGGTCATAGATAGAGTGTGAGAGCTGGGAACAGAGTGTGGATGGTCATAGATAGACAGTGAGAGCTGGGAACAGACTGTGGATGGTCATAGATAGACAGTGAGAGCTGGGAACAGACTGTGGATGGTCATAGATAGAGTGTGAGAGCTGGGAACAGACTGTGGATGGTCATGGATAGACAGTGAGAGCTGGGAACAGAGTGTGGATGGTCATAGATAGACAGTGAGAGCTGGGAACAGACTGTGGATGGTCATAGATAGAGTGTGAGAGCTGGGAACAGACTGTGGATGGTCATAGATAGACAGTGAGAGCTGGGAACAGACTGTGGATGGTCATAGATAGAGTGTGAGAGCTGGGAACAGACTGTGGATGGTCATAGATAGAGTGTGAGAGCTGGGAACAGACTGTGGATGGTCATAGATAGAGTGTGAGAGCTGGGAACAGACTGTGGATGGTCATAGATAGAGTGTGAGAGCTGGGAACAGACTGTGGATGGTCAAAGATAGAGTGTGAGAGCTGGGAACAGACTGTGGATGGTCATAGATAGAGTGTGAGAGCTGGGAACAGACTGTGGATGGTCATAGATAGACAGTGAGAGCTGGGAACAGAGTGTGGATGGTCATAGATAGACAGTGAGAGCTGGGAACAGAGTGTGGATGGCCATAGATAGAGTGTGAGAGCTGGGAACAGACTGTGGATGGTCATAGATAGACAGTGAGAGCTGGGAACAGAGCGTGGATGGTCATAGATAGAGTGTGAGAGCTGGGAACAGAGTGTGGATGGTCATAGATAGAGTGTGAGAGCTGGGAACAGACTGTGGATGGTCATAGATAGAGTGTGAGAGCTGGGAACAGACTGTGGATGGTCATAGATATACAGTGAGAGCTGGGAACAGAGTGTGGATGGTCATAGATAGACAGTGAGAGCTGGGAACAGAGTGTGGATGGCCATAGATAGAGTGTGAGAGCTGGGAACAGACTGTGGATGGTCATAGATAGACAGTGAGAGCTGGGAACAGAGTGTGGATGGTCATAGATAGACAGTGAGATCTGGGAACAGAGTGTGGATGGTCATAGATAGACAGTGAGAGCTGGGAACAGACTGTGGATGGTCATAGATAGAGTGTGAGAGCTGGGAACAGAGTGTGGATGGTCATAGATAGACAGTGAGAGCTGGGAACAGACTGTGGATGGTCATAGATAGACAGTGAGAGCTGGGAACAGAGTGTGGATGGCCATAGATAGAATGTGAGAGCTGGGAACAGACTGTGGATGGTCATAGATAGAGTGTGAGAGCTGGGAACAGAGTGTGGATGGTCATAGATAGAGTGTGAGAGCTGGGAACAGACTGTGGATGGTCATAGATAGAGTGTGAGAGCTGGGAACAGAGTGTGGATGGTCATAGATAGACAGTGAGAGCTGGGAACAGAGTGTGGATGTTCATAGATAGACAGTGAGAGCTGGGAACAGACTGTGGATGGTCATAGATAGACAGTGAGAGCTGGGAACAGACTGTGGATGGTCATAGATAGACAGTGAGAGCTGGGAACAGACTGTGGATGGTCATAGATAGACAGTGAGAGCTGGGAACAGACTTTGGATGGTCATAGATAGACAGTGAGAGCTGGGAACAGACTGTGGATGGTCATAGATAGAGTGTGAGAGCTGGGAACAGAGTGTGGATGGTCATAGATAGACAGTGAGATCTGGGAACATACTGTGGATGGTCATAGATAGAGTGTGAGAGCTGGGAACAGAGTGTGGATGGCCAGAGATAGACAGTGAGAGCTGGGAACAGACTGTGGATGGTCATAGATAGACAGTGAGAGCTGGGAACAGACTGTGGATGGTCATAGATAGAGTGCGAGAGCTGGGAACAGATTGTGGATGGTCATAGATAGACATTGAGAGCTGGGAACAGAACGTGGATGGTCATAGATAGACAGTGAGAGCTGGGAACAGACTGTGGATGGTCATAGATAGAGTGTGAGAGCTGGGAACAGACTGTGGATGGTCATAGATAGAGTGTGAGAGCTGGGAACAGAGTGTGGATGGTCATAGATAGACAGTGAGAGCTGGGAACAGAGTGTGGATGGTCATCGATAGAGTGTGAGAGCTGGGAACAGAGTGTGGATGGCCATAGATAGACAGTGAGAGCTGGGAACAGACTGTGGATGGCCATAGATAGACAGTGAGAGCTGGGAACAGACTGTGGATGGTCATAGATAGACAGTGAGAGCTGGGAACAGACTGTGGATGGTCATAGATAGAGTGTGAGAGATGGGAACAGAGTGTGGATGGTCATAGATAGAGTGTGAGAGCTGGGAACAGAGTGTGGATGGTCATAGATAGAGTGTGAGAGCTGGGAACAGAGTGTGGATGGTCATAGATAGACAGTGAGAGCTGGGAACAGACTGTGGATGGTCATAGATAGAGTGTGAGAGCTGGGAACAGAGTGTGGATGGCCAGAGATAGACAGTGAGAGCTGGGAACAGACTGTGGATGGTCATAGATAGACAGTGAGAGCTGGGAACAGACTGTGGATGGTCATAGATAGAGTGTGAGAGCTGGGAACAGATTGTGGATGTTCATAGATAGACAGTGAGAGCTGGGAACAGACTGTGGATGGTCATAGATAGACAGTGAGAGCTGGGAACAGAGTGTGGATGGTCATAGATAGAGTGCGAAAGCTGGGAACAGACTGTGGATGGTCATAGATAGACAGTGAGAGCTGGGAACATACTGTGGATGGTCATAGATAGACAGTGAGAGCTGGGAACAGAGTGTGGATGGTCATAGATAGACAGTGAGTGCTGGGAACAGACTGTGGATGGTCATAGATACAGTGTGAGAGCTGGGAACAGAGTGTGGATGGTCATAGATAGACAGTGAGAGCTGGGAACAGAGTGTGGATGGTCATAGATAGACAGTGAGAGCTGGGAACAGAGTGTGGATGGTCATAGATAGAGTGTGAGAGCTGGGAACAGAGTGTGGATGGTCATAGATAGAGTGTGAGAGCTGGGAACAGAGTGTGGATGGTCATAGATAGACAGTGAGAGCTGGGAAAAGAGTGTGGATGGTCATAGATAGACAGTGAGAGCTGGGAACAGAGTGTGGATGGTCATAGATAGACAGTGAGAGCTGGGAACAGAGTGTGGATGGTCATAGATAGACAGTGAGAGCTGGGAACAGACTGTGGATGGTCATAGATAGACAGTGAGAGCTGGAAACAGAGTGTGGATGGTCATAGATAGACAGTGAGAGCTGGGAACAGACTGTGGATGGTCATAGATAGAGTGTGAGAGCTGGGAACAGAGTGTGGATGGTCATAGATAGACAGTGAGAGCTGGGAACAGACTGTGGATGGTCATAGATAAACAGTGAGAGCTGGGAACAGAGTGTGGATGGTCATAGATAGACAGTGAGAGCTGGGAACAGAGTGTGGATGGTCATAGATAGAGTGTGAGAGCTGGGAACAGAGTGTGGATGGTCACAGATAGAGTGTGAGAGCTGGGAACAGAGTGTGGATGGTCATAGATAGACAGTGAGAGCTGGGAACAGAGTGTGGATGGTCATAGATAGACAGTGAGAGCTGGGAACAGACTGTGGATGGTCATAGATAGACAGTGAGAGCTGGGAACAGACTGTGGATGGTCATAGATAGACAGTGAGAGCTGGGAACAGAGTGTGGATGGTCATAGATAGAGTGTGAGAGCTGGGAACAGACTGTGGATGGTCATAGATAGAGTGTGAGAGCTGGGAACAGACTGTGGATGGTCATAGATAGAGTGTGAGAGCTGGGAACAGAGTGTGGATGGTCATAGATAGACAGTGAGAGCTGGGAACAGAGTGTGGATGGTCATAGATAGACAGTGAGAGCTGGGAACAGACTGTGGATGGTCATAGATACAGTGTGAGAGCTGGGAACAGACTGTGGATGGTCATAGATAGACAGTGAGAGCTGGGAACAGAGTGTGGATGGTCATAGATAGAGTGCGAAAGCTGGGAACAGACTGTGGATGGTCATAGATAGACAGTGAGAGCTGGGAACATACTGTGGATGGTCATAGATAGACAGTGAGAGCTGGGAACAGACTGTGGATGGTCATAGATAGAGTGTGAGAGCTGGGAACAGAGTGTGGATGGTCATAGATAGACAGTGAGAGCTGGGAACAGACTGTGGATGGTCATAGATAGACAGTGAGAGCTGGGAACAGACTGTGGATGGTCATAGATAGAGTGCGAGAGCTGGGAACAGATTGTGGATGGTCATAGATAGACATTGAGAGCTGGGAACAGAACGTGGATGGTCATAGATAGACAGTGAGAGCTGGGAACAGACTGTGGATGGTCATAGATAGAGTGTGAGAGCTGGGAACAGACTGTGGATGGTCATAGATAGAGTGTGAGAGCTGGGAACAGAGTGTGGATGGTCATAGATAGACAGTGAGAGCTGGGAACAGAGTGTGGATGGTCATCGATAGAGTGTGAGAGCTGGGAACAGAGTGTGGATGGCCATAGATAGACAGTGAGAGCTGGGAACAGACTGTGGATGGCCATAGATAGACAGTGAGAGCTGGGAACAGACTGTGGATGGTCATAGATAGACAGTGAGAGCTGGGAACAGACTGTGGATGGTCATAGATAGAGTGTGAGAGATGGGAACAGAGTGTGGATGGTCATAGATAGAGTGTGAGAGCTGGGAACAGAGTGTGGATGGTCATAGATAGAGTGTGAGAGCTGGGAACAGAGTGTGGATGGTCATAGATAGACAGTGAGAGCTGGGAACAGACTGTGGATGGTCATAGATAGAGTGTGAGAGCTGGGAACAGAGTGTGGATGGCCAGAGATAGACAGTGAGAGCTGGGAACAGACTGTGGATGGTCATAGATAGACAGTGAGAGCTGGGAACAGACTGTGGATGGTCATAGATAGAGTGTGAGAGCTGGGAACAGATTGTGGATGTTCATAGATAGACAGTGAGAGCTGGGAACAGACTGTGGATGGTCATAGATAGACAGTGAGAGCTGGGAACAGAGTGTGGATGGTCATAGATAGAGTGCGAAAGCTGGGAACAGACTGTGGATGGTCATAGATAGACAGTGAGAGCTGGGAACATACTGTGGATGGTCATAGATAGACAGTGAGAGCTGGGAACAGAGTGTGGATGGTCATAGATAGACAGTGAGTGCTGGGAACAGACTGTGGATGGTCATAGATACAGTGTGAGAGCTGGGAACAGAGTGTGGATGGTCATAGATAGACAGTGAGAGCTGGGAACAGAGTGTGGATGGTCATAGATAGACAGTGAGAGCTGGGAACAGAGTGTGGATGGTCATAGATAGAGTGTGAGAGCTGGGAACAGAGTGTGGATGGTCATAGATAGAGTGTGAGAGCTGGGAACAGAGTGTGGATGGTCATAGATAGACAGTGAGAGCTGGGAAAAGAGTGTGGATGGTCATAGATAGACAGTGAGAGCTGGGAACAGAGTGTGGATGGTCATAGATAGACAGTGAGAGCTGGGAACAGAGTGTGGATGGTCATAGATAGACAGTGAGAGCTGGGAACAGACTGTGGATGGTCATAGATAGACAGTGAGAGCTGGAAACAGAGTGTGGATGGTCATAGATAGACAGTGAGAGCTGGGAACAGACTGTGGATGGTCATAGATAGAGTGTGAGAGCTGGGAACAGAGTGTGGATGGTCATAGATAGACAGTGAGAGCTGGGAACAGACTGTGGATGGTCATAGATAAACAGTGAGAGCTGGGAACAGAGTGTGGATGGTCATAGATAGACAGTGAGAGCTGGGAACAGAGTGTGGATGGTCATAGATAGAGTGTGAGAGCTGGGAACAGAGTGTGGATGGTCACAGATAGAGTGTGAGAGCTGGGAACAGAGTGTGGATGGTCATAGATAGACAGTGAGAGCTGGGAACAGAGTGTGGATGGTCATAGATAGACAGTGAGAGCTGGGAACAGACTGTGGATGGTCATAGATAGACAGTGAGAGCTGGGAACAGACTGTGGATGGTCATAGATAGACAGTGAGAGCTGGGAACAGAGTGTGGATGGTCATAGATAGAGTGTGAGAGCTGGGAACAGACTGTGGATGGTCATAGATAGAGTGTGAGAGCTGGGAACAGACTGTGGATGGTCATAGATAGAGTGTGAGAGCTGGGAACAGAGTGTGGATGGTCATAGATAGACAGTGAGAGCTGGGAACAGAGTGTGGATGGTCATAGATAGACAGTGAGAGCTGGGAACAGACTGTGGATGGTCATAGATACAGTGTGAGAGCTGGGAACAGACTGTGGATGGTCATAGATAGACAGTGAGAGCTGGGAACAGAGTGTGGATGGTCATAGATAGAGTGCGAAAGCTGGGAACAGACTGTGGATGGTCATAGATAGACAGTGAGAGCTGGGAACATACTGTGGATGGTCATAGATAGACAGTGAGAGCTGGGAACAGACTGTGGATGGTCATAGATAGAGTGTGAGAGCTGGGAACAGAGTGTGGATGGTCATAGATAGACAGTGAGAGCTGGGAACAGACTGTGGATGGTCATAGATAGACAGTGAGAGCTCGGAACAGAGTGTGGATGGTCATAGATAGACAGTGAGAGCTGGGAACAGAGTGTGGATGGTCATAGATAGACAGTGAGAGCTGGGAACAGAGTGTGGATGGTCATAGATAGACAGTGAGAGCTGGGAACAGACTGTGGATGGTCATAGATAGACAGTGAGAGCTGGGAACAGAGTGTGGATGGTCATAGATAGACAGTGAGAGCTGGGAACAGACTGTGGATGGTCATAGATAGACAGTGAGAGCTGGGAACAGAGTGTGGATGGTCATAGATAGACAGTGAGAGCTGGGAACAGACTGTGGATGGTCATAGATAGACAGTGAGAGCTCGGAACAGAGTGTGGATGGTCATAGATAGACAGTGAGAGCTGGGAACAGAGTGTGGATGGTCATAGATAGAGTGTGAGAGCTGGGAACAGAGTGTGGATGGTCATAGATAGAGTGTGAGAGCTGGGAACAGAGTGTGGATGGTCATAGATAGACAGTGAGAGCTGGGAACAGACTGTGGATGGTCATAGATAGACAGTGAGAGCTGGGAACAGACTGTGGATGGTCATAGATAGAGTGTGAGAGCTGGGAACAGACTGTGGATGGTCATAGATAGAGTGTGAGAGCTGGGAACAGAGTGTGGATGGTCATAGATAGAGTGTGAGAGCTGGGAACAGAGTGTGGATGGTCATAGATAGACAGTGAGAGCTGGGAACAGACTGTGGATGGTCATAGATAGACAGTGAGAGCTGGGAACAGACTGTGGATGGTCATAGATAGAGTGTGAGAGCTGGGAACAGACTGTGGATGGTCATGGATAGACAGTGAGAGCTGGGAACAGAGTGTGGATGGTCATAGATAGACAGTGAGAGCTGGGAACAGACTGTGGATGGTCATAGATAGAGTGTGAGAGCTGGGAACAGACTGTGGATGGTCATAGATAGACAGTGAGAGCTGGGAACAGACTGTGGATGGTCATAGATAGAGTGTGAGAGCTGGGAACAGACTGTGGATGGTCATAGATAGAGTGTGAGAGCTGGGAACAGACTGTGGATGGTCATAGATAGAGTGTGAGAGCTGGGAACAGACTGTGGATGGTCATAGATAGAGTGTGAGAGCTGGGAACAGACTGTGGATGGTCAAAGATAGAGTGTGAGAGCTGGGAACAGACTGTGGATGGTCATAGATAGAGTGTGAGAGCTGGGAACAGACTGTGGATGGTCATAGATAGACAGTGAGAGCTGGGAACAGAGTGTGGATGGTCATAGATAGACAGTGAGAGCTGGGAACAGAGTGTGGATGGCCATAGATAGAGTGTGAGAGCTGGGAACAGACTGTGGATGGTCATAGATAGACAGTGAGAGCTGGGAACAGAGCGTGGATGGTCATAGATAGAGTGTGAGAGCTGGGAACAGAGTGTGGATGGTCATAGATAGAGTGTGAGAGCTGGGAACAGACTGTGGATGGTCATAGATAGAGTGTGAGAGCTGGGAACAGACTGTGGATGGTCATAGATAGACAGTGAGAGCTGGGAACAGAGTGTGGATGGTCATAGATAGACAGTGAGAGCTGGGAACAGAGTGTGGATGGCCATAGATAGAGTGTGAGAGCTGGGAACAGACTGTGGATGGTCATAGATAGACAGTGAGAGCTGGGAACAGAGTGTGGATGGTCATAGATAGACAGTGAGATCTGGGAACAGAGTGTGGATGGTCATAGATAGACAGTGAGAGCTGGGAACAGACTGTGGATGGTCATAGATAGAGTGTGAGAGCAGGGAACAGAGTGTGGATGGTCATAGATAGACAGTGAGAGCTGGGAACAGACTGTGGATGGTCATAGATAGACAGTGAGAGCTGGGAACAGAGTGTGGATGGCCATAGATAGAATGTGAGAGCTGGGAACAGACTGTGGATGGTCATAGATAGAGTGTGAGAGCTGGGAACAGAGTGTGGATGGTCATAGATAGAGTGTGAGAGCTGGGAACAGACTGTGGATGGTCATAGATAGAGTGTGAGAGCTGGGAACAGAGTGTGGATGGTCATAGATAGACAGTGAGAGCTGGGAACAGAGTGTGGATGTTCATAGATAGACAGTGAGAGCTGGGAACAGACTGTGGATGGTCATAGATAGACAGTGAGAGCTGGGAACAGACTGTGGATGGTCATAGATAGACAGTGAGAGCTGGGAACAGACTGTGGATGGTCATAGATAGACAGTGAGAGCTGGGAACAGACTTTGGATGGTCATAGATAGACAGTGAGAGCTGGGAACAGACTGTGGATGGTCATAGATAGAGTGTGAGAGCTGGGAACAGAGTGTGGATGGTCATAGATAGACAGTGAGATCTGGGAACATACTGTGGATGGTCATAGATAGAGTGTGAGAGCTGGGAACAGAGTGTGGATGGCCAGAGATAGACAGTGAGAGCTGGGAACAGACTGTGGATGGTCATAGATAGACAGTGAGAGCTGGGAACAGACTGTGGATGGTCATAGATAGAGTGCGAGAGCTGGGAACAGATTGTGGATGGTCATAGATAGACATTGAGAGCTGGGAACAGAACGTGGATGGTCATAGATAGACAGTGAGAGCTGGGAACAGACTGTGGATGGTCATAGATAGAGTGTGAGAGCTGGGAACAGACTGTGGATGGTCATAGATAGAGTGTGAGAGCTGGGAACAGAGTGTGGATGGTCATAGATAGACAGTGAGAGCTGGGAACAGAGTGTGGATGGTCATCGATAGAGTGTGAGAGCTGGGAACAGAGTGTGGATGGCCATAGATAGACAGTGAGAGCTGGGAACAGACTGTGGATGGCCATAGATAGACAGTGAGAGCTGGGAACAGACTGTGGATGGTCATAGATAGACAGTGAGAGCTGGGAACAGACTGTGGATGGTCATAGATAGAGTGTGAGAGATGGGAACAGAGTGTGGATGGTCATAGATAGAGTGTGAGAGCTGGGAACAGAGTGTGGATGGTCATAGATAGAGTGTGAGAGCTGGGAACAGAGTGTGGATGGTCATAGATAGACAGTGAGAGCTGGGAACAGACTGTGGATGGTCATAGATAGAGTGTGAGAGCTGGGAACAGAGTGTGGATGGCCAGAGATAGACAGTGAGAGCTGGGAACAGACTGTGGATGGTCATAGATAGACAGTGAGAGCTGGGAACAGACTGTGGATGGTCATAGATAGAGTGTGAGAGCTGGGAACAGATTGTGGATGGTCATAGATAGACAGTGAGAGCTGGGAACAGACTGTGGATGGTCATAGATAGACAGTGAGAGCTGGGAACAGAGTGTGGATGGTCATAGATAGAGTGCGAAAGCTGGGAACAGACTGTGGATGGTCATAGATAGACAGTGAGAGCTGGGAACATACTGTGGATGGTCATAGATAGACAGTGAGAGCTGGGAACAGACTGTGGATGGTCATAGATAGAGTGTGAGAGCTGGGAACAGAGTGTGGATGGTCATAGATAGACAGTGAGAGCTGGGAACAGAGTGTGGATGGTCATAGATAGACAGTGAGAGCTGGGAACAGAGTGTGGATGGTCATAGATAGAGTGTGAGAGCTGGGAACAGAGTGTGGATGGTCATAGATAGAGTGTGAGAGCTGGGAACAGACTGTGGATGGTCATAGATAGAGTGTGAGAGCTGGGAACAGACTGTGGATGGTCATAGATAGAGTGTGAGAGCTGGGAACAGAGTGTGGATGGTCATAGATAGACAGTGAGTGCTGGGAACAGACTGTGGATGGTCATAGATACAGTGTGAGAGCTGGGAACAGACTGTGGATGGTCATAGATAGACAGTGAGAGCTGGGAACAGAGTGTGGATGGTCATAGATAGACAGTGAGAGCTGGGAACAGAGTGTGGATGGTCATAGATAGACAGTGAGAGCTGGGAACAGAGTGTGGATGGTCATAGATAGACAGTGAGAGCTGGGAACAGACTGTGGATGATCATAGATAGAGTGTGAGAGATGGGAACAGAGTGTGGATTGTCCTAGATAGAGTGTGAGAGCTGGGAACAGACTGTGGATGGTCATAGATAGACAGTGAGAGCTGGGAACAGAGTGTGGATGGTCATAGATAGACAGTGAGAGCTGGGAACAGAGTGTGGATGGTCATAGATAGAGTGTGAGAGCTGGGAACAGACTGTGGATGGTCATAGATAGTGTGTGAGAGCTGGGAACAGAGTGTGGATGGTCATAGATAGAGTGTGAGAGCTGGGAACAGACTGTGGATGGTCATAGATAGACAGTGAGAGCTGGGAACAGACTGTGGATGGTCATAGATAGAGTGTGAGAGATGGGAACAGAGTGTGGATGGTCATAGATAGAGTGTGAGAGCTGGGAACAGAGTGTGGATGGTCATAGATAGAGTGTGAGAGCTGGGAACATAATGTGGATGGTCAAAGATAGACAGTGAGAGCTGGGAACAGACTGTGGATGGTCATAGATAGAGTGTGAGAGCTGGGAACAGACTGTGGATGGTCATAGATAGACAGTGAGAGCTGGGAACAGACTGTGGATGGTCATAGATAGAGTGTGAGAGATGGGAACAGAGTGTGGATGGTCATAGATAGAGTGTGAGAGCTGGGAACAGAGTGTGGATGGTCATAGATAGAGTGTGAGAGCTGGGAACAGAGTGTGGATGGTCATAGATAGACAGTGAGAGCTGGGAACAGACTGTGGATGGTCATAGATAGAGTGTGAGAGCTGGGAACAGATTGTGGATGGTCATAGATAGACATTGAGAGCTGGGAACAGAACGTGGATGGTCATAGATAGACAGTGAGAGCTGGGAACAGACTGTGGATGGTCATAGATAGACAGTGAGAGCTGGGAACAGAGTGTGGATGGTCATCGATAGAGTGTGAGAGCTGGGAACAGAGTGTGGATGGCCATAGATAGACAGTGAGAGCTGGGAACAGACTGTGGATGGCCATAGATAGACAGTGAGAGCTGGGAACAGACTGTGGATGGTCATAGATAGACAGTGAGAGCTGGGAACAGAGTGTGGATGGTTATAGATAGAGTGTGAGAGCTGGGAACAGACTGTGGATGGTCATAGATAGAGTGTGAGAGCTGGGAACAGAGTGTGGATGGTCATCGATAGAGTGTGAGAGCTGGGAACAGAGTGTGGATGGTCATAGATAGAGTGTGAGAGCTGGGAACAGAGTGTGGATGGTCATAGATAGACAGTGAGAGCTGGGAACAGAGTGTGGATGGTCATAGATAGACAGTGAGAGCTGGGAACAGACTGTGGATGGTCATAGATAGAGTGTGAGAGCTGGGAACAGAGTGTGGATGGTCATAGATAGAGTGTGAGAGCTGGGAACAGAGTGTGGATGGTCATAGATAGACAGTGAGAGCTGGGAAAAGAGTGTGGATGGTCATAGATAGACAGTGAGAGCTGGGAACAGAGTGTGGATGGTCATAGATAGACAGTGAGAGCTGGGAACAGAGTGTGGATGGTCATAGATAGACAGTGAGAGCTGGGAACAGACTGTGGATGGTCATAGATAGACAGTGAGAGCTGGGAACAGAGTGTGGATGGTCATAGATAGACAGTGAGAGCTGGGAACAGACTGTGGATGGTCATAGATAGAGTGTGAGAGCTGGGAACAGAGTGTGGATGGTCATAGATAGACAGTGAGAGCTGGGAACAGACTGTGGATGGTCATAGATAAACAGTGAGAGCTGGGAACAGAGTGTGGATGGTCATAGATAGACAGTGAGAGCTGGGAACAGAGTGTGGATGGTCATAGATAGAGTGTGAGAGCTGGGAACAGAGTGTGGATCGTCATAGATAGAGTGTGAGAGCTGGGAACAGAGTGTGGATGGTCATAGATAGACAGTGAGAGCTGGGAACAGAGTGTGGATGGTCATAGATAGACAGTGAGAGCTGGGAACAGACTGTGGATGGTCATAGATAGACAGTGAGAGCTGGGAACAGACTGTGGATGGTCATAGATAGACAGTGAGAGCTGGGAACAGAGTGTGGATGGTCATAGATAGAGTGTGAGAGCTGGGAACAGACTGTGGATGGTCATAGATAGAGTGTGAGAGCTGGGAACAGACTGTGGATGGTCATAGATAGAGTGTGAGAGCTGGGAACAGAGTGTGGATGGTCATAGATAGACAGTGAGAGCTGGGAACAGAGTGTGGATGGTCATAGATAGACAGTGAGAGCTGGGAACAGACTGTGGATGGTCATAGATACAGTGTGAGAGCTGGGAACAGACTGTGGATGGTCATAGATAGACAGTGAGAGCTGGGAACAGAGTGTGGATGGTCATAGATAGAGTGCGAAAGCTGGGAACAGACTGTGGATGGTCATAGATAGACAGTGAGAGCTGGGAACATACTGTGGATGGTCATAGATAGACAGTGAGAGCTGGGAACAGACTGTGGATGGTCATAGATAGAGTGTGAGAGCTGGGAACAGAGTGTGGATGGTCATAGATAGACAGTGAGAGCTGGGAACAGAGTGTGGATGGTCATAGATAGACAGTGAGAGCTGGGAACAGACTGTGGATGGTCATAGATAGACAGTGAGAGCTGGGAACAGACTGTGGATGGTCATAGATAGACAGTGAGAGCTGGGAACAGAGTGTGGATGGTCATAGATAGAGTGTGAGAGCTGGGAACAGACTGTGGATGGTCATAGATAGAGTGTGAGAGCTGGGAACAGACTGTGGATGGTCATAGATAGAGTGTGAGAGCTGGGAACAGAGTGTGGATGGTCATAGATAGACAGTGAGAGCTGGGAACAGAGTGTGGATGGTCATAGATAGACAGTGAGAGCTGGGAACAGAGTGTGGATGGTCATAGATAGAGTGTGAGAGCTGGGAACAGACTGTGGATGGTCATAGATAGAGTGTGAGAGCTGGGAACAGAGTGTGGATGGTCATAGATAGACAGTGAGTGCTGGGAACAGACTGTGGATGGTCATAGATACAGTGTGAGAGCTGGGAACAGACTGTGGATGGTCATAGATAGACAGTGAGAGCTGGGAACAGAGTGTGGATGGTCATAGATAGACAGTGAGAGCTGGGAACAGAGTGTGGATGGTCATAGATAGACAGTGAGAGCTGGGAACAGAGTGTGGATGGTCATAGATAGACAGTGAGAGCTGGGAACAGACTGTGGATGATCATAGATAGAGTGTGAGAGATGGGAACAGAGTGTGGATTGTCCTAGATAGAGTGTGAGAGCTGGGAACAGACTGTGGATGGTCATAGATAGACAGTGAGAGCTGGGAACAGAGTGTGGATGGTCATAGATAGACAGTGAGAGCTGGGAACAGAGTGTGGATGGTCATAGATAGAGTGTGAGAGCTGGGAACAGACTGTGGATGGTCATAGATAGTGTGTGAGAGCTGGGAACAGAGTGTGGATGGTCATAGATAGAGTGTGAGAGCTGGGAACAGACTGTGGATGGTCATAGATAGACAGTGAGAGCTGGGAACAGACTGTGGATGGTCATAGATAGAGTGTGAGAGATGGGAACAGAGTGTGGATGGTCATAGATAGAGTGTGAGAGCTGGGAACAGAGTGTGGATGGTCATAGATAGAGTGTGAGAGCTGGGAACATAATGTGGATGGTCAAAGATAGACAGTGAGAGCTGGGAACAGACTGTGGATGGTCATAGATAGAGTGTGAGAGCTGGGAACAGACTGTGGATGGTCATAGATAGACAGTGAGAGCTGGGAACAGACTGTGGATGGTCATAGATAGAGTGTGAGAGATGGGAACAGAGTGTGGATGGTCATAGATAGAGTGTGAGAGCTGGGAACAGAGTGTGGATGGTCATAGATAGAGTGTGAGAGCTGGGAACAGAGTGTGGATGGTCATAGATAGACAGTGAGAGCTGGGAACAGACTGTGGATGGTCATAGATAGAGTGTGAGAGCTGGGAACAGATTGTGGATGGTCATAGATAGACATTGAGAGCTGGGAACAGAACGTGGATGGTCATAGATAGACAGTGAGAGCTGGGAACAGACTGTGGATGGTCATAGATAGACAGTGAGAGCTGGGAACAGAGTGTGGATGGTCATCGATAGAGTGTGAGAGCTGGGAACAGAGTGTGGATGGCCATAGATAGACAGTGAGAGCTGGGAACAGACTGTGGATGGCCATAGATAGACAGTGAGAGCTGGGAACAGACTGTGGATGGTCATAGATAGACAGTGAGAGCTGGGAACAGAGTGTGGATGGTTATAGATAGAGTGTGAGAGCTGGGAACAGACTGTGGATGGTCATAGATAGAGTGTGAGAGCTGGGAACAGAGTGTGGATGGTCATCGATAGAGTGTGAGAGCTGGGAACAGAGTGTGGATGGTCATAGATAGAGTGTGAGAGCTGGGAACAGAGTGTGGATGGTCATAGATAGACAGTGAGAGCTGGGAACAGAGTGTGGATGGTCATAGATAGACAGTGAGAGCTGGGAACAGACTGTGGATGGTCATAGATAGAGTGTGAGAGCTGGGAACAGAGTGTGGATGGTCATAGATAGAGTGTGAGAGCTGGGAACAGAGTGTGGATGGTCATAGATAGACAGTGAGAGCTGGGAAAAGAGTGTGGATGGTCATAGATAGACAGTGAGAGCTGGGAACAGAGTGTGGATGGTCATAGATAGACAGTGAGAGCTGGGAACAGAGTGTGGATGGTCATAGATAGACAGTGAGAGCTGGGAACAGACTGTGGATGGTCATAGATAGACAGTGAGAGCTGGGAACAGAGTGTGGATGGTCATAGATAGACAGTGAGAGCTGGGAACAGACTGTGGATGGTCATAGATAGAGTGTGAGAGCTGGGAACAGAGTGTGGATGGTCATAGATAGACAGTGAGAGCTGGGAACAGACTGTGGATGGTCATAGATAAACAGTGAGAGCTGGGAACAGAGTGTGGATGGTCATAGATAGACAGTGAGAGCTGGGAACAGAGTGTGGATGGTCATAGATAGAGTGTGAGAGCTGGGAACAGAGTGTGGATCGTCATAGATAGAGTGTGAGAGCTGGGAACAGAGTGTGGATGGTCATAGATAGACAGTGAGAGCTGGGAACAGAGTGTGGATGGTCATAGATAGACAGTGAGAGCTGGGAACAGACTGTGGATGGTCATAGATAGACAGTGAGAGCTGGGAACAGACTGTGGATGGTCATAGATAGACAGTGAGAGCTGGGAACAGAGTGTGGATGGTCATAGATAGAGTGTGAGAGCTGGGAACAGACTGTGGATGGTCATAGATAGAGTGTGAGAGCTGGGAACAGACTGTGGATGGTCATAGATAGAGTGTGAGAGCTGGGAACAGAGTGTGGATGGTCATAGATAGACAGTGAGAGCTGGGAACAGAGTGTGGATGGTCATAGATAGACAGTGAGAGCTGGGAACAGACTGTGGATGGTCATAGATACAGTGTGAGAGCTGGGAACAGACTGTGGATGGTCATAGATAGACAGTGAGAGCTGGGAACAGAGTGTGGATGGTCATAGATAGAGTGCGAAAGCTGGGAACAGACTGTGGATGGTCATAGATAGACAGTGAGAGCTGGGAACATACTGTGGATGGTCATAGATAGACAGTGAGAGCTGGGAACAGACTGTGGATGGTCATAGATAGAGTGTGAGAGCTGGGAACAGAGTGTGGATGGTCATAGATAGACAGTGAGAGCTGGGAACAGAGTGTGGATGGTCATAGATAGACAGTGAGAGCTGGGAACAGACTGTGGATGGTCATAGATAGACAGTGAGAGCTGGGAACAGACTGTGGATGGTCATAGATAGACAGTGAGAGCTGGGAACAGAGTGTGGATGGTCATAGATAGAGTGTGAGAGCTGGGAACAGACTGTGGATGGTCATAGATAGAGTGTGAGAGCTGGGAACAGACTGTGGATGGTCATAGATAGAGTGTGAGAGCTGGGAACAGAGTGTGGATGGTCATAGATAGACAGTGAGAGCTGGGAACAGAGTGTGGATGGTCATAGATAGACAGTGAGAGCTGGGAACAGACTGTGGATGGTCATAGATACAGTGTGAGAGCTGGGAACAGACTGTGGATGGTCATAGATAGACAGTGAGAGCTGGGAACAGAGTGTGGATGGTCATAGATAGACAGTGAGAGCTGGGAACAGAGTGTGGATGGTCATAGATAGACAGTGAGAGCTGGGAACAGAGTGTGGATGGTCATAGATAGACAGTGAGAGCTGGGAACAGACTGTGGATGATCATAGATAGAGTGTGAGAGATGGGAACAGAGTGTGGATTGTCCTAGATAGAGTGTGAGAGCTGGGAACAGACTGTGGATGGTCATAGATAGACAGTGAGAGCTGGGAACAGAGTGTGGATGGTCATAGATAGACAGTGAGAGCTGGGAACAGAGTGTGGATGGTCATAGATAGAGTGTGAGAGCTGGGAACAGACTGTGGATGGTCATAGATAGTGTGTGAGAGCTGGGAACAGAGTGTGGATGGTCATAGATAGAGTGTGAGAGCTGGGAACAGACTGTGGATGGTCATAGATAGACAGTGAGAGCTGGGAACAGACTGTGGATGGTCATAGATAGAGTGTGAGAGATGGGAACAGAGTGTGGATAGTCATAGATAGAGTGTGAGAGCTGGGAACAGAGTGTGGATGGTCATAGATAGAGTGTGAGAGCTGGGAACAGAATGTGGATGGTCAAAGATAGACAGTGAGAGCTGGGAACAGACTGTGGATGGTCATAGATAGAGTGTGAGAGCTGGGAACAGACTGTGGATGGTCATAGATAGACAGTGAGAGCTGGGAACAGACTGTGGATGGTCATAGATAGAGTGTGAGAGATGGGAACAGAGTGTGGATGGTCATAGATAGAGTGCGAAAGCTGGGAACAGACTGTGGATGGTCATAGATAGACAGTGAGAGCTGGGAACATACTGTGGATGGTCATAGATAGACAGTGAGAGCTGGGAACAGACTGTGGATGGTCATAGATAGAGTGTGAGAGCTGGGAACAGAGTGTGGATGGTCATAGATAGACAGTGAGAGCTGGGAACAGACTGTGGATGGTCATAGATAGACAGTGAGAGCTCGGAACAGAGTGTGGATGGTCATAGATAGACAGTGAGTGCTGGGAACAGAGTGTGGATGGTCATAGATAGACAGTGAGAGCTGGGAACAGAGTGTGGATGGTCATAGATAGACAGTGAGAGCTGGGAACAGACTGTGGATGGTCATAGATAGACAGTGAGAGCTGGGAACAGAGTGTGGATGGTCATAGATAGACAGTGAGAGCTGGGAACAGACTGTGGATGGTCATAGATAGACAGTGAGAGCTGGGAACAGAGTGTGGATGGTCATAGATAGACAGTGAGAGCTGGGAACAGACTGTGGATGGTCATAGATAGACAGTGAGAGCTCGGAACAGAGTGTGGATGGTCATAGATAGACAGTGAGAGCTGGGAACAGAGTGTGGATGGTCATAGATAGAGTGTGAGAGCTGGGAACAGAGTGTGGATGGTCATAGATAGAGTGTGAGAGCTGGGAACAGAGTGTGGATGGTCATAGATAGACAGTGAGAGCTGGGAACAGACTGTGGATGGTCATAGATAGACAGTGAGAGCTGGGAACAGACTGTGGATGGTCATAGATAGAGTGTGAGAGCTGGGAACAGACTGTGGATGGTCATAGATAGAGTGTGAGAGCTGGGAACAGAGTGTGGATGGTCATAGATAGAGTGTGAGAGCTGGGAACAGAGTGTGGATGGTCATAGATAGACAGTGAGAGCTGGGAACAGACTGTGGATGGTCATAGATAGACAGTGAGAGCTGGGAACAGACTGTGGATGGTCATAGATAGAGTGTGAGAGCTGGGAACAGACTGTGGATGGTCATGGATAGACAGTGAGAGCTGGGAACAGAGTGTGGATGGTCATAGATAGACAGTGAGAGCTGGGAACAGACTGTGGATGGTCATAGATAGAGTGTGAGAGCTGGGAACAGACTGTGGATGGTCATAGATAGACAGTGAGAGCTGGGAACAGACTGTGGATGGTCATAGATAGAGTGTGAGAGCTGGGAACAGACTGTGGATGGTCATAGATAGAGTGTGAGAGCTGGGAACAGACTGTGGATGGTCATAGATAGAGTGTGAGAGCTGGGAACAGACTGTGGATGGTCATAGATAGAGTGTGAGAGCTGGGAACAGACTGTGGATGGTCAAAGATAGAGTGTGAGAGCTGGGAACAGACTGTGGATGGTCATAGATAGAGTGTGAGAGCTGGGAACAGACTGTGGATGGTCATAGATAGACAGTGAGAGCTGGGAACAGAGTGTGGATGGTCATAGATAGACAGTGAGAGCTGGGAACAGAGTGTGGATGGCCATAGATAGAGTGTGAGAGCTGGGAACAGACTGTGGATGGTCATAGATAGACAGTGAGAGCTGGGAACAGAGCGTGGATGGTCATAGATAGAGTGTGAGAGCTGGGAACAGAGTGTGGATGGTTATAGATAGAGTGTGAGAGCTGGGAACAGACTGTGGATGGTCATAGATAGAGTGTGAGAGCTGGGAACAGACTGTGGATGGTCATAGATAGACAGTGAGAGCTGGGAACAGAGTGTGGATGGTCATAGATAGACAGTGAGAGCTGGGAACAGAGTGTGGATGGCCATAGATAGAGTGTGAGAGCTGGGAACAGACTGTGGATGGTCATAGATAGACAGTGAGAGCTGGGAACAGAGTGTGGATGGTCATAGATAGACAGTGAGATCTGGGAACAGAGTGTGGATGGTCATAGATAGACAGTGAGAGCTGGGAACAGACTGTGGATGGTCATAGATAGAGTGTGAGAGCTGGGAACAGAGTGTGGATGGTCATAGATAGACAGTGAGAGCTGGGAACAGACTGTGGATGGTCATAGATAGACAGTGAGAGCTGGGAACAGAGTGTGGATGGCCATAGATAGAATGTGAGAGCTGGGAACAGACTGTGGATGGTCATAGATAGAGTGTGAGAGCTGGGAACAGAGTGTGGATGGTCATAGATAGAGTGTGAGAGCTGGGAACAGACTGTGGATGGTCATAGATAGAGTGTGAGAGCTGGGAACAGAGTGTGGATGGTCATAGATAGACAGTGAGAGCTGGGAACAGAGTGTGGATGTTCATAGATAGACAGTGAGAGCTGGGAACAGACTGTGGATGGTCATAGATAGACAGTGAGAGCTGGGAACAGACTGTGGATGGTCATAGATAGACAGTGAGAGCTGGGAACAGACTGTGGATGGTCATAGATAGACAGTGAGAGCTGGGAACAGACTTTGGATGGTCATAGATAGACAGTGAGAGCTGGGAACAGACTGTGGATGGTCATAGATAGAGTGTGAGAGCTGGGAACAGAGTGTGGATGGTCATAGATAGACAGTGAGATCTGGGAACATACTGTGGATGGTCATAGATAGAGTGTGAGAGCTGGGAACAGAGTGTGGATGGCCAGAGATAGACAGTGAGAGCTGGGAACAGACTGTGGATGGTCATAGATAGACAGTGAGAGCTGGGAACAGACTGTGGATGGTCATAGATAGAGTGCGAGAGCTGGGAACAGATTGTGGATGGTCATAGATAGACATTGAGAGCTGGGAACAGAACGTGGATGGTCATAGATAGACAGTGAGAGCTGGGAACAGACTGTGGATGGTCATAGATAGAGTGTGAGAGCTGGGAACAGACTGTGGATGGTCATAGATAGAGTGTGAGAGCTGGGAACAGAGTGTGGATGGTCATAGATAGACAGTGAGAGCTGGGAACAGAGTGTGGATGGTCATCGATAGAGTGTGAGAGCTGGGAACAGAGTGTGGATGGCCATAGATAGACAGTGAGAGCTGGGAACAGACTGTGGATGGCCATAGATAGACAGTGAGAGCTGGGAACAGACTGTGGATGGTCATAGATAGACAGTGAGAGCTGGGAACAGACTGTGGATGGTCATAGATAGAGTGTGAGAGATGGGAACAGAGTGTGGATGGTCATAGATAGAGTGTGAGAGCTGGGAACAGAGTGTGGATGGTCATAGATAGAGTGTGAGAGCTGGGAACAGAGTGTGGATGGTCATAGATAGACAGTGAGAGCTGGGAACAGACTGTGGATGGTCATAGATAGAGTGTGAGAGCTGGGAACAGACTGTGGATGGCCAGAGATAGACAGTGAGAGCTGGGAACAGACTGTGGATGGTCATAGATAGACAGTGAGAGCTGGGAACAGACTGTGGATGGTCATAGATAGAGTGTGAGAGCTGGGAACAGATTGTGGATGGTCATAGATAGACAGTGAGAGCTGGGAACAGACTGTGGATGGTCATAGATAGACAGTGAGAGCTGGGAACAGAGTGTGGATGGTCATAGATAGAGTGCGAAAGCTGGGAACAGACTGTGGATGGTCATAGATAGACAGTGAGAGCTGGGAACATACTGTGGATGGTCATAGATAGACAGTGAGAGCTGGGAACAGACTGTGGATGGTCATAGATAGAGTGTGAGAGCTGGGAACAGAGTGTGGATGGTCATAGATAGACAGTGAGAGCTGGGAACAGAGTGTGGATGGTCATAGATAGACAGTGAGAGCTGGGAACAGAGTGTGGATGGTCATAGATAGAGTGTGAGAGCTGGGAACAGAGTGTGGATGGTCATAGATAGAGTGTGAGAGCTGGGAACAGACTGTGGATGGTCATAGATAGAGTGTGAGAGCTGGGAACAGACTGTGGATGGTCATAGATAGAGTGTGAGAGCTGGGAACAGAGTGTGGATGGTCATAGATAGACAGTGAGTGCTGGGAACAGACTGTGGATGGTCATAGATACAGTGTGAGAGCTGGGAACAGACTGTGGATGGTCATAGATAGACAGTGAGAGCTGGGAACAGAGTGTGGATGGTCATAGATAGACAGTGAGAGCTGGGAACAGAGTGTGGATGGTCATAGATAGACAGTGGGAGCTGGGAACAGAGTGTGGATGGTCATAGATAGACAGTGAGAGCTGGGAACAGACTGTGGATGATCATAGATAGAGTGTGAGAGATGGGAACAGAGTGTGGATTGTCCTAGATAGAGTGTGAGAGCTGGGAACAGACTGTGGATGGTCATAGATAGACAGTGAGAGCTGGGAACAGAGTGTGGATGGTCATAGATAGACAGTGAGAGCTGGGAACAGAGTGTGGATGGTCATAGATAGAGTGTGAGAGCTGGGAACAGACTGTGGATGGTCATAGATAGTGTGTGAGAGCTGGGAACAGAGTGTGGATGGTCATAGATAGAGTGTGAGAGCTGGGAACAGACTGTGGATGGTCATAGATAGACAGTGAGAGCTGGGAACAGACTGTGGATGGTCATAGATAGAGTGTGAGAGATGGGAACAGAGTGTGGATGGTCATAGATAGAGTGTGAGAGCTGGGAACAGAGTGTGGATGGTCATAGATAGAGTGTGAGAGCTGGGAACATAATGTGGATGGTCAAAGATAGACAGTGAGAGCTGGGAACAGACTGTGGATGGTCATAGATAGAGTGTGAGAGCTGGGAACAGACTGTGGATGGTCATAGATAGACAGTGAGAGCTGGGAACAGACTGTGGATGGTCATAGATAGAGTGTGAGAGATGGGAACAGAGTGTGGATGGTCATAGATAGAGTGTGAGAGCTGGGAACAGAGTGTGGATGGTCATAGATAGAGTGTGAGAGCTGGGAACAGAGTGTGGATGGTCATAGATAGACAGTGAGAGCTGGGAACAGACTGTGGATGGTCATAGATAGAGTGTGAGAGCTGGGAACAGATTGTGGATGGTCATAGATAGACATTGAGAGCTGGGAACAGAACGTGGATGGTCATAGATAGACAGTGAGAGCTGGGAACAGACTGTGGATGGTCATAGATAGACAGTGAGAGCTGGGAACAGAGTGTGGATGGTCATCGATAGAGTGTGAGAGCTGGGAACAGAGTGTGGATGGCCATAGATAGACAGTGAGAGCTGGGAACAGACTGTGGATGGCCATAGATAGACAGTGAGAGCTGGGAACAGACTGTGGATGGTCATAGATAGACAGTGAGAGCTGGGAACAGAGTGTGGATGGTTATAGATAGAGTGTGAGAGCTGGGAACAGACTGTGGATGGTCATAGATAGAGTGTGAGAGCTGGGAACAGAGTGTGGATGGTCATCGATAGAGTGTGAGAGCTGGGAACAGAGTGTGGATGGTCATAGATAGAGTGTGAGAGCTGGGAACAGAGTGTGGATGGTCATAGATAGACAGTGAGAGCTGGGAACAGAGTGTGGATGGTCATAGATAGACAGTGAGAGCTGGGAACAGAGTGTGGATGGTCATAGATAGAGTGTGAGAGCTGGGAACAGAGTGTGGATGGTCATAGATAGAGTGTGAGAGCTGGGAACAGAGTGTGGATGGTCATAGATAGACAGTGAGAGCTGGGAAAAGAGTGTGGATGGTCATAGATAGACAGTGAGAGCTGGGAACAGAGTGTGGATGGTCATAGATAGACAGTGAGAGCTGGGAACAGAGTGTGGATGGTCATAGATAGACAGTGAGAGCTGGGAACAGACTGTGGATGGTCATAGATAGACAGTGAGAGCTGGGAACAGAGTGTGGATGGTCATAGATAGACAGTGAGAGCTGGGAACAGACTGTGGATGGTCATAGATAGAGTGTGAGAGCTGGGAACAGAGTGTGGATGGTCATAGATAGACAGTGAGAGCTGGGAACAGACTGTGGATGGTCATAGATAAACAGTGAGAGCTGGGAACAGAGTGTGGATGGTCATAGATAGACAGTGAGAGCTGGGAACAGAGTGTGGATGGTCATAGATAGAGTGTGAGAGCTGGGAACAGAGTGTGGATCGTCATAGATAGAGTGTGAGAGCTGGGAACAGAGTGTGGATGGTCATAGATAGACAGTGAGAGCTGGGAACAGAGTGTGGATGGTCATAGATAGACAGTGAGAGCTGGGAACAGACTGTGGATGGTCATAGATAGACAGTGAGAGCTGGGAACAGACTGTGGATAGTCATAGATAGACAGTGAGAGCTGGGAACAGAGTGTGGATGGTCATAGATAGAGTGTGAGAGCTGGGAACAGACTGTGGATGGTCATAGATAGAGTGTGAGAGCTGGGAACAGACTGTGGATGGTCATAGATAGAGTGTGAGAGCTGGGAACAGAGTGTGGATGGTCATAGATAGACAGTGAGAGCTGGGAACAGAGTGTGGATGGTCATAGATAGACAGTGAGAGCTGGGAACAGACTGTGGATGGTCATAGATACAGTGTGAGAGCTGGGAACAGACTGTGGATGGTCATAGATAGACAGTGAGAGCTGGGAACAGAGTGTGGATGGTCATAGATAGAGTGCGAAAGCTGGGAACAGACTGTGGATGGTCATAGATGGACAGTGAGAGCTGGGAACATACTGTGGATGGTCATAGATAGACAGTGAGAGCTGGGAACAGACTGTGGATGGTCATAGATAGAGTGTGAGAGCTGGGAACAGAGTGTGGATGGTCATAGATAGACAGTGAGAGCTGGGAACAGAGTGTGGATGGTCATAGATAGACAGTGAGAGCTGGGAACAGACTGTGGATGGTCATAGATAGACAGTGAGAGCTGGGAACAGACTGTGGATGGTCATAGATAGACAGTGAGAGCTGGGAACAGAGTGTGGATGGTCATAGATAGAGTGTGAGAGCTGGGAACAGACTGTGGATGGTCATAGATAGAGTGTGAGAGCTGGGAACAGACTGTGGATGGTCATAGATAGAGTGTGAGAGCTGGGAACAGAGTGTGGATGGTCATAGATAGACAGTGAGAGCTGGGAACAGAGTGTGGATGGTCATAGATAGACAGTGAGAGCTGGGAACAGACTGTGCATGGTCATAGATACAGTGTGAGAGCTGGGAACAGACTGTGGATGGTCATAGATAGACAGTGAGAGCTGGGAACAGAGTGTGGATGGTCATAGATAGACAGTGAGAGCTGGGAACAGAGTGTGGATGGTCATAGATAGACAGTGAGAGCTGGGAACAGAGTGTGGATGGTCATAGATAGACAGTGAGAGCTGGGAACAGACTGTGGATGATCATAGATAGAGTGTGAGAGATGGGAACAGAGTGTGGATTGTCCTAGATAGAGTGTGAGAGCTGGGAACAGACTGTGGATGGTCATAGATAGACAGTGAGAGCTGGGAACAGAGTGTGGATGGTCATAGATAGACAGTGAGAGCTGGGAACAGAGTGTGGATGGTCATAGATAGAGTGTGAGAGCTGGGAACAGACTGTGGATGGTCATAGATAGTGTGTGAGAGCTGGGAACAGAGTGTGGATGGTCATAGATAGAGTGTGAGAGCTGGGAACAGACTGTGGATGGTCATAGATAGACAGTGAGAGCTGGGAACAGACTGTGGATGGTCATAGATAGAGTGTGAGAGATGGGAACAGAGTGTGGATAGTCATAGATAGAGTGTGAGAGCTGGGAACAGAGTGTGGATGGTCATAGATAGAGTGTGAGAGCTGGGAACAGAATGTGGATGGTCAAAGATAGACAGTGAGAGCTGGGAACAGACTGTGGATGGTCATAGATAGAGTGTGAGAGCTGGGAACAGACTGTGGATGGTCATAGATAGACAGTGAGAGCTGGGAACAGACTGTGGATGGTCATAGATAGAGTGTGAGAGATGGGAACAGAGTGTGGATGGTCATAGATAGAGTGTGAGAGCTGGGAACAGAGTGTGGATGGTCATAGATAGAGTGTGAGAGCTGGGAACAGACTGTGGATGGTCATAGATAGACAGTGAGAGCTGGGAACAGAGTGTGGATGGTCATAGATAGACAGTGAGAGCTGGGAACAGAGTGTGGATGGTCATAGATAGAGTGTGAGAGCTGGGAACAGACTGTGGATGGTCATAGATAGTGTGTGAGAGCTGGGAACAGAGTGTGGATGGTCATAGATAGAGTGTGAGAGCTGGGAACAGACTGTGGATGGTCATAGATAGACAGTGAGAGCTGGGAACAGACTGTGGATGGTCATAGATAGAGTGTGAGAGATGGGAACAGAGTGTGGATGGTCATAGATAGAGTGTGAGAGCTGGGAACAGAGTGTGGATGGTCATAGATAGAGTGTGAGAGCTGGGAACAGAAGGTGGATGGTCAAAGATAGACAGTGAGAGCTGGGAACAGACTGTGGATGGTCATAGATAGAGTGTGAGAGCTGGGAACAGACTGTGGATGGTCATAGATAGACAGTGAGAGCTGGGAACAGACTGTGGATGGTCATAGATAGAGTGTGAGAGATGGGAACAGAGTGTGGATGGTCATAGATAGAGTGTGAGAGCTGGGAACAGAGTGTGGATGGTCATAGATAGAGTGTGAGAGCTGGGAACAGAGTGTGGATGGTCATAGATAGACAGTGAGAGCTGGGAACAGAGTGTGGATGGTCATAGATAGAGTGTGAGAGCTGGGAACAGACTGTGGATGGTCATAGATAGAGTGTGAGAGCTGGGAACAGACTGTGGATGGTCATAGATAGAGTGTGAGAGCTGGGAACAGAGTGTGGATGGTCATAGATAGACAGTGAGAGCTGGGAACAGAGTGTGGATGGTCATAGATAGACAGTGAGAGCTGGGAACAGACTGTGGATGGTCATAGATACAGTGTGAGAGCTGGGAACAGACTGTGGATGGTCATAGATAGACAGTGAGAGCTGGGAACAGAGTGTGGATGGTCATAGATAGAGTGCGAAAGCTGGGAACAGACTGTGGATGGTCATAGATAGACAGTGAGAGCTGGGAACATACTGTGGATGGTCATAGATAGACAGTGAGAGCTGGGAACAGACTGTGGATGGTCATAGATAGAGTGTGAGAGCTGGGAACAGAGTGTGGATGGTCATAGATAGACAGTGAGAGCTGGGAACAGAGTGTGGATGGTCATAGATAGACAGTGAGAGCTGGGAACAGACTGTGGATGGTCATAGATAGACAGTGAGAGCTGGGAACAGAGTGTGGATGGTCATAGATAGAGTGTGAGAGCTGGGAACAGAGTGTGGATGGTCATAGATAGAGTGTGAGAGCTGGGAACAGAGTGTGGATGGTCATAGATAGACAGTGAGAGCTGGGAACAGAGTGTGGATGGTCATAGATAGACAGTGAGAGCTGGGAACAGACTGTGGATGGTCATAGATACAGTGTGAGAGCTGGGAACAGACTGTGGATGGTCATAGATAGACAGTGAGAGCTGGGAACAGAGTGTGGATGGTCATAGATAGAGTGCGAAAGCTGGGAACAGACTGTGGATGGTCATAGATAGACAGTGAGAGCTGGGAACATACTGTGGATGGTCATAGATAGACAGTGAGAGCTGGGAACAGACTGTGGATGGTCATAGATAGAGTGTGAGAGCTGGGAACAGAGTGTGGATGGTCATAGATAGACAGTGAGAGCTGGGAACAGAGTGTGGATGGTCATATATAGACAGTGAGAGCTGGGAACAGACTGTGGATGGTCATAGATAGAGTGTGAGAGCTGGGAACAGACTGTGGATGGTCATAGATAGAGTGTGAGAGCTGGGAACAGAGTGTGGATGTCATAGATAGACAGTGAGAGCTGGGAACAGAGTGTGGATGGTCATAGATAGACAGTGAGAGCTGGGAACAGAATGTGGATGGTCATAGATACAGTGTGAGAGCTGGGAACAGACTGTGGATGGTCATAGATAGACAGTGAGAGCTGGGAACAGAGTGTGGATGGTCATAGATAGACAGTGAGAGCTGGGAACAGAGTGTGGATGGTCATAGATAGACAGTGAGAGCTGGGAACAGACTGTGGATGGTCATAGATAGACAGTGAGAGCTGGGAACAGAGTGTGGATGGTCATAGATAGACAGTGAGAGCTGGGAACAGACTGTGGATGGTCATAGATACAGTGTGAGAGCTGGGAACAGACTGTGGATGGTCATAGATAGACAGTGAGAGCTGGGAACATACTGTGGATGGTCATAGATAGACAGTGCGAAAGCTGGGAACAGACTGTGGATGGTCATAGATAGAGTGTGAGAGCTGGGAACAGAGTGTGGATGGTCATAGATAGACAGTGAGAGCTGGGAACAGAGTGTGGATGGTCATAGATAGACAGTGAGAGCTGGGAACAGACTGTGGATGGTCATAGATAGACAGTGAGAGCTGGGAACAGAGTGTGGATGGTCATAGATAGAGTGTGAGAGCTGGGAACAGAGTGTGGATGGTCATAGATAGAGTGTGAGAGCTGGGAACAGAGTGTGGATGGTCATAGATAGACAGTGAGAGCTGGGAACAGAGTGTGGATGGTCATAGATAGACAGTGAGAGCTGGGAACAGACTGTGGATGGTCATAGATAGAGTGTGAGAGCTGGGAACAGACTGTGGATGGTCATAGATAGACAGTGAGAGCTGGGAACAGAGTGTGGATGGTCATAGATAGAGTGTGAGAGCTGGGAACAGAGTGTGGATGGTCATAGATAGACAGTGAGAGCTGGGAACAGACTGTGGATGGTCATAGATAGAGTGTGAGAGCTGGGAACAGAGTGTGGATGGCCAGAGATAGACAGTGAGAGCTGGGAACAGACTGTGGATGGTCATAGATAGACAGTGAGAGCTGGGAACAGACTGTGGATGGTCATAGATAGAGTGTGAGAGCTGGGAACAGATTGTGGATGGTCATAGATAGACAGTGAGAGCTGGGAACAGACTGTGGATGGTCATAGATAGACAGTGAGAGCTGGGAACAGAGTGTGGATGGTCATAGATAGAGTGCGAAAGCTGGGAACAGACTGTGGATGGTCATAGATAGACAGTGAGAGCTGGGAACATACTGTGGATGGTCATAGATAGACAGTGAGAGCTGGGAACAGACTGTGGATGGTCATAGATAGAGTGTGAGAGCTGGGAACAGAGTGTGGATGGTCATAGATAGACAGTGAGAGCTGGGAACAGAGTGTGGATGGTCATAGATAGACAGTGAGAGCTGGGAACAGACTGTGGATGGTCATAGATAGACAGTGAGAGCTGGGAACAGACTGTGGATGGTCATAGATAGACAGTGAGAGCTGGGAACAGTGTGTGGATGGTCATAGATAGAGTGTGAGAGCTGGGAACAGACTGTGGATGGTCATAGATAGAGTGTGAGAGCTGGGAACAGACTGTGGATGGTCATAGATAGAGTGTGAGAGCTGGGAACAGAGTGTGGATGGTCATAGATAGACAGTGAGAGCTGGGAACAGAGTGTGGATGGTCATAGATAGACAGTGAGTGCTGGGAACAGACTGTGGATGGTCATAGATACAGTGTGAGAGCTGGGAACAGACTGTGGATGGTCATAGATAGACAGTGAGAGCTGGGAACAGAGTGTGGATGGTCATAGATAGACAGTGAGAGCTGGGAACAGAGTGTGGATGGTCATAGATAGACAGTGAGAGCTGGGAACAGAGTGTGGATGGTCATAGATAGACAGTGAGAGCTGGGAACAGACTGTGGATGATCATAGATAGAGTGTGAGAGATGGGAACAGAGTGTGGATTGTCCTAGATAGAGTGTGAGAGCTGGGAACAGACTGTGGATGGTCATAGATAGACAGTGAGAGCTGGGAACAGAGTGTGGATGGTCATAGATAGACAGTGAGAGCTGGGAACAGAGTGTGGATGGTCATAGATAGAGTGTGAGAGCTGGGAACAGACTGTGGATGGTCATAGATAGTGTGTGAGAGCTGGGAACAGAGTGTGGATGGTCATAGATAGAGTGTGAGAGCTGGGAACAGACTGTGGATGGTCATAGATAGACAGTGAGAGCTGGGAACAGACTGTGGATGGTCATAGATAGAGTGTGAGAGATGGGAACAGAGTGTGGATGGTCATAGATAGAGTGTGAGAGCTGGGAACAGAGTGTGGATGGTCATAGATAGAGTGTGAGAGCTGGGAACAGAATGTGGATGGTCAAAGATAGACAGTGAGAGCTGGGAACAGACTGTGGATGGTCATAGATAGAGTGTGAGAGCTGGGAACAGACTGTGGATGGTCATAGATAGACAGTGAGAGCTGGGAACAGACTGTGGATGGTCATAGATAGAGTGTGAGAGATGGGAACAGAGTGTGGATGGTCAGAGATAGAGTGTGAGAGCTGGGAACAGAGTGTGGATGGTCATAGATAGAGTGTGAGAGCTGGGAACAGAGTGTGGATGGTCATAGATAGACAGTGAGAGCTGGGAACAGACTGTGGATGGTCATAGATAGAGTGTGAGAGCTGGGAACAGATTGTGGATGGTCATAGATAGACATTGAGAGCTGGGAACAGAACGTGGATGGTCATAGATAGACAGTGAGAGCTGGGAACAGACTGTGGATGGTCATAGATAGACAGTGAGAGCTGGGAACAGAGTGTGGATGGTCATCGATAGAGTGTGAGAGCTGGGAACAGAGTGTGGATGGCCATAGATAGACAGTGAGAGCTGGGAACAGACTGTGGATGGCCATAGATAGACAGTGAGAGCTGGGAACAGACTGTGGATGGTCATAGATAGACAGTGAGAGCTGGGAACAGAGTGTGGATGGTTATAGATAGAGTGTGAGAGCTGGGAACAGACTGTGGATGGTCATAGATAGAGTGTGAGAGCTGGGAACAGAGTGTGGATGGTCATCGATAGAGTGTGAGAGCTGGGAACAGAGTGTGGATGGTCATAGATAGACAGTGAGAGCTGGGAACAGAGTGTGGATGGTCATAGATAGAGTGTGAGAGCTGGGAACAGAGTGTGGATGGTCATTGATAGAGTGTGAGAGCTGGGAACAGAGTGTGGATGGTCATAGATAGACAGTGAGAGCTGGGAAAAGAGTGTGGATGGTCATAGATAGACAGTGAGAGCTGGGAACAGAGTGTGGATGGTCATAGATAGACAGTGAGAGCTGGGAACAGAGTGTGGATGGTCATAGATAGACAGTGAGAGCTGGGAACAGACTGTGGATGGTCATAGATAGACAGTGAGAGCTGGGAACAGAGTGTGGATGGTCATAGATAGACAGTGAGAGCTGGGAACAGACTGTGGATGGTCATAGATAGAGTGTGAGAGCTGGGAACAGAGTGTTGATGGTCATAGATAGACAGTGAGAGCTGGGAACAGACTGTGGATGGTCATAGATAAACAGTGAGAGCTGGGAACAGAGTGTGGATGGTCATAGATAGACAGTGAGAGCTGGGAACAGAGTGTGGATGGTCATAGATAGAGTGTGAGAGCTGGGAACAGAGTGTGGATCGTCATAGATAGAGTGTGAGAGCTGGGAACAGAGTGTGGATGGTCATAGATAGACAGTGAGAGCTGGGAACAGAGTGTGGATGGTCATAGATAGACAGTGAGAGCTGGGAACAGACTGTGGATGGTCATAGATAGACAGTGAGAGCTGGGAACAGACTGTGGATGGTCATAGATAGACAGTGAGAGCTGGGAACAGAGTGTGGATGGTCATAGATAGAGTGTGAGAGCTGGGAACAGACTGTGGATGGTCATAGATAGAGTGTGAGAGCTGGGAACAGACTGTGGATGGTCATAGATAGAGTGTGAGAGCTGGGAACAGAGTGTGGATGGTCATAGATAGACAGTGAGAGCTGGGAACAGAGTGTGGATGGTCATAGATAGACAGTGAGCGCTGGGAACAGACTGTGGATGGTCATAGATACAGTGTGAGAGCTGGGAACAGACTGTGGATGGTCATAGATAGACAGTGAGAGCTGGGAACAGAGTGTGGATGGTCATAGATAGAGTGCGAAAGCTGGGAACAGGCTGTGGATGGTCATAGATAGACAGTGAGAGCTGGGAACATACTGTGGATGGTCATAGATAGACAGTGAGAGCTGGGAACAGACTGTGGATGGTCATAGATAGAGTGTGAGAGCTGGGAACAGAGTGTGGATGGTCATAGATAGACAGTGAGAGCTGGGAACAGAGTGTGGATGGTCATAGATAGACAGTGAGAGCTGGGAACAGACTGTGGATGGTCATAGATAGACAGTGAGAGCTGGGAACAGACTGTGGATGGTCATAGATAGACAGTGAGAGCTGGGAACAGAGTGTGGATGGTCATAGATAGAGTGTGAGAGCTGGGAACAGACTGTGGATGGTCATAGATAGAGTGTGAGAGCTGGGAACAGACTGTGGATGGTCATAGATAGAGTGTGAGAGCTGGGAACAGAGTGTGGATGGTCATAGATAGACAGTGAGAGCTGGGAACAGAGTGTGGATGGTCATAGATAGACAGTGAGAGCTGGGAACAGACTGTGGATGGTCATAGATACAGTGTGAGAGCTGGGAACAGACTGTGGATGGTCATAGATAGACAGTGAGAGCTGGGAACAGAGTGTGGATGGTCATAGATAGACAGTGAGAGCTGGGAACAGAGTGTGTATGGTCATAGATAGACAGTGAGAGCTGGGAACAGAGTGTGGATGGTCATAGATAGACAGTGAGAGCTGGGAACAGACTGTGGATGATCATAGATAGAGTGTGAGAGATGGGAACAGAGTGTGGATTGTCCTAGATAGAGTGTGAGAGCTGGGAACAGACTGTGGATGGTCATAGATAGACAGTGAGAGCTGGGAACAGAGTGTGGATGGTCATAGATAGACAGTGAGAGCTGGGAACAGAGTGTGGATGGTCATAGATAGAGTGTGAGAGCTGGGAACAGACTGTGGATGGTCATAGATAGTGTGTGAGAGCTGGGAACAGAGTGTGGATGGTCATAGATAGAGTGTGAGAGCTGGGAACAGACTGTGGATGGTCATAGATAGACAGTGAGAGCTGGGAACAGACTGTGGATGGTCATAGATAGAGTGTGAGAGATGGGAACAGAGTGTGGATAGTCATAGATAGAGTGTGAGAGCTGGGAACAGAGTGTGGATGGTCATAGATAGAGTGTGAGAGCTGGGAACAGAATGTGGATGGTCAAAGATAGACAGTGAGAGCTGGGAACAGACTGTGGATGGTCATAGATAGAGTGTGAGAGCTGGGAACAGACTGTGGATGGTCATAGATAGACAGTGAGAGCTGGGAACAGACTGTGGATGGTCATAGATAGAGTGTGAGAGATGGGAACAGAGTGTGGATGGTCATAGATAGAGTGTGAGAGCTGGGAACAGAGTGTGGATGGTCATAGATAGAGTGTGAGAGCTGGGAACAGACTGTGGATGGTCATAGATAGACAGTGAGAGCTGGGAACAGAGTGTGGATGGTCATAGATAGACAGTGAGAGCTGGGAACAGAGTGTGGATGGTCATAGATAGAGTGTGAGAGCTGGGAACAGACTGTGGATGGTCATAGATAGTGTGTGAGAGCTGGGAACAGAGTGTGGATGGTCATAGATAGAGTGTGAGAGCTGGGAACAGACTGTGGATGGTCATAGATAGACAGTGAGAGCTGGGAACAGACTGTGGATGGTCATAGATAGAGTGTGAGAGCTGGGAACAGAGTGTGGATGGTCATAGATAGAGTGTGAGAGCTGGGAACAGAGTGTGGATGGTCATAGATAGAGTGTGAGAGCTGGGAACAGAAGGTGGATGGTCAAAGATAGACAGTGAGAGCTGGGAACAGACTGTGGATGGTCATAGATAGAGTGTGAGAGCTGGGAACAGACTGTGGATGGTCATAGATAGACAGTGAGAGCTGGGAACAGACTGTGGATGGTCATAGATAGAGTGTGAGAGATGGGAACAGAGTGTGGATGGTCATAGATAGAGTGTGAGAGCTGGGAACAGAGTGTGGATGGTCATAGATAGAGTGTGAGAGCTGGGAACAGAGTGTGGATGGTCATAGATAGACAGTGAGAGCTGGGAACAGAGTGTGGATGGTCATAGATAGAGTGTGAGAGCTGGGAACAGACTGTGGATGGTCATAGATAGAGTGTGAGAGCTGGGAACAGACTGTGGATGGTCATAGATAGAGTGTGAGAGCTGGGAACAGAGTGTGGATGGTCATAGATAGACAGTGAGAGCTGGGAACAGAGTGTGGATGGTCATAGATAGACAGTGAGAGCTGGGAACAGACTGTGGATGGTCATAGATACAGTGTGAGAGCTGGGAACAGACTGTGGATGGTCATAGATAGACAGTGAGAGCTGGGAACAGAGTGTGGATGGTCATAGATAGAGTGCGAAAGCTGGGAACAGACTGTGGATGGTCATAGATAGACAGTGAGAGCTGGGAACATACTGTGGATGGTCATAGATAGACAGTGAGAGCTGGGAACAGACTGTGGATGGTCATAGATAGGGTGTGAGAGCTGGGAACAGAGTGTGGATGGTCATAGATAGACAGTGAGAGCTGGGAACAGACTGTGGATGGTCATAGATAGACAGTGAGAGCTGGGAACAGAGTGTGGATGGTCATAGATAGAGTGTGAGAGCTGGGAACAGAGTGTGGATGGTCATAGATAGAGTGTGAGAGCTGGGAACAGAGTGTGGATGGTCATAGATAGACAGTGAGAGCTGGGAACAGAGTGTGGATGGTCATAGATAGACAGTGAGAGCTGGGAACAGACTGTGGATGGTCATAGATACAGTGTGAGAGCTGGGAACAGACTGTGGATGGTCATAGATAGACAGTGAGAGCTGGGAACAGAGTGTGGATGGTCATAGATAGAGTGCGAAAGCTGGGAACAGACTGTGGATGGTCATAGATAGACAGTGAGAGCTGGGAACATACTGTGGATGGTCATAGATAGACAGTGAGAGCTGGGAACAGACTGTGGATGGTCATAGATAGACAGTGAGAGCTGGGAACAGAGTGTGGATGGTCATAGATAGACAGTGAGAGCTGGGAACAGAGTGTGGATGGTCATATATAGACAGTGAGAGCTGGGAACAGACTGTGGATGGTCATAGATAGAGTGTGAGAGCTGGGAACAGACTGTGGATGGTCATAGATAGAGTGTGAGAGCTGGGAACAGAGTGTGGATGTCATAGATAGACAGTGAGAGCTGGGAACAGAGTGTGGATGGTCATAGATAGACAGTGAGAGCTGGGAACAGAATGTGGATGGTCATAGATACAGTGTGAGAGCTGGGAACAGACTGTGGATGGTCATAGATAGACAGTGAGAGCTGGGAACAGAGTGTGGATGGTCATAGATAGACAGTGAGAGCTGGGAACAGAGTGTGGATGGTCATAGATAGACAGTGAGAGCTGGGAACAGACTGTGGATGGTCATAGATAGACAGTGAGAGCTGGGAACAGAGTGTGGATGGTCATAGATAGACAGTGAGAGCTGGGAACAGACTGTGGATGGTCATAGATACAGTGTGAGAGCTGGGAACAGACTGTGGATGGTCATAGATAGACAGTGAGAGCTGGGAACATACTGTGGATGGTCATAGATAGACAGTGCGAAAGCTGGGAACAGACTGTGGATGGTCATAGATAGAGTGTGAGAGCTGGGAACAGAGTGTGGATGGTCATAGATAGACAGTGAGAGCTGGGAACAGAGTGTGGATGGTCATAGATAGACAGTGAGAGCTGGGAACAGACTGTGGATGGTCATAGATAGACAGTGAGAGCTGGGAACAGAGTGTGGATGGTCATAGATAGAGTGTGAGAGCTGGGAACAGAGTGTGGATGGTCATAGATAGAGTGTGAGAGCTGGGAACAGAGTGTGGATGGTCATAGATAGACAGTGAGAGCTGGGAACAGAGTGTGGATGGTCATAGATAGACAGTGAGAGCTGGGAACAGACTGTGGATGGTCATAGATAGAGTGTGAGAGCTGGGAACAGACTGTGGATGGTCATAGATAGACAGTGAGAGCTGGGAACAGAGTGTGGATGGTCATAGATAGAGTGTGAGAGCTGGGAACAGAGTGTGGATGGTCATAGATAGACAGTGAGAGCTGGGAACAGACTGTGGATGGTCATAGATAGAGTGTGAGAGCTGGGAACAGAGTGTGGATGGCCAGAGATAGACAGTGAGAGCTGGGAACAGACTGTGGATGGTCATAGATAGACAGTGAGAGCTGGGAACAGACTGTGGATGGTCATAGATAGAGTGTGAGAGCTGGGAACAGATTGTGGATGGTCATAGATAGACAGTGAGAGCTGGGAACAGACTGTGGATGGTCATAGATAGACAGTGAGAGCTGGGAACAGAGTGTGGATGGTCATAGATAGAGTGCGAAAGCTGGGAACAGACTGTGGATGGTCATAGATAGACAGTGAGAGCTGGGAACATACTGTGGATGGTCATAGATAGACAGTGAGAGCTGGGAACAGACTGTGGATGGTCATAGATAGAGTGTGAGAGCTGGGAACAGAGTGTGGATGGTCATAGATAGACAGTGAGAGCTGGGAACAGAGTGTGGATGGTCATAGATAGACAGTGAGAGCTGGGAACAGACTGTGGATGGTCATAGATAGACAGTGAGAGCTGGGAACAGACTGTGGATGGTCATAGATAGACAGTGAGAGCTGGGAACAGTGTGTGGATGGTCATAGATAGAGTGTGAGAGCTGGGAACAGACTGTGGATGGTCATAGATAGAGTGTGAGAGCTGGGAACAGACTGTGGATGGTCATAGATAGAGTGTGAGAGCTGGGAACAGAGTGTGGATGGTCATAGATAGACAGTGAGAGCTGGGAACAGAGTGTGGATGGTCATAGATAGACAGTGAGTGCTGGGAACAGACTGTGGATGGTCATAGATACAGTGTGAGAGCTGGGAACAGACTGTGGATGGTCATAGATAGACAGTGAGAGCTGGGAACAGAGTGTGGATGGTCATAGATAGACAGTGAGAGCTGGGAACAGAGTGTGGATGGTCATTGATAGACAGTGAGAGCTGGGAACAGAGTGTGGATGGTCATAGATAGACAGTGAGAGCTGGGAACAGACTGTGGATGATCATAGATAGAGTGTGAGAGATGGGAACAGAGTGTGGATTGTCCTAGATAGAGTGTGAGAGCTGGGAACAGACTGTGGATGGTCATAGATAGACAGTGAGAGCTGGGAACAGAGTGTGGATGGTCATAGATAGACAGTGAGAGCTGGGAACAGAGTGTGGATGGTCATAGATAGAGTGTGAGAGCTGGGAACAGACTGTGGATGGTCATAGATAGTGTGTGAGAGCTGGGAACAGAGTGTGGATGGTCATAGATAGAGTGTGAGAGCTGGGAACAGACTGTGGATGGTCATAGATAGACAGTGAGAGCTGGGAACAGACTGTGGATGGTCATAGATAGAGTGTGAGAGATGGGAACAGAGTGTGGATGGTCATAGATAGAGTGTGAGAGCTGGGAACAGAGTGTGGATGGTCATAGATAGAGTGTGAGAGCTGGGAACAGAATGTGGATGGTCAAAGATAGACAGTGAGAGCTGGGAACAGACTGTGGATGGTCATAGATAGAGTGTGAGAGCTGGGAACAGACTGTGGATGGTCATAGATAGACAGTGAGAGCTGGGAACAGACTGTGGATGGTCATAGATAGAGTGTGAGAGATGGGAACAGAGTGTGGATGGTCAGAGATAGAGTGTGAGAGCTGGGAACAGAGTGTGGATGGTCATAGATAGAGTGTGAGAGCTGGGAACAGAGTGTGGATGGTCATAGATAGACAGTGAGAGCTGGGAACAGACTGTGGATGGTCATAGATAGAGTGTGAGAGCTGGGAACAGATTGTGGATGGTCATAGATAGACATTGAGAGCTGGGAACAGAACGTGGATGGTCATAGATAGACAGTGAGAGCTGGGAACAGACTGTGGATGGTCATAGATAGACAGTGAGAGCTGGGAACAGAGTGTGGATGGTCATCGATAGAGTGTGAGAGCTGGGAACAGAGTGTGGATGGCCATAGATAGACAGTGAGAGCTGGGAACAGACTGTGGATGGCCATAGATAGACAGTGAGAGCTGGGAACAGACTGTGGATGGTCATAGATAGACAGTGAGAGCTGGGAACAGAGTGTGGATGGTTATAGATAGAGTGTGAGAGCTGGGAACAGACTGTGGATGGTCATAGATAGAGTGTGAGAGCTGGGAACAGAGTGTGGATGGTCATCGATAGAGTGTGAGAGCTGGGAACAGAGTGTGGATGGTCATAGATAGACAGTGAGAGCTGGGAACAGAGTGTGGATGGTCATAGATAGAGTGTGAGAGCTGGGAACAGAGTGTGGATGGTCATTGATAGAGTGTGAGAGCTGGGAACAGAGTGTGGATGGTCATAGATAGACAGTGAGAGCTGGGAAAAGAGTGTGGATGGTCATAGATAGACAGTGAGAGCTGGGAACAGAGTGTGGATGGTCATAGATAGACAGTGAGAGCTGGGAACAGAGTGTGGATGGTCATAGATAGACAGTGAGAGCTGGGAACAGACTGTGGATGGTCATAGATAGACAGTGAGAGCTGGGAACAGAGTGTGGATGGTCATAGATAGACAGTGAGAGCTGGGAACAGACTGTGGATGGTCATAGATAGAGTGTGAGAGCTGGGAACAGAGTGTGGATGGTCATAGATAGACAGTGAGAGCTGGGAACAGACTGTGGATGGTCATAGATAAACAGTGAGAGCTGGGAACAGAGTGTGGATGGTCATAGATAGACAGTGAGAGCTGGGAACAGAGTGTGGATGGTCATAGATAGAGTGTGAGAGCTGGGAACAGAGTGTGGATCGTCATAGATAGAGTGTGAGAGCTGGGAACAGAGTGTGGATGGTCATAGATAGACAGTGAGAGCTGGGAACAGAGTGTGGATGGTCATAGATAGACAGTGAGAGCTGGGAACAGACTGTGGATGGTCATAGATAGACAGTGAGAGCTGGGAACAGACTGTGGATGGTCATAGATAGACAGTGAGAGCTGGGAACAGAGTGTGGATGGTCATAGATAGAGTGTGAGAGCTGGGAACAGACTGTGGATGGTCATAGATAGAGTGTGAGAGCTGGGAACAGACTGTGGATGGTCATAGATAGAGTGTGAGAGCTGGGAACAGAGTGTGGATGGTCATAGATAGACAGTGAGAGCTGGGAACAGAGTGTGGATGGTCATAGATAGACAGTGAGCGCTGGGAACAGACTGTGGATGGTCATAGATACAGTGTGAGAGCTGGGAACAGACTGTGGATGGTCATAGATAGACAGTGAGAGCTGGGAACAGAGTGTGGATGGTCATAGATAGAGTGCGAAAGCTGGGAACAGGCTGTGGATGGTCATAGATAGACAGTGAGAGCTGGGAACATACTGTGGATGGTCATAGATAGACAGTGAGAGCTGGGAACAGACTGTGGATGGTCATAGATAGAGTGTGAGAGCTGGGAACAGAGTGTGGATGGTCATAGATAGACAGTGAGAGCTGGGAACAGAGTGTGGATGGTCATAGATAGACAGTGAGAGCTGGGAACAGACTGTGGATGGTCATAGATAGACAGTGAGAGCTGGGAACAGACTGTGGATGGTCATAGATAGACAGTGAGAGCTGGGAACAGAGTGTGGATGGTCATAGATAGAGTGTGAGAGCTGGGAACAGACTGTGGATGGTCATAGATAGAGTGTGAGAGCTGGGAACAGACTGTGGATGGTCATAGATAGAGTGTGAGAGCTGGGAACAGAGTGTGGATGGTCATAGATAGACAGTGAGAGCTGGGAACAGAGTGTGGATGGTCATAGATAGACAGTGAGAGCTGGGAACAGACTGTGGATGGTCATAGATACAGTGTGAGAGCTGGGAACAGACTGTGGATGGTCATAGATAGACAGTGAGAGCTGGGAACAGAGTGTGGATGGTCATAGATAGACAGTGAGAGCTGGGAACAGAGTGTGTATGGTCATAGATAGACAGTGAGAGCTGGGAACAGAGTGTGGATGGTCATAGATAGACAGTGAGAGCTGGGAACAGACTGTGGATGATCATAGATAGAGTGTGAGAGATGGGAACAGAGTGTGGATTGTCCTAGATAGAGTGTGAGAGCTGGGAACAGACTGTGGATGGTCATAGATAGACAGTGAGAGCTGGGAACAGAGTGTGGATGGTCATAGATAGACAGTGAGAGCTGGGAACAGAGTGTGGATGGTCATAGATAGAGTGTGAGAGCTGGGAACAGACTGTGGATGGTCATAGATAGTGTGTGAGAGCTGGGAACAGAGTGTGGATGGTCATAGATAGAGTGTGAGAGCTGGGAACAGACTGTGGATGGTCATAGATAGACAGTGAGAGCTGGGAACAGACTGTGGATGGTCATAGATAGAGTGTGAGAGATGGGAACAGAGTGTGGATAGTCATAGATAGAGTGTGAGAGCTGGGAACAGAGTGTGGATGGTCATAGATAGAGTGTGAGAGCTGGGAACAGAATGTGGATGGTCAAAGATAGACAGTGAGAGCTGGGAACAGACTGTGGATGGTCATAGATAGAGTGTGAGAGCTGGGAACAGACTGTGGATGGTCATAGATAGACAGTGAGAGCTGGGAACAGACTGTGGATGGTCATAGATAGAGTGTGAGAGATGGGAACAGAGTGTGGATGGTCATAGATAGAGTGTGAGAGCTGGGAACAGAGTGTGGATGGTCATAGATAGAGTGTGAGAGCTGGGAACAGACTGTGGATGGTCATAGATAGACAGTGAGAGCTGGGAACAGAGTGTGGATGGTCATAGATAGACAGTGAGAGCTGGGAACAGAGTGTGGATGGTCATAGATAGAGTGTGAGAGCTGGGAACAGACTGTGGATGGTCATAGATAGTGTGTGAGAGCTGGGAACAGAGTGTGGATGGTCATAGATAGAGTGTGAGAGCTGGGAACAGACTGTGGATGGTCATAGATAGACAGTGAGAGCTGGGAACAGACTGTGGATGGTCATAGATAGAGTGTGAGAGCTGGGAACAGAGTGTGGATGGTCATAGATAGAGTGTGAGAGCTGGGAACAGAGTGTGGATGGTCATAGATAGAGTGTGAGAGCTGGGAACAGAAGGTGGATGGTCAAAGATAGACAGTGAGAGCTGGGAACAGACTGTGGATGGTCATAGATAGAGTGTGAGAGCTGGGAACAGACTGTGGATGGTCATAGATAGACAGTGAGAGCTGGGAACAGACTGTGGATGGTCATAGATAGAGTGTGAGAGATGGGAACAGAGTGTGGATGGTCATAGATAGAGTGTGAGAGCTGGGAACAGAGTGTGGATGGTCATAGATAGAGTGTGAGAGCTGGGAACAGAGTGTGGATGGTCATAGATAGACAGTGAGAGCTGGGAACAGAGTGTGGATGGTCATAGATAGAGTGTGAGAGCTGGGAACAGACTGTGGATGGTCATAGATAGAGTGTGAGAGCTGGGAACAGACTGTGGATGGTCATAGATAGAGTGTGAGAGCTGGGAACAGAGTGTGGATGGTCATAGATAGACAGTGAGAGCTGGGAACAGAGTGTGGATGGTCATAGATAGACAGTGAGAGCTGGGAACAGACTGTGGATGGTCATAGATACAGTGTGAGAGCTGGGAACAGACTGTGGATGGTCATAGATAGACAGTGAGAGCTGGGAACAGAGTGTGGATGGTCATAGATAGAGTGCGAAAGCTGGGAACAGACTGTGGATGGTCATAGATAGACAGTGAGAGCTGGGAACATACTGTGGATGGTCATAGATAGACAGTGAGAGCTGGGAACAGACTGTGGATGGTCATAGATAGGGTGTGAGAGCTGGGAACAGAGTGTGGATGGTCATAGATAGACAGTGAGAGCTGGGAACAGAGTGTGGATGGTCATAGATAGACAGTGAGAGCTGGGAACAGACTGTGGATGGTCATAGATAGACAGTGAGAGCTGGGAACAGAGTGTGGATGGTCATAGATAGAGTGTGAGAGCTGGGAACAGAGTGTGGATGGTCATAGATAGAGTGTGAGAGCTGGGAACAGAGTGTGGATGGTCATAGATAGACAGTGAGAGCTGGGAACAGAGTGTGGATGGTCATAGATAGACAGTGAGAGCTGGGAACAGACTGTGGATGGTCATAGATACAGTGTGAGAGCTGGGAACAGACTGTGGATGGTCATAGATAGACAGTGAGAGCTGGGAACAGAGTGTGGATGGTCATAGATAGAGTGCGAAAGCTGGGAACAGACTGTGGATGGTCATAGATAGACAGTGAGAGCTGGGAACATACTGTGGATGGTCATAGATAGACAGTGAGAGCTGGGAACAGACTGTGGATGGTCATAGATAGAGTGTGAGAGCTGGGAACAGAGTGTGGATGGTCATAGATAGACAGTGAGAGCTGGGAACAGAGTGTGGATGGTCATAGATAGACAGTGAGAGCTGGGAACAGACTGTGGATGGTCATAGATAGAGTGTGAGAGCTGGGAACAGACTGTGGATGGTCATAGATAGAGTGTGAGAGCTGGGAACAGAGTGTGGATGGTCATAGATAGACAGTGAGAGCTGGGAACAGAGTGTGGATGGTCATAGATAGACAGTGAGAGCTGGGAACAGACTGTGGATGGTCATAGATACAGTGTGAGAGCTGGGAACAGACTGTGGATGGTCATAGATAGACAGTGAGAGCTGGGAACAGGGTGTGGATGGTCATAGATAGACAGTGAGAGCTGGGAACAGAGTGTGGATGGTCATAGATAGACAGTGAGAGCTGGGAACAGACTGTGGATGGTCATAGATAGACAGTGAGAGCTGGGAACAGAGTGTGGATGGTCATAGATAGACAGTGAGAGCTGGGAACAGACTGTGGATGGTCATAGATACAGTGTGAGAGCTGGGAACAGACTGTGGATGGTCATAGATAGACAGTGAGAGCTGGGAACATACTGTGGATGGTCATAGATAGACAGTGCGAAAGCTGGGAACAGACTGTGGATGGTCATAGATAGAGTGTGAGAGCTGGGAACAGAGTGTGGATGGTCATAGATAGACAGTGAGAGCTGGGAACAGAGTGTGGATGGTCATAGATAGACAGTGAGAGCTGGGAACAGACTGTGGATGGTCATAGATAGACAGTGAGAGCTGGGAACAGAGTGTGGATGGTCATAGATAGAGTGTGAGAGCTGGGAACAGAGTGTGGATGGTCATAGATAGAGTGTGAGAGCTGGGAACAGAGTGTGGATGGTCATAGATAGACAGTGAGAGCTGGGAACAGAGTGTGGATGGTCATAGATAGACAGTGAGAGCTGGGAACAGACTGTGGATGGTCATAGATACAGTGTGAGAGCTGGGAACAGACTGTGGATGGTCATAGATAGACAGTGAGAGCTGGGAACAGAGTGTGGATGGTCATAGATAGAGTGCGAAAGCTGGGAACAGACTGTGGATGGTCATAGATAGACAGTGAGAGCTGGGAACATACTGTGGATGGTCATAGATAGACAGTGAGAGCTGGGAACAGACTGTGGATGGTCATAGATAGAGTGTGAGAGCTGGGAACAGAGTGTGGATGGTCATAGATAGACAGTGAGAGCTGGGAACAGAGTGTGGATGGTCATAGATAGACAGTGAGAGCTGGGAACAGACTGTGGATGGTCATAGATAGAGTGTGAGAGCTGGGAACAGACTGTGGATGGTCATAGATAGAGTGTGAGAGCTGGGAACAGAGTGTGGATGGTCATAGATAGACAGTGAGAGCTGGGAACAGAGTGTGGATGGTCATAGATAGACAGTGAGAGCTGGGGACAGACTGTGGATGGTCATAGATACAGTGTGAGAGCTGGGAACAGACTGTGGATGGTCATAGATAGACAGTGAGAGCTGGGAACAGAGTGTGGATGGTCATAGATAGACAGTGAGAGCTGGGAACAGAGTGTGGATGGTCATAGATAGACAGTGAGAGCTGGGAACAGACTGTGGATGGTCATAGATAGACAGTGAGAGCTGGGAACAGACTGTGGATGATCATAGATAGAGTGTGAGAGATGGGAACAGAGTGTGGATGGTCCTAGATAGAGTGTGAGAGCTGGGAACAGACTGTGGATGGTCATAGATAGACAGTGAGAGCTGGGAACAGAGTGTGGATGGTCATAGATAGACAGTGAGAGCTGGGAACAGAGTGTGGATGGTCATAGGTAGAGTGTGAGAGCTGGGAACAGACTGTGGATGGTCATAGATAGTGTGTGAGAGCTGGGAACAGAGTGTGGATGGTCATAGATAGAGTGTGAGAGCTGGGAACAGACTGTGGATGGTCATAGATAGACAGTGAGAGCTGGGAACAGACTGTGGATGGTCATAGATAGAGTGTGAGAGATGGGAACAGAGTGTGGATGGTCATAGATAGAGTGTGAGAGCTGGGAACAGAGTGTGGATGGTCATAGATAGAGTGTGAGAGCTGGGAACAGAATGTGGATGGTCAAAGATAGACAGTGAGAGCTGGGAACAGACTGTGGATGGTCATAGATAGAGTGTGAGAGCTGGGAACAGACTGTGGATGGTCATAGATAGACAGTGAGAGCTGGGAACAGACTGTGGATGGTCATAGATAGAGTGTGAGAGATGGGAACAGAGTGTGGATGGTCATAGATAGAGTGTGAGAGCTGGGAACAGAGTGTGGATGGTCATAGATAGAGTGTGAGAGCTGGGAACAGAGTGTGGATGGTCATAGATAGACAGTGAGAGCTGGGAACAGACTGTGGATGGTCATAGATAGAGTGTGAGAGCTGGGAACAGAGTGTGGATGGCCAGAGATAGACAGTGAGAGCTGGGAACAGACTGTGGATGGTCATAGATAGACAGTGAGAGCTGGGAACAGACTGTGGATGGTCATAGATAGAGTGTGAGAGCTGGGAACAGATTGTGGATGGTCATAGATAGACATTGAGAGCTGGGAACAGAACGTGGATGGTCATAGATAGACAGTGAGAGCTGGGAACAGACTGTGGATGGTCATAGATAGAGTGTGAGAGCTGGGAACAGACTGTGGATGGTCATAGATAGAGTGTGAGAGCTGGGAACAGAGTGTGGATGGTCATAGATAGACAGTGAGAGCTGGGAACAGAGTGTGGATGGTCATCGATAGAGTGTGAGAGCTGGGAACAGAGTGTGGATGGCCATAGATAGACAGTGAGAGCTGGGAACAGACTGTGGATGGCCATAGATAGACAGTGAGAGCTGGGAACAGAGTGTGGATGGTCATAGATAGAGTGTGAGAGCTGGGAACAGACTGTGGATGGTCATAGATAGAGTGTGAGAGCTGGGAACAGAGTGTGGATGGTCATCGATAGAGTGTGAGAGCTGGGAACAGAGTGTGGATGGTCATAGATAGAGTGTGAGAGCTGGGAACAGAGTGTGGATGGTCATAGATAGACAGTGAGAGCTGGGAACAGAGTGTGGATGGTCATAGATAGACAGTGAGAGCTGGGAACAGAGTGTGGATGGTCATAGATAGACAGTGAGAGCTGGGAACAGACTGTGGATGGTCATGGATAGAGTGTGAGAGATGGGAACAGAGTGTGGATGGTCATAGATAGAGTGTGAGAGCTGGGAACAGAGTGTGGATGGTCATAGATAGAGTGTGAGAGCTGGGAACAGAGTGTGGATGGTCATAGATAGACAGTGAGAGCTGGGAACAGACTGTGGATGGTCATAGATAGAGTGTGAGAGCTGGGAACAGAGTGTGGATGGCCAGAGATAGACAGTGAGAGCTGGGAACAGACTGTGGATGGTCATAGATAGACAGTGAGAGCTGGGAACAGACTGTGGATGGTCATAGATAGAGTGTGAGAGCTGGGAACAGATTGTGGATGGTCATAGATAGACATTGAGAGCTGGGAACAGAACGTGGATGGTCATAGATAGACAGTGAGAGCTGGGAACAGACTGTGGATGGTCATAGATAGAGTGTGAGAGCTGGGAACAGACTGTGGATGGTCATAGATAGAGTGTGAGAGCTGGGAACAGAGTGTGGATGGTCATAGATAGACAGTGAGAGCTGGGAACAGAGTGTGGATGGTCATCGATAGAGTGTGAGAGCTGGGAACAGAGTGTGGATGGCCATAGATAGACAGTGAGAGCTGGGAACAGACTGTGGATGGCCATAGATAGACAGTGAGAGCTGGGAACAGAGTGTGGATGGTCATAGATAGAGTGTGAGAGCTGGGAACAGACTGTGGATGGTCATAGATAGAGTGTGAGAGCTGGGAACAGAGTGTGGATGGTCATCGATAGAGTGTGAGAGCTGGGAACAGAGTGTGGATGGTCATAGATAGAGTGTGAGAGCTGGGAACAGAGTGTGGATGGTCATAGATAGACAGTGAGAGCTGGGAACAGAGTGTGGATGGTCATAGATAGACAGTGAGAGCTGGGAACAGAGTGTGGATGGTCATAGATAGAGTGTGAGAGCTGGGAACAGAGTGTGGATGGTCATAGATAGAGTGTGAGAGCTGGGAACAGAGTGTGGATGGCCATAGATAGACAGTGAGAGCTGGGAACAGACTGTGGATGGCCATAGATAGACAGTGAGAGCTGGGAACAGAGTGTGGATGGTCATAGATAGAGTGTGAGAGCTGGGAACAGACTGTGGATGGTCATAGATAGAGTGTGAGAGCTGGGAACAGAGTGTGGATGGTCATCGATAGAGTGTGAGAGCTGGGAACAGAGTGTGGATGGTCATAGATAGAGTGTGAGAGCTGGGAACAGAGTGTGGATGGTCATAGATAGACAGTGAGAGCTGGGAACAGAGTGTGGATGGTCATAGATAGACAGTGAGAGCTGGGAACAGAGTGTGGATGGTCATAGATAGAGTGTGAGAGCTGGGAACAGAGTGTGGATGGTCATAGATAGAGTGTGAGAGCTGGGAACAGAGTGTGGATGGTCATAGATAGAGTGTGAGAGCTGGGAACAGAATGTGGATGGTCAAAGATAGACAGTGAGAGCTGGGAACAGACTGTGGATGGTCATAGATAGAGTGTGAGAGCTGGGAACAGACTGTGGATGGTCATAGATAGACAGTGAGAGCTGGGAACAGACTGTGGATGGTCATAGATAGAGTGTGAGAGATGGGAACAGAGTGTGGATGGTCATAGATAGAGTGTGAGAGCTGGAAACAGAGTGTGGATGGTCATAGATAGAGTGTGAGAGCTGGGAACAGAGTGTGGATGGTCATAGATAGACAGTGAGAGCTGGGAACAGACTGTGGATGGTCATAGATAGAGTGTGAGAGCTGGGAACAGAGTGTGGATGGCCAGAGATAGACAGTGAGAGCTGGGAACAGACTGTGGATGGTCATAGATAGACAGTGAGAGCTGGGAACAGACTGTGGATGGTCATAGATAGAGTGTGAGAGCTGGGAACAGATTGTGGATGGTCATAGATAGACATTGAGAGCTGGGAACAGAACGTGGATGGTCATAGATAGACAGTGAGAGCTGGGAACAGACTGTGGATGGTCATAGATAGAGTGTGAGAGCTGGGAACAGACTGTGGATGGTCATAGATAGAGTGTGAGAGCTGGGAACAGAGTGTGGATGGTCATAGATAGACAGTGAGAGCTGGGAACAGAGTGTGGATGGTCATCGATAGAGTGTGAGAGCTGGGAACAGAGTGTGGATGGCCATAGATAGACAGTGAGAGCTGGGAACAGACTGTGGATGGCCATAGATAGACAGTGAGAGCTGGGAACAGAGTGTGGATGGTCATAGATAGAGTGTGAGAGCTGGGAACAGACTGTGGATGGTCATAGATAGAGTGTGAGAGCTGGGAACAGAGTGTGGATGGTCATCGATAGAGTGTGAGAGCTGGGAACAGAGTGTGGATGGTCATAGATAGAGTGTGAGAGCTGGGAACAGAGTGTGGATGGTCATAGATAGACAGTGAGAGCTGGGAACAGAGTGTGGATGGTCATAGATAGACAGTGAGAGCTGGGAACAGAGTGTGGATGGTCATAGATAGACAGTGAGAGCTGGGAACAGACTGTGGATGGTCATAGATAGAGTGTGAGAGATGGGAACAGAGTGTGGATGGTCATAGATAGAGTGTGAGAGCTGGGAACAGAGTGTGGATGGTCATAGATAGAGTGTGAGAGCTGGGAACAGAGTGTGGATGGTCATAGATAGACAGTGAGAGCTGGGAACAGACTGTGGATGGTCATAGATAGAGTGTGAGAGCTGGGAACAGAGTGTGGATGGCCAGAGATAGACAGTGAGAGCTGGGAACAGACTGTGGATGGTCATAGATAGACAGTGAGAGCTGGGAACAGACTGTGGATGGTCATAGATAGAGTGTGAGAGCTGGGAACAGATTGTGGATGGTCATAGATAGACATTGAGAGCTGGGAACAGAACGTGGATGGTCATAGATAGACAGTGAGAGCTGGGAACAGACTGTGGATGGTCATAGATAGAGTGTGAGAGCTGGGAACAGACTGTGGATGGTCATAGATAGAGTGTGAGAGCTGGGAACAGAGTGTGGATGGTCATAGATAGACAGTGAGAGCTGGGAACAGAGTGTGGATGGTCATCGATAGAGTGTGAGAGCTGGGAACAGAGTGTGGATGGCCATAGATAGACAGTGAGAGCTGGGAACAGACTGTGGATGGCCATAGATAGACAGTGAGAGCTGGGAACAGAGTGTGGATGGTCATAGATAGAGTGTGAGAGCTGGGAACAGACTGTGGATGGTCATAGATAGAGTGTGAGAGCTGGGAACAGAGTGTGGATGGTCATCGATAGAGTGTGAGAGCTGGGAACAGAGTGTGGATGGTCATAGATAGAGTGTGAGAGCTGGGAACAGAGTGTGGATGGTCATAGATAGACAGTGAGAGCTGGGAACAGAGTGTGGATGGTCATAGATAGACAGTGAGAGCTGGGAACAGAGTGTGGATGGTCATAGATAGAGTGTGAGAGCTGGGAACAGAGTGTGGATGGTCATAGATAGAGTGTGAGAGAAGGGAACAGAGTGTGGATGGCCATAGATAGACAGTGAGAGCTGGGAACAGACTGTGGATGGCCATAGATAGACAGTGAGAGCTGGGAACAGAGTGTGGATGGTCATAGATAGAGTGTGAGAGCTGGGAACAGACTGTGGATGGTCATAGATAGAGTGTGAGAGCTGGGAACAGAGTGTGGATGGTCATCGATAGAGTGTGAGAGCTGGGAACAGAGTGTGGATGGTCATAGATAGAGTGTGAGAGCTGGGAACAGAGTGTGGATGGTCATAGATAGACAGTGAGAGCTGGGAACAGAGTGTGGATGGTCATAGATAGACAGTGAGAGCTGGGAACAGAGTGTGGATGGTCATAGATAGAGTGTGAGAGCTGGGAACAGAGTGTGGATGGTCATAGATAGAGTGTGAGAGCTGGGAACAGAGTGTGGATGGTCATAGATAGACAGTGAGAGCTGGGAAAAGAGTGTGGATGGTCATAGATAGACAGTGAGAGCTGGGAACAGAGTGTGGATGGTCATAGATAGACAGTGAGAGCTGGGAACAGAGTGTGGATGGTCATAGATAGAGTGTGAGAGCTGGGAACAGAGTGTGGATGGTCATAGATAGACAGTGAGAGCTGGGAACAGACTGTGGATGGTCATAGATAAACAGTGACAGCTGGGAACAGAGTGTGGATGGTCATAGATAGACAGTGAGAGCTGGGAACAGAGTGTGGATGGTCATAGATAGAGTGTGAGAGCTGGGAACAGAGTGTGGATCGTCATAGATAGAGTGTGAGAGCTGGGAACAGAGTGTGGATGGTCATAGATAGACAGTGAGAGCTGGGAACAGAGTGTGGATGGTCATAGATAGACAGTGAGAGCTGGGAACAGACTGTGGATGGTCATAGATAGACAGTGAGAGCTGGGAACAGACTGTGGATGGTCATAGATAGACAGTGAGAGCTGGGAACAGAGTGTGGATGGTCATAGATAGAGTGTGAGAGCTGGGAACAGACTGTGGATGGTCATAGATAGAGTGTGAGAGCTGGGAACAGACTGTGGATGGTCATAGATAGAGTGTGAGAGCTGGGAACAGAGTGTGGATGGTCATAGATAGACAGTGAGAGCTGGGAACAGAGTGTGGATGGTCATAGATAGACAGTGAGAGCTGGGAACAGACTGTGGATGGTCATAGATACAGTGTGAGAGCTGGGAACAGACTGTGGATGGTCATAGATAGACAGTGAGAGCTGGGAACAGAGTGTGGATGGTCATAGATAGAGTGCGAAAGCTGGGAACAGACTGTGGATGGTCATAGATAGACAGTGAGAGCTGGGAACATACTGTGGATGGTCATAGATAGACAGTGAGAGCTGGGAACAGACTGTGGATGGTCATAGATAGAGTGTGAGAGCTGGGAACAGAGTGTGGATGGTCATAGATAGACAGTGAGAGCTGGGAACAGAGTGTGGATGGTCATAGATAGACAGTGAGAGCTGGGAACAGACTGTGGATGGTCATAGATAGACAGTGAGAGCTGGGAACAGACTGTGGATGGTCATAGATAGACAGTGAGAGCTGGGAACAGAGTGTGGATGGTCATAGATAGAGTGTGAGAGCTGGGAACAGACTGTGGATGGTCATAGATAGAGTGTGAGAGCTGGGAACAGACTGTGGATGGTCATAGATAGAGTGTGAGAGCTGGGAACAGAGTGTGGATGGTCATAGATAGACAGTGAGAGCTGGGAACAGAGTGTGGATGGTCATAGATAGACAGTGAGAGCTGGGAACAGACTGTGGATGGTCATAGATACAGTGTGAGAGCTGGGAACAGACTGTGGATGGTCATAGATAGACAGTGAGAGCTGGGAACAGAGTGTGGATGGTCATAGATAGACAGTGAGAGCTGGGAACAGAGTGTGGATGGTCATAGATAGACAGTGAGAGCTGGGAACAGAGTGTGGATGGTCATAGATAGACAGTGAGAGCTGGGAACAGACTGTGGATGATCATAGATAGAGTGTGAGAGATGGGAACAGAGTGTGGATTGTCCTAGATAGAGTGTGAGAGCTGGGAACAGACTGTGGATGGTCATAGATAGACAGTGAGAGCTGGGAACAGAGTGTGGATGGTCATAGATAGACAGTGAGAGCTGGGAACAGAGTGTGGATGGTCATAGATAGAGTGTGAGAGCTGGGAACAGACTGTGGATGGTCATAGATAGTGTGTGAGAGCTGGGAACAGAGTGTGGATGGTCATAGATAGACAGTGAGAGCTGGGAACAGACTGTGGATGGTCATAGATAGAGTGTGAGAGATGGGAACAGAGTGTGGATAGTCATAGATAGAGTGTGAGAGCTGGGAACAGAGTGTGGATGGTCATAGATAGAGTGTGAGAGCTGGGAACAGAATGTGGATGGTCAAAGATAGACAGTGAGAGCTGGGAACAGACTGTGGATGGTCATAGATAGAGTGTGAGAGCTGGGAACAGACTGTGGATGGTCATAGATAGACAGTGAGAGCTGGGAACAGACTGTGGATGGTCATAGATAGAGTGTGAGAGATGGGAACAGAGTGTGGATGGTCATAGATAGAGTGTGAGAGCTGGGAACAGAGTGTGGATGGTCATAGATAGAGTGTGAGAGCTGGGAACAGACTGTGGATGGTCATAGATAGACAGTGAGAGCTGGGAACAGAGTGTGGATGGTCATAGATAGACAGTGAGAGCTGGGAACAGAGTGTGGATGGTCATAGATAGAGTGTGAGAGCTGGGAACAGACTGTGGATGGTCATAGATAGTGTGTGAGAGCTGGGAACAGAGTGTGGATGGTCATAGATAGAGTGTGAGAGCTGGGAACAGACTGTGGATGGTCATAGATAGACAGTGAGAGCTGGGAACAGACTGTGGATGGTCATAGATAGAGTGTGAGAGATGGGAACAGAGTGTGGATGGTCATAGATAGAGTGTGAGAGCTGGGAACAGAGTGTGGATGGTCATAGATAGAGTGTGAGAGCTGGGAACAGAAGGTGGATGGTCAAAGATAGACAGTGAGAGCTGGGAACAGACTGTGGATGGTCATAGATAGAGTGTGAGAGCTGGGAACAGACTGTGGATGGTCATAGATAGACAGTGAGAGCTGGGAACAGACTGTGGATGGTCATAGATAGAGTGTGAGAGATGGGAACAGAGTGTGGATGGTCATAGATAGAGTGTGAGAGCTGGGAACAGAGTGTGGATGGTCATAGATAGAGTGTGAGAGCTGGGAACAGAGTGTGGATGGTCATAGATAGACAGTGAGAGCTGGGAACAGAGTGTGGATGGTCATAGATAGAGTGTGAGAGCTGGGAACAGACTGTGGATGGTCATAGATAGAGTGTGAGAGCTGGGAACAGACTGTGGATGGTCATAGATAGAGTGTGAGAGCTGGGAACAGAGTGTGGATGGTCATAGATAGACAGTGAGAGCTGGGAACAGAGTGTGGATGGTCATAGATAGACAGTGAGAGCTGGGAACAGACTGTGGATGGTCATAGATACAGTGTGAGAGCTGGGAACAGACTGTGGATGGTCATAGATAAACAGTGAGAGCTGGGAACAGAGTGTGGATGGTCATAGATAGACAGTGCGAAAGCTGGGAACAGACTGTGGATGGTCATAGATAGACAGTGAGAGCTGGGAACATACTGTGGATGGTCATAGATAGACAGTGAGAGCTGGGAACAGACTGTGGATGGTCATAGATAGAGTGTGAGAGCTGGGAACAGACTGTGGATGGTCATAGATAGACAGTGAGAGCTGGGAACAGAGTGTGGATGGTCATAGATAGACAGTGAGAGCTGGGAACAGAGTGTGGATGGTCATAGATAGACAGTGAGAGCTGGGAACAGACTGTGGATGGTCATAGATAGACAGTGAGAGCTGGGAACAGAGTGTGGATGGTCATAGATAGAGTGTGAGAGCTGGGAACAGAGTGTGGATGGTCATAGATAGAGTGTGAGAGCTGGGAACAGAGTGTGGATGGTCATAGATAGACAGTGAGAGCTGGGAACAGAGTGTGGATGGTCATAGATAGACAGTGAGAGCTGGGAACAGACTGTGGATGGTCATAGATACAGTGTGAGAGCTGGGAACAGACTGTGGATGGTCATAGATAGACAGTGAGAGCTGGGAACAGAGTGTGGATGGTCATAGATAGAGTGCGAAAGCTGGGAACAGACTGTGGATGGTCATAGATAGACAGTGAGAGCTGGGAACATACTGTGGATGGTCATAGATAGACAGTGAGAGCTGGGAACAGACTGTGGATGGTCATAGATAGAGTGTGAGAGCTGGGAACAGAGTGTGGATGGTCATAGATAGACAGTGAGAGCTGGGAACAGAGTGTGGATGGTCATAGATAGACAGTGAGAGCTGGGAACAGACTGTGGATGGTCATAGATAGAGTGTGAGAGCTGGGAACAGACTGTGGATGGTCATAGATAGAGTGTGAGAGCTGGGAACAGAGTGTGGATGGTCATAGATAGACAGTGAGAGCTCGGAACAGAGTGTGGATGGTCATAGATAGACAGTGAGAGCTGGGAACAGACTGTGGATGGTCATAGATACAGTGTGAGAGCTGGGAACAGACTGTGGATGGTCATAGATAGACAGTGAGAGCTGGGAACAGAGTGTGGATGGTCATAGATAGACAGTGAGAGCTGGGAACAGAGTGTGGATGGTCATAGATAGACAGTGAGAGCTGGGAACAGACTGTGGATGGTCATAGATAGACAGTGAGAGCTGGGAACAGAGTGTGGATGGTCATAGATAGACAGTGAGAGCTGGGAACAGACTGTGGATGGTCATAGATAGAGTGTGAGAGCTGGGAACAGACTGTGGATGGTCATAGATAGAGTGTGAGAGCTGGGAACAGAGTGTGGATGGTCATAGATAGACAGTGAGAGCTGGGAACAGAGTGTGGATGGTCATAGATAGACAGTGAGAGCTGGGGACAGACTGTGGATGGTCATAGATACAGTGTGAGAGCTGGGAACAGACTGTGGATGGTCATAGATAGACAGTGAGAGCTGGGAACAGAGTGTGGATGGTCATAGATAGACAGTGAGAGCTGGGAACAGAGTGTGGATGGTCATAGATAGACAGTGAGAGCTGGGAACAGACTGTGGATGGTCATAGATAGACAGTGAGAGCTGGGAACAGACTGTGGATGATCATAGATAGAGTGTGAGAGATGGGAACAGAGTGTGGATGGTCCTAGATAGAGTGTGAGAGCTGGGAACAGACTGTGGATGGTCATAGATAGACAGTGAGAGCTGGGAACAGAGTGTGGATGGTCATAGATAGACAGTGAGAGCTGGGAACAGAGTGTGGATGGTCATAGGTAGAGTGTGAGAGCTGGGAACAGACTGTGGATGGTCATAGATAGTGTGTGAGAGCTGGGAACAGAGTGTGGATGGTCATAGATAGAGTGTGAGAGCTGGGAACAGACTGTGGATGGTCATAGATAGACAGTGAGAGCTGGGAACAGACTGTGGATGGTCATAGATAGAGTGTGAGAGATGGGAACAGAGTGTGGATGGTCATAGATAGAGTGTGAGAGCTGGGAACAGAGTGTGGATGGTCATAGATAGAGTGTGAGAGCTGGGAACAGAATGTGGATGGTCAAAGATAGACAGTGAGAGCTGGGAACAGACTGTGGATGGTCATAGATAGAGTGTGAGAGCTGGGAACAGACTGTGGATGGTCATAGATAGACAGTGAGAGCTGGGAACAGACTGTGGATGGTCATAGATAGAGTGTGAGAGATGGGAACAGAGTGTGGATGGTCATAGATAGAGTGTGAGAGCTGGGAACAGAGTGTGGATGGTCATAGATAGAGTGTGAGAGCTGGGAACAGAGTGTGGATGGTCATAGATAGACAGTGAGAGCTGGGAACAGACTGTGGATGGTCATAGATAGAGTGTGAGAGCTGGGAACAGAGTGTGGATGGCCAGAGATAGACAGTGAGAGCTGGGAACAGACTGTGGATGGTCATAGATAGACAGTGAGAGCTGGGAACAGACTGTGGATGGTCATAGATAGAGTGTGAGAGCTGGGAACAGATTGTGGATGGTCATAGATAGACATTGAGAGCTGGGAACAGAACGTGGATGGTCATAGATAGACAGTGAGAGCTGGGAACAGACTGTGGATGGTCATAGATAGAGTGTGAGAGCTGGGAACAGAGTGTGGATGGTCATAGATAGAGTGTGAGAGCTGGGAACAGACTGTGGATGGTCATAGATAGACAGTGAGAGCTGGGAACAGAGTGTGGATGGTCATCGATAGAGTGTGAGAGCTGGGAACAGAGTGTGGATGGCCATAGATAGACAGTGAGAGCTGGGAACAGACTGTGGATGGCCATAGATAGACAGTGAGAGCTGGGAACAGAGTGTGGATGGTCATAGATAGAGTGTGAGAGCTGGGAACAGACTGTGGATGGTCATAGATAGAGTGTGAGAGCTGGGAACAGAGTGTGGATGGTCATCGATAGAGTGTGAGAGCTGGGAACAGAGTGTGGATGGTCATAGATAGAGTGTGAGAGCTGGGAACAGAGTGTGGATGGTCATAGATAGACAGTGAGAGCTGGGAACAGAGTGTGGATGGTCATAGATAGACAGTGAGAGCTGGGAACAGAGTGTGGATGGTCATAGATAGAGTGTGAGAGCTGGGAACAGAGTGTGGATGGTCATAGATAGAGTGTGAGAGCTGGGAACAGAGTGTGGATGGTCATAGATAGACAGTGAGAGCTGGGAAAAGAGTGTGGATGGTCATAGATAGACAGTGAGAGCTGGGAACAGAGTGTGGATGGTCATAGATAGACAGTGAGAGCTGGGAACAGAGTGTGGATGGTCATAGATAGACAGTGAGAGCTGGGAACAGACTATGGATGGTCATAGATAGACAGTGAGAGCTGGGAACAGAGTGTGGATGGTCATAGATAGACAGTGAGAGCTGGGAACAGACTGTGGATGGTCATAGATAGAGTGTGAGAGCTGGGAACAGAGTGTGGATGGTCATAGATAGACAGTGAGAGCTGGGAACAGACTGTGGATGGTCATAGATAGACAGTGAGAGCTGGGAACAGAGTGTGGATGGTCATAGATAGACAGTGAGAGCTGGGAACAGAGTGTGGATGGTCATAGATAGAGTGTGAGAGCTGGGAACAGAGTGTGGATGGTCATAGATAGAGTGTGAGAGCTGGGAACAGAGTGTGGATGGTCATAGATAGACAGTGAGAGCTGGGAACAGACTGTGGATGGTCATAGATAGACAGTGAGAGCTGGGAACAGACTGTGGATGGTCATAGATAGAGTGTGAGAGCTGGGAACAGACTGTGGATGGTCATAGATAGAGTGTGAGAGCTGGGAACAGAGTGTGGATGGTCATAGATAGAGTGTGAGAGCTGGGAACAGAGTGTGGATGGTCATAGATAGACAGTGAGAGCTAGGAACAGAGTGTGGATGGTCATAGATAGACAGTGAGAGCTGGGAACAGACTGTGGATGGTCATAGATAGAGTGTGAGAGCTGGGAACAGACTGTGGATGGTCATGGATAGACAGTGAGAGCTGGGAACAGAGTGTGGATGGTCATAGATAGACAGTGAGAGCTGGGAACAGAGTGTGGATGGTCATAGATAGAGTGTGAGAGCTGGGAACAGACTGTGGATGGTCATAGATAGACAGTGAGAGCTGGGAACAGACTGTGGATGGTCATAGATAGAGTGTGAGAGCTGGGAACAGACTGTGGATGGTCATAGATAGAGTGTGAGAGCTGGGAACAGACTGTGGATGGTCATAGATAGAGTGTGAGAGCTGGGAACAGATTGTGGATGGTCATAGATAGAGTGTGAGAGCTGGGAACAGACTGTGGATGGTCATAGATAGAGTGTGAGAGCTGGGAACAGACTGTGGATGGTCATAGATAGACAGTGAGAGCTGGGAACAGAGCGTGGATGGTCATAGATAGACAGTGAGAGCTGGGAACAGAGTGTGGATGGTCATAGATAGAGTGTGAGAGCTGGGAACAGAGTGTGGATGGTCATAGATAGAGTGTGAGAGCTGGGAACAGACTGTGGATGGTCATAGATAGACAGTGAGAGCTGGGAACAGAGTGTGGATGGTCATAGATAGACAGTGAGAGCTGGGAACAGACTGTGGATGGTCATAGATAGACAGTGAGAGCTGGGAACAGAGTGTGGATGGTCATAGATAGACAGTGAGAGCTGGGAACAGACTGTGGATGGTCATAGATAGAGTGTGAGAGCTGGGAACAGAGTGTGGATGGTCATAGATAGACAGTGAGAGCTGGGAACAGACTGTGGATGGTCATAGATAGACAGTGAGAGCTGGGAACAGAGTGTGGATGGTCATAGATAGACAGTGAGAGCTGGGAACAGAGTGTGGATGGTCATAGATAGAGTGTGAGAGCTGGGAACAGAGTGTGGATGGTCATAGATAGAGTGTGAGAGCTGGGAACAGAGTGTGGATGGTCATAGATAGACAGTGAGAGCTGGGAACAGACTGTGGATGGTCATAGATAGACAGTGAGAGCTGGGAACAGACTGTGGATGGTCATAGATAGAGTGTGAGAGCTGGGAACAGACTGTGGATGGTCATAGATAGAGTGTGAGAGCTGGGAACAGAGTGTGGATGGTCATAGATAGAGTGTGAGAGCTGGGAACAGAGTGTGGATGGTCATAGATAGACAGTGAGAGCTGGGAACAGACTGTGGATGGTCATAGATAGACAGTGAGAGCTGGGAACAGACTGTGGATGGTCATAGATAGAGTGTGAGAGCTGGGAACAGACTGTGGATGGTCATGGATAGACAGTGAGAGCTGGGAACAGAGTGTGGATGGTCATAGATAGACAGTGAGAGCTGGGAACAGACTGTGGATGGTCATAGATAGAGTGTGAGAGCTGGGAACAGACTGTGGATGGTCATAGATAGACAGTGAGAGCTGGGAACAGACTGTGGATGGTCATAGATAGAGTGTGAGAGCTGGGAACAGACTGTGGATGGTCATAGATAGAGTGTGAGAGCTGGGAACAGACTGTGGATGGTCATAGATAGAGTGTGAGAGCTGGGAACAGACTGTGGATGGTCATAGATAGAGTGTGAGAGCTGGGAACAGATTGTGGATGGTCATAGATAGAGTGTGAGAGCTGGGAACAGACTGTGGATGGTCATAGATAGAGTGTGAGAGCTGGGAACAGACTGTGGATGGTCATAGATAGACAGTGAGAGCTGGGAACAGAGCGTGGATGGTCATAGATAGACAGTGAGAGCTGGGAACAGAGTGTGGATGGTCATAGATAGAGTGTGAGAGCTGGGAACAGAGTGTGGATGGTCATAGATAGAGTGTGAGAGCTGGGAACAGACTGTGGATGGTCATAGATAGACAGTGAGAGCTGGGAACAGAGTGTGGATGGTCATAGATAGAGTGTGAGAGCTGGGAACAGAGTGTGGATGGCCAGAGATAGACAGTGAGAGCTGGGAACAGACTGTGGATGGTCATAGATAGACAGTGAGAGCTGGGAACAGACTGTGGATGGTCATAGATAGAGTGTGAGAGCTGGGAACAGATTGTGGATGGTCATAGATAGACATTGAGAGCTGGGAACAGAACGTGGATGGTCATAGATAGACAGTGAGAGCTGGGAACAGACTGTGGATGGTCATAGATAGAGTGTGAGAGCTGGGAACAGACTGTGGATGGTCATAGATAGAGTGTGAGAGCTGGGAACAGAGTGTGGATGGTCATAGATAGACAGTGAGAGCTGGGAACAGAGTGTGGATGGTCATAGATAGACAGTGAGAGCTGGGAACAGACTGTGGATGGTCATAGATACAGTGTGAGAGCTGGGAACAGACTGTGGATGATCATAGATAGAGTGTGAGAGATGGGAACAGAGTGTGGATGGTCCTAGATAGAGTGTGAGAGCTGGGAACAGACTGTGGATGGTCATAGATAGACAGTGAGAGCTGGGAACAGAGTGTGGATGGTCATAGATAGACAGTGAGAGCTGGGAACAGAGTGTGGATGGTCATAGGTAGAGTGTGAGAGCTGGGAACAGACTGTGGATGGTCATAGATAGTGTGTGAGAGCTGGGAACAGAGTGTGGATGGTCATAGATAGAGTGTGAGAGCTGGGAACAGACTGTGGATGGTCATAGATAGACAGTGAGAGCTGGGAACAGACTGTGGATGGTCATAGATAGAGTGTGAGAGATGGGAACAGAGTGTGGATGGTCATAGATAGAGTGTGAGAGCTGGGAACAGAGTGTGGATGGTCATAGATAGAGTGTGAGAGCTGGGAACAGAATGTGGATGGTCAAAGATAGACAGTGAGAGCTGGGAACAGACTGTGGATGGTCATAGATAGAGTGTGAGAGCTGGGAACAGACTGTGGATGGTCATAGATAGACAGTGAGAGCTGGGAACAGACTGTGGATGGTCATAGATAGAGTGTGAGAGATGGGAACAGAGTGTGGATGGTCATAGATAGAGTGTGAGAGCTGGGAACAGAGTGTGGATGGTCATAGATAGAGTGTGAGAGCTGGGAACAGAGTGTGGATGGTCATAGATAGACAGTGAGAGCTGGGAACAGACTGTGGATGGTCATAGATAGAGTGTGAGAGCTGGGAACAGAGTGTGGATGGCCAGAGATAGACAGTGAGAGCTGGGAACAGACTGTGGATGGTCATAGATAGACAGTGAGAGCTGGGAACAGACTGTGGATGGTCATAGATAGAGTGTGAGAGCTGGGAACAGATTGTGGATGGTCATAGATAGACATTGAGAGCTGGGAACAGAACGTGGATGGTCATAGATAGACAGTGAGAGCTGGGAACAGACTGTGGATGGTCATAGATAGAGTGTGAGAGCTGGGAACAGAGTGTGGATGGTCATAGATAGAGTGTGAGAGCTGGGAACAGACTGTGGATGGTCATAGATAGACAGTGAGAGCTGGGAACAGAGTGTGGATGGTCATCGATAGAGTGTGAGAGCTGGGAACAGAGTGTGGATGGCCATAGATAGACAGTGAGAGCTGGGAACAGACTGTGGATGGCCATAGATAGACAGTGAGAGCTGGGAACAGAGTGTGGATGGTCATAGATAGAGTGTGAGAGCTGGGAACAGACTGTGGATGGTCATAGATAGAGTGTGAGAGCTGGGAACAGAGTGTGGATGGTCATCGATAGAGTGTGAGAGCTGGGAACAGAGTGTGGATGGTCATAGATAGAGTGTGAGAGCTGGGAACAGAGTGTGGATGGTCATAGATAGACAGTGAGAGCTGGGAACAGAGTGTGGATGGTCATAGATAGACAGTGAGAGCTGGGAACAGAGTGTGGATGGTCATAGATAGAGTGTGAGAGCTGGGAACAGAGTGTGGATGGTCATAGATAGAGTGTGAGAGCTGGGAACAGAGTGTGGATGGTCATAGATAGACAGTGAGAGCTGGGAAAAGAGTGTGGATGGTCATAGATAGACAGTGAGAGCTGGGAACAGAGTGTGGATGGTCATAGATAGACAGTGAGAGCTGGGAACAGAGTGTGGATGGTCATAGATAGACAGTGAGAGCTGGGAACAGACTATGGATGGTCATAGATAGACAGTGAGAGCTGGGAACAGAGTGTGGATGGTCATAGATAGACAGTGAGAGCTGGGAACAGACTGTGGATGGTCATAGATAGAGTGTGAGAGCTGGGAACAGAGTGTGGATGGTCATAGATAGACAGTGAGAGCTGGGAACAGACTGTGGATGGTCATAGATAGACAGTGAGAGCTGGGAACAGAGTGTGGATGGTCATAGATAGACAGTGAGAGCTGGGAACAGAGTGTGGATGGTCATAGATAGAGTGTGAGAGCTGGGAACAGAGTGTGGATGGTCATAGATAGAGTGTGAGAGCTGGGAACAGAGTGTGGATGGTCATAGATAGACAGTGAGAGCTGGGAACAGACTGTGGATGGTCATAGATAGACAGTGAGAGCTGGGAACAGACTGTGGATGGTCATAGATAGAGTGTGAGAGCTGGGAACAGACTGTGGATGGTCATAGATAGAGTGTGAGAGCTGGGAACAGAGTGTGGATGGTCATAGATAGAGTGTGAGAGCTGGGAACAGAGTGTGGATGGTCATAGATAGACAGTGAGAGCTAGGAACAGAGTGTGGATGGTCATAGATAGACAGTGAGAGCTGGGAACAGACTGTGGATGGTCATAGATAGAGTGTGAGAGCTGGGAACAGACTGTGGATGGTCATGGATAGACAGTGAGAGCTGGGAACAGAGTGTGGATGGTCATAGATAGACAGTGAGAGCTGGGAACAGAGTGTGGATGGTCATAGATAGAGTGTGAGAGCTGGGAACAGACTGTGGATGGTCATAGATAGACAGTGAGAGCTGGGAACAGACTGTGGATGGTCATAGATAGAGTGTGAGAGCTGGGAACAGACTGTGGATGGTCATAGATAGAGTGTGAGAGCTGGGAACAGACTGTGGATGGTCATAGATAGAGTGTGAGAGCTGGGAACAGATTGTGGATGGTCATAGATAGAGTGTGAGAGCTGGGAACAGACTGTGGATGGTCATAGATAGAGTGTGAGAGCTGGGAACAGACTGTGGATGGTCATAGATAGACAGTGAGAGCTGGGAACAGAGTGTGGATGGTCATAGATAGACAGTGAGAGCTGGGAACAGACTGTGGATGGTCATAGATAGACAGTGAGAGCTGGGAACAGAGTGTGGATGGTCATAGATAGACAGTGAGAGCTGGGAACAGACTGTGGATGGTCATAGATAGAGTGTGAGAGCTGGGAACAGAGTGTGGATGGTCATAGATAGACAGTGAGAGCTGGGAACAGACTGTGGATGGTCATAGATAGACAGTGAGAGCTGGGAACAGAGTGTGGATGGTCATAGATAGACAGTGAGAGCTGGGAACAGAGTGTGGATGGTCATAGATAGAGTGTGAGAGCTGGGAACAGAGTGTGGATGGTCATAGATAGAGTGTGAGAGCTGAGAACAGAGTGTGGATGGTCATAGATAGACAGTGAGAGCTGGGAACAGACTGTGGATGGTCATAGATAGACAGTGAGAGCTGGGAACAGACTGTGGATGGTCATAGATAGAGTGTGAGAGCTGGGAACAGACTGTGGATGGTCATAGATAGAGTGTGAGAGCTGGGAACAGAGTGTGGATGGTCATAGATAGAGTGTGAGAGCTGGGAACAGAGTGTGGATGGTCATAGATAGACAGTGAGAGCTGGGAACAGACTGTGGATGGTCATAGATAGACAGTGAGAGCTGGGAACAGACTGTGGATGGTCATAGATAGAGTGTGAGAGCTGGGAACAGACTGTGGATGGTCATGGATAGACAGTGAGAGCTGGGAACAGAGTGTGGATGGTCATAGATAGACAGTGAGAGCTGGGAACAGACTGTGGATGGTCATAGATAGAGTGTGAGAGCTGGGAACAGACTGTGGATGGTCATAGATAGACAGTGAGAGCTGGGAACAGACTGTGGATGGTCATAGATAGAGTGTGAGAGCTGGGAACAGACTGTGGATGGTCATAGATAGAGTGTGAGAGCTGGGAACAGACTGTGGATGGTCATAGATAGAGTGTGAGAGCTGGGAACAGACTGTGGATGGTCATAGATAGAGTGTGAGAGCTGGGAACAGATTGTGGATGGTCATAGATAGAGTGTGAGAGCTGGGAACAGACTGTGGATGGTCATAGATAGAGTGTGAGAGCTGGGAACAGACTGTGGATGGTCATAGATAGACAGTGAGAGCTGGGAACAGAGCGTGGATGGTCATAGATAGACAGTGAGAGCTGGGAACAGAGTGTGGATGGTCATAGATAGAGTGTGAGAGCTGGGAACAGAGTGTGGATGGTCATAGATAGAGTGTGAGAGCTGGGAACAGACTGTGGATGGTCATAGATAGACAGTGAGAGCTGGGAACAGAGTGTGGATGGTCATAGATAGAGTGTGAGAGCTGGGAACAGAGTGTGGATGGCCAGAGATAGACAGTGAGAGCTGGGAACAGACTGTGGATGGTCATAGATAGACAGTGAGAGCTGGGAACAGACTGTGGATGGTCATAGATAGAGTGTGAGAGCTGGGAACAGATTGTGGATGGTCATAGATAGACATTGAGAGCTGGGAACAGAACGTGGATGGTCATAGATAGACAGTGAGAGCTGGGAACAGACTGTGGATGGTCATAGATAGAGTGTGAGAGCTGGGAACAGACTGTGGATGGTCATAGATAGAGTGTGAGAGCTGGGAACAGAGTGTGGATGGTCATAGATAGACAGTGAGAGCTGGGAACAGAGTGTGGATGGTCATAGATAGACAGTGAGAGCTGGGAACAGACTGTGGATGGTCATAGATACAGTGTGAGAGCTGGGAACAGACTGTGGATGGTCATAGATAGACAGTGAGAGCTGGGAACAGAGTGTGGATGGTCATAGATAGAGTGCGAAAGCTGGGAACAGACTGTGGATGGTCATAGATAGACAGTGAGAGCTGGGAACATACTGTGGATGGTCATAGATAGACAGTGAGAGCTGGGAACAGACTGTGGATGGTCATAGATAGAGTGTGAGAGCTGGGAACAGAGTGTGGATGGTCATAGATAGACAGTGAGAGCTGGGAACAGAGTGTGGATGGTCATAGATAGACAGTGAGAGCTGGGAACAGACTGTGGATGGTCATAGATAGACAGTGAGAGCTGGGAACAGACTGTGGATGGTCATAGATAGACAGTGAGAGCTGGGAACAGAGTGTGGATGGTCATAGATAGAGTGTGAGAGCTGGGAACAGACTGTGGATGGTCATAGATAGAGTGTGAGAGCTGGGAACAGACTGTGGATGGTCATAGATAGAGTGTGAGAGCTGGGAACAGAGTGTGGATGGTCATAGATAGACAGTGAGAGCTGGGAACAGAGTGTGGATGGTCATAGATAGACAGTGAGAGCTGGGAACAGACTGTGGATGGTCATAGATACAGTGTGAGAGCTGGGAACAGACTGTGGATGGTCATAGATAGACAGTGAGAGCTGGGAACAGAGTGTGGATGGTCATAGATAGACAGTGAGAGCTGGGAACAGAGTGTGGATGGTCATAGATAGACAGTGAGAGCTGGGAACAGAGTGTGGATGGTCATAGATAGACAGTGAGAGCTGGGAACAGACTGTGGATGATCATAGATAGAGTGTGAGAGATGGGAACAGAGTGTGGATTGTCCTAGATAGAGTGTGAGAGCTGGGAACAGACTGTGGATGGTCATAGATAGACAGTGAGAGCTGGGAACAGAGTGTGGATGGTCATAGATAGACAGTGAGAGCTGGGAACAGAGTGTGGATGGTCATAGATAGAGTGTGAGAGCTGGGAACAGACTGTGGATGGTCATAGATAGTGTGTGAGAGCTGGGAACAGAGTGTGGATGGTCATAGATAGACAGTGAGAGCTGGGAACAGACTGTGGATGGTCATAGATAGAGTGTGAGAGATGGGAACAGAGTGTGGATAGTCATAGATAGAGTGTGAGAGCTGGGAACAGAGTGTGGATGGTCATAGATAGAGTGTGAGAGCTGGGAACAGAATGTGGATGGTCAAAGATAGACAGTGAGAGCTGGGAACAGACTGTGGATGGTCATAGATAGAGTGTGAGAGCTGGGAACAGACTGTGGATGGTCATAGATAGACAGTGAGAGCTGGGAACAGACTGTGGATGGTCATAGATAGAGTGTGAGAGATGGGAACAGAGTGTGGATGGTCATAGATAGAGTGTGAGAGCTGGGAACAGAGTGTGGATGGTCATAGATAGAGTGTGAGAGCTGGGAACAGACTGTGGATGGTCATAGATAGACAGTGAGAGCTGGGAACAGAGTGTGGATGGTCATAGATAGACAGTGAGAGCTGGGAACAGAGTGTGGATGGTCATAGATAGAGTGTGAGAGCTGGGAACAGACTGTGGATGGTCATAGATAGTGTGTGAGAGCTGGGAACAGAGTGTGGATGGTCATAGATAGAGTGTGAGAGCTGGGAACAGACTGTGGATGGTCATAGATAGACAGTGAGAGCTGGGAACAGACTGTGGATGGTCATAGATAGAGTGTGAGAGATGGGAACAGAGTGTGGATGGTCATAGATAGAGTGTGAGAGCTGGGAACAGAGTGTGGATGGTCATAGATAGAGTGTGAGAGCTGGGAACAGAAGGTGGATGGTCAAAGATAGACAGTGAGAGCTGGGAACAGACTGTGGATGGTCATAGATAGAGTGTGAGAGCTGGGAACAGACTGTGGATGGTCATAGATAGACAGTGAGAGCTGGGAACAGACTGTGGATGGTCATAGATAGAGTGTGAGAGATGGGAACAGAGTGTGGATGGTCATAGATAGAGTGTGAGAGCTGGGAACAGAGTGTGGATGGTCATAGATAGAGTGTGAGAGCTGGGAACAGAGTGTGGATGGTCATAGATAGACAGTGAGAGCTGGGAACAGAGTGTGGATGGTCATAGATAGAGTGTGAGAGCTGGGAACAGACTGTGGATGGTCATAGATAGAGTGTGAGAGCTGGGAACAGACTGTGGATGGTCATAGATAGAGTGTGAGAGCTGGGAACAGAGTGTGGATGGTCATAGATAGACAGTGAGAGCTGGGAACAGAGTGTGGATGGTCATAGATAGACAGTGAGAGCTGGGAACAGACTGTGGATGGTCATAGATACAGTGTGAGAGCTGGGAACAGACTGTGGATGGTCATAGATAAACAGTGAGAGCTGGGAACAGAGTGTGGATGGTCATAGATAGACAGTGCGAAAGCTGGGAACAGACTGTGGATGGTCATAGATAGACAGTGAGAGCTGGGAACATACTGTGGATGGTCATAGATAGACAGTGAGAGCTGGGAACAGACTGTGGATGGTCATAGATAGAGTGTGAGAGCTGGGAACAGAGTGTGGATGGTCATAGATAGACAGTGAGAGCTGGGAACAGAGTGTGGATGGTCATAGATAGACAGTGAGAGCTGGGAACAGACTGTGGATGGTCATAGATAGAGTGTGAGAGCTGGGAACAGACTGTGGATGGTCATAGATAGACAGTGAGAGCTGGGAACAGACTGTGGATGGTCATAGATAGAGTGTGAGAGATGGGAACAGAGTGTGGATGGTCATAGATAGAGTGTGAGAGCTGGGAACAGAGTGTGGATGGTCATAGATAGAGTGTGAGAGCTGGGAACAGACTGTGGATGGTCATAGATAGACAGTGAGAGCTGGGAACAGAGTGTGGATGGTCATAGATAGACAGTGAGAGCTGGGAACAGAGTGTGGATGGTCATAGATAGAGTGTGAGAGCTGGGAACAGACTGTGGATGGTCATAGATAGTGTGTGAGAGCTGGGAACAGAGTGTGGATGGTCATAGATAGAGTGTGAGAGCTGGGAACAGACTGTGGATGGTCATAGATAGACAGTGAGAGCTGGGAACAGACTGTGGATGGTCATAGATAGAGTGTGAGAGATGGGAACAGAGTGTGGATGGTCATAGATAGAGTGTGAGAGCTGGGAACAGAGTGTGGATGGTCATAGATAGAGTGTGAGAGCTGGGAACAGAAGGTGGATGGTCAAAGATAGACAGTGAGAGCTGGGAACAGACTGTGGATGGTCATAGATAGAGTGTGAGAGCTGGGAACAGACTGTGGATGGTCATAGATAGACAGTGAGAGCTGGGAACAGACTGTGGATGGTCATAGATAGAGTGTGAGAGATGGGAACAGAGTGTGGATGGTCATAGATAGAGTGTGAGAGCTGGGAACAGAGTGTGGATGGTCATAGATAGAGTGTGAGAGCTGGGAACAGAGTGTGGATGGTCATAGATAGACAGTGAGAGCTGGGAACAGAGTGTGGATGGTCATAGATAGAGTGTGAGAGCTGGGAACAGACTGTGGATGGTCATAGATAGAGTGTGAGAGCTGGGAACAGACTGTGGATGGTCATAGATAGAGTGTGAGAGCTGGGAACAGAGTGTGGATGGTCATAGATAGACAGTGAGAGCTGGGAACAGAGTGTGGATGGTCATAGATAGACAGTGAGAGCTGGGAACAGACTGTGGATGGTCATAGATACAGTGTGAGAGCTGGGAACAGACTGTGGATGGTCATAGATAAACAGTGAGAGCTGGGAACAGAGTGTGGATGGTCATAGATAGACAGTGCGAAAGCTGGGAACAGACTGTGGATGGTCATAGATAGACAGTGAGAGCTGGGAACATACTGTGGATGGTCATAGATAGACAGTGAGAGCTGGGAACAGACTGTGGATGGTCATAGATAGAGTGTGAGAGCTGGGAACAGAGTGTGGATGGTCATAGATAGACAGTGAGAGCTGGGAACAGAGTGTGGATGGTCATAGATAGACAGTGAGAGCTGGGAACAGACTGTGGATGGTCATAGATAGACAGTGAGAGCTGGGAACAGAGTGTGGATGGTCATAGATAGAGTGTGAGAGCTGGGAACAGAGTGTGGATGGTCATAGATAGAGTGTGAGAGCTGGGAACAGAGTGTGGATGGTCATAGATAGACAGTGAGAGCTGGGAACAGAGTGTGGATGGTCATAGATAGACAGTGAGAGCTGGGAACAGACTGTGGATGGTCATAGATACAGTGTGAGAGCTGGGAACAGACTGTGGATGGTCATAGATAGACAGTGAGAGCTGGGAACAGAGTGTGGATGGTCATAGATAGAGTGCGAAAGCTGGGAACAGACTGTGGATGGTCATAGATAGACAGTGAGAGCTGGGAACATACTGTGGATGGTCATAGATAGACAGTGAGAGCTGGGAACAGACTGTGGATGGTCATAGATAGAGTGTGAGAGCTGGGAACAGAGTGTGGATGGTCATAGATAGACAGTGAGAGCTGGGAACAGAGTGTGGATGGTCATAGATAGACAGTGAGAGCTGGGAACAGACTGTGGATGGTCATAGATAGAGTGTGAGAGCTGGGAACAGACTGTGGATGGTCATAGATAGAGTGTGAGAGCTGGGAACAGAGTGTGGATGGTCATAGATAGACAGTGAGAGCTGGGAACAGAGTGTGGATGGTCATAGATAGACAGTGAGAGCTGGGAACAGACTGTGGATGGTCATAGATACAGTGTGAGAGCTGGGAACAGACTGTGGATGGTCATAGATAGACAGTGAGAGCTGGGAACAGAGTGTGGATGGTCATAGATAGACAGTGAGAGCTGGGAACAGAGTGTGGATGGTCATAGATAGACAGTGAGAGCTGGGAACAGACTGTGGATGGTCATACATAGACAGTGAGAGCTGGGAACAGAGTGTGGATGGTCATAGATAGACAGTGAGAGCTGGGAACAGACTGTGGATGGTCATAGATACAGTGTGAGAGCTGGGAACAGACTGTGGATGGTCATAGATAGACAGTGAGAGCTGGGAACAGAGTGTGGATGGTCATAGATAGACAGTGAGAGCTGGGAACAGAGTGTGGATGGTCATAGATAGACAGTGAGAGCTGGGAACAGACTGTGGATGGTCATAGATAGACAGTGAGAGCTGGGAACAGACTGTGGATGATCATAGATAGAGTGTGAGAGATGGGAACAGAGTGTGGATGGTCCTAGATAGAGTGTGAGAGCTGGGAACAGACTGTGGATGGTCATAGATAGACAGTGAGAGCTGGGAACAGAGTGTGGATGGTCATAGATAGACAGTGAGAGCTGGGAACAGAGTGTGGATGGTCATAGGTAGAGTGTGAGAGCTGGGAACAGACTGTGGATGGTCATAGATAGTGTGTGAGAGCTGGGAACAGAGTGTGGATGGTCATAGATAGAGTGTGAGAGCTGGGAACAGACTGTGGATGGTCATAGATAGACAGTGAGAGCTGGGAACAGACTGTGGATGGTCATAGATAGAGTGTGAGAGATGGGAACAGAGTGTGGATGGTCATAGATAGAGTGTGAGAGCTGGGAACAGAGTGTGGATGGTCATAGATAGAGTGTGAGAGCTGGGAACAGAATGTGGATGGTCAAAGATAGACAGTGAGAGCTGGGAACAGACTGTGGATGGTCATAGATAGAGTGTGAGAGCTGGGAACAGACTGTGGATGGTCATAGATAGACAGTGAGAGCTGGGAACAGACTGTGGATGGTCATAGATAGAGTGTGAGAGATGGGAACAGAGTGTGGATGGTCATAGATAGAGTGTGAGAGCTGGGAACAGAGTGTGGATGGTCATAGATAGAGTGTGAGAGCTGGGAACAGAGTGTGGATGGTCATAGATAGACAGTGAGAGCTGGGAACAGACTGTGGATGGTCATAGATAGAGTGTGAGAGCTGGGAACAGAGTGTGGATGGCCAGAGATAGACAGTGAGAGCTGGGAACAGACTGTGGATGGTCATAGATAGACAGTGAGAGCTGGGAACAGACTGTGGATGGTCATAGATAGAGTGTGAGAGCTGGGAACAGATTGTGGATGGTCATAGATAGACATTGAGAGCTGGGAACAGAACGTGGATGGTCATAGATAGACAGTGAGAGCTGGGAACAGACTGTGGATGGTCATAGATAGAGTGTGAGAGCTGGGAACAGAGTGTGGATGGTCATAGATAGAGTGTGAGAGCTGGGAACAGACTGTGGATGGTCATAGATAGACAGTGAGAGCTGGGAACAGAGTGTGGATGGTCATCGATAGAGTGTGAGAGCTGGGAACAGAGTGTGGATGGCCATAGATAGACAGTGAGAGCTGGGAACAGACTGTGGATGGCCATAGATAGACAGTGAGAGCTGGGAACAGAGTGTGGATGGTCATAGATAGAGTGTGAGAGCTGGGAACAGACTGTGGATGGTCATAGATAGAGTGTGAGAGCTGGGAACAGAGTGTGGATGGTCATCGATAGAGTGTGAGAGCTGGGAAGAGAGTGTGGATGGTCATAGATAGAGTGTGAGAGCTGGGAACAGAGTGTGGATGGTCATAGATAGACAGTGAGAGCTGGGAACAGAGTGTGGATGGTCATAGATAGACAGTGAGAGCTGGGAACAGAGTGTGGATGGTCATAGATAGAGTGTGAGAGCTGGGAACAGAGTGTGGATGGTCATAGATAGAGTGTGAGAGCTGGGAACAGAGTGTGGATGGTCATAGATAGACAGTGAGAGCTGGGAAAAGAGTGTGGATGGTCATAGATAGACAGTGAGAGCTGGGAACAGAGTGTGGATGGTCATAGATAGACAGTGAGAGCTGGGAACAGAGTGTGGATGGTCATAGATAGACAGTGAGAGCTGGGAACAGACTGTGGATGGTCATAGATAGACAGTGAGAGCTGGGAACAGAGTGTGGATGGTCATAGATAGACAGTGAGAGCTGGGAACAGAGTGTGGATGGTCATAGATAGAGTGTGAGAGCTGGGAACAGAGTGTGGATGGTCATAGATAGAGTGTGAGAGCTGGGAACAGAGTGTGGATGGTCATAGATAGACAGTGAGAGCTGGGAACAGACTGTGGATGGTCATAGATAGACAGTGAGAGCTGGGAACAGACTGTGGATGGTCATAGATAGAGTGTGAGAGCTGGGAACAGACTGTGGATGGTCATAGATAGAGTGTGAGAGCTGGGAACAGAGTGTGGATGGTCATAGATAGAGTGTGAGAGCTGGGAACAGAGTGTGGATGGTCATAGATAGACAGTGAGAGCTAGGAACAGAGTGTGGATGGTCATAGATAGACAGTGAGAGCTGGGAACAGACTGTGGATGGTCATAGATAGAGTGTGAGAGCTGGGAACAGACTGTGGATGGTCATGGATAGACAGTGAGAGCTGGGAACAGAGTGTGGATGGTCATAGATAGACAGTGAGAGCTGGGAACAGAGTGTGGATGGTCATAGATAGAGTGTGAGAGCTGGGAACAGACTGTGGATGGTCATAGATAGACAGTGAGAGCTGGGAACAGACTGTGGATGGTCATAGATAGAGTGTGAGAGCTGGGAACAGACTGTGGATGGTCATAGATAGAGTGTGAGAGCTGGGAACAGACTGTGGATGGTCATAGATAGAGTGTGAGAGCTGGGAACAGATTGTGGATGGTCATAGATAGAGTGTGAGAGCTGGGAACAGACTGTGGATGGTCATAGATAGAGTGTGAGAGCTGGGAACAGACTGTGGATGGTCATAGATAGACAGTGAGAGCTGGGAACAGAGCGTGGATGGTCATAGATAGACAGTGAGAGCTGGGAACAGAGTGTGGATGGTCATAGATAGAGTGTGAGAGCTGGGAACAGAGTGTGGATGGTCATAGATAGAGTGTGAGAGCTGGGAACAGACTGTGGATGGTCATAGATAGACAGTGAGAGCTGGGAACAGAGTGTGGATGGTCATAGATAGACAGTGAGAGCTGGGAACAGACTGTGGATGGTCATAGATAGACAGTGAGAGCTGGGAACAGAGTGTGGATGGTCATAGATAGACAGTGAGAGCTGGGAACAGACTGTGGATGGTCATAGATAGAGTGTGAGAGCTGGGAACAGAGTGTGGATGGTCATAGATAGACAGTGAGAGCTGGGAACAGACTGTGGATGGTCATAGATAGACAGTGAGAGCTGGGAACAGAGTGTGGATGGTCATAGATAGACAGTGAGAGCTGGGAACAGAGTGTGGATGGTCATAGATAGAGTGTGAGAGCTGGGAACAGAGTGTGGATGGTCATAGATAGAGTGTGAGAGCTGGGAACAGAGTGTGGATGGTCATAGATAGACAGTGAGAGCTGGGAACAGACTGTGGATGGTCATAGATAGACAGTGAGAGCTGGGAACAGACTGTGGATGGTCATAGATAGAGTGTGAGAGCTGGGAACAGACTGTGGATGGTCATAGATAGAGTGTGAGAGCTGGGAACAGAGTGTGGATGGTCATAGATAGAGTGTGAGAGCTGGGAACAGAGTGTGGATGGTCATAGATAGACAGTGAGAGCTGGGAACAGACTGTGGATGGTCATAGATAGACAGTGAGAGCTGGGAACAGACTGTGGATGGTCATAGATAGAGTGTGAGAGCTGGGAACAGACTGTGGATGGTCATGGATAGACAGTGAGAGCTGGGAACAGAGTGTGGATGGTCATAGATAGACAGTGAGAGCTGGGAACAGACTGTGGATGGTCATAGATAGAGTGTGAGAGCTGGGAACAGACTGTGGATGGTCATAGATAGACAGTGAGAGCTGGGAACAGACTGTGGATGGTCATAGATAGAGTGTGAGAGCTGGGAACAGACTGTGGATGGTCATAGATAGAGTGTGAGAGCTGGGAACAGACTGTGGATGGTCATAGATAGAGTGTGAGAGCTGGGAACAGACTGTGGATGGTCATAGATAGAGTGTGAGAGCTGGGAACAGATTGTGGATGGTCATAGATAGAGTGTGAGAGCTGGGAACAGACTGTGGATGGTCATAGATAGAGTGTGAGAGCTGGGAACAGACTGTGGATGGTCATAGATAGACAGTGAGAGCTGGGAACAGAGCGTGGATGGTCATAGATAGACAGTGAGAGCTGGGAACAGAGTGTGGATGGTCATAGATAGAGTGTGAGAGCTGGGAACAGAGTGTGGATGGTCATAGATAGAGTGTGAGAGCTGGGAACAGACTGTGGATGGTCATAGATAGACAGTGAGAGCTGGGAACAGAGTGTGGATGGTCATAGATAGAGTGTGAGAGCTGGGAACAGAGTGTGGATGGCCAGAGATAGACAGTGAGAGCTGGGAACAGACTGTGGATGGTCATAGATAGACAGTGAGAGCTGGGAACAGACTGTGGATGGTCATAGATAGAGTGTGAGAGCTGGGAACAGATTGTGGATGGTCATAGATAGACATTGAGAGCTGGGAACAGAACGTGGATGGTCATAGATAGACAGTGAGAGCTGGGAACAGACTGTGGATGGTCATAGATAGAGTGTGAGAGCTGGGAACAGACTGTGGATGGTCATAGATAGAGTGTGAGAGCTGGGAACAGAGTGTGGATGGTCATAGATAGACAGTGAGAGCTGGGAACAGAGTGTGGATGGTCATCGATAGAGTGTGAGAGCTTGGAACAGAGTGTGGATGGCCATAGATAGACAGTGAGAGCTGGGAACAGACTGTGGATGGCCATAGATAGACAGTGTGAGCTGGGAACAGACTGTGGATGGTCATAGATAGACAGTGAGAGCTGGGAACAGAGTGTGGATGGTCATAGATAGACAGTGAGAGCTGGGAACAGAGTGTGGATGGTCATAGATAGACAGTGAGAGCTGGGAACAGACTGTGGATGGTCATAGATACAGTGTGAGAGCTGGGAACAGACTGTGGATGGTCATAGATAGACAGTGAGAGCTGGGATCAGAGTGTGGATGGTCCTAGATAGAGTGTGAGAGCTGGGAACAGACTGTGGATGGTCATAGATAGACAGTGAGAGCTGGGAACAGAGTGTGGATGGTCATAGATAGACAGTGAGAGCTGGGAACAGAGTGTGGATGGTCATAGGTAGAGTGTGAGAGCTGGGAACAGACTGTGGATGGTCATAGATAGTGTGTGAGAGCTGGGAACAGAGTGTGGATGGTCATAGATAGAGTGTGAGAGCTGGGAACAGACTGTGGATGGTCATAGATAGACAGTGAGAGCTGGGAACAGACTGTGGATGGTCATAGATAGAGTGTGAGAGATGGGAACAGAGTGTGGATGGTCATAGATAGAGTGTGAGAGCTGGGAACAGAGTGTGGATGGTCATAGATAGAGTGTGAGAGCTGGGAACAGAATGTGGATGGTCAAAGATAGACAGTGAGAGCTGGGAACAGACTGTGGATGGTCATAGATAGAGTGTGAGAGCTGGGAACAGACTGTGGATGGTCATAGATAGACAGTGAGAGCTGGGAACAGACTGTGGATGGTCATAGATAGAGTGTGAGAGATGGGAACAGAGTGTGGATGGTCATAGATAGAGTGTGAGAGCTGGGAACAGAGTGTGGATGGTCATAGATAGAGTGTGAGAGCTGGGAACAGAGTGTGGATGGTCATAGATAGACAGTGAGAGCTGGGAACAGACTGTGGATGGTCATAGATAGACAGTGAGAGCTGGGAACAGAGTGTGGATGGTCATAGATAGAGTGTGAGAGCTGGGAACAGACTGTGGATGGTCATAGATAGAGTGTGAGAGCTGGGAACAGACTGTGGATGGTCATAGATAGAGTGTGAGAGCTGGGAACAGAGTGTGGATGGTCATAGATAGACAGTGAGAGCTGGGAACAGAGTGTGGATGGTCATCGATAGAGTGTGAGAGCTTGGAACAGAGTGTGGATGGCCATAGATAGACAGTGAGACCTGGGAACAGACTGTGGATGGCCATAGATAGACAGTGTGAGCTGGGAACAGACTGTGGATGGTCATAGATAGACAGTGAGAGCTGGGAACAGAGTGTGGATGGTCATAGATAGACAGTGAGAGCTGGGAACAGAGTGTGGATGGTCATAGATAGACAGTGAGAGCTGGGAACAGACTGTGGATGGTCATAGATACAGTGTGAGAGCTGGGAACAGACTGTGGATGGTCATAGATAGACAGTGAGAGCTGGGAACAGAGTGTGGATGGTCATAGATAGACAGTGAGAGCTGGGAACAGAGTGTGGATGGTCATAGATAGACAGTGAGAGCTGGGAACAGACTGTGGATGGTCATAGATAGACAGTGAGAGCTGGGAACAGACTGTGGATGATCATAGATAGAGTGTGAGAGATGGGAACAGAGTGTGGATGGTCCTAGATAGAGTGTGAGAGCTGGGAACAGACTGTGGATGGTCATAGATAGACAGTGAGAGCTGGGAACAGAGTGTGGATGGTCATAGATAGACAGTGAGAGCTGGGAACAGAGTGTGGATGGTCATAGGTAGAGTGTGAGAGCTGGGAACAGACTGTGGATGGTCATAGATAGTGTGTGAGAGCTGGGAACAGAGTGTGGATGGTCATAGATAGAGTGTGAGAGCTGGGAACAGACTGTGGATAGTCATAGATAGACAGTGAGAGCTGGGAACAGACTGTGGATGGTCATAGATAGAGTGTGAGAGATGGGAACAGAGTGTGGATGGTCATAGATAGAGTGTGAGAGCTGGGAACAGAGTGTGGATGGTCATAGATAGAGTGTGAGAGCTGGGAACAGAATGTGGATCGTCAAAGATAGACAGTGAGAGCTGGGAACAGACTGTGGATGGTCATAGATAGAGTGTGAGAGCTGGGAACAGACTGTGGATGGTCATAGATAGACAGTGAGAGCTGGGAACAGACTGTGGATGGTCATAGATAGAGTGTGAGAGATGGGAACAGAGTGTGGATGGTCATAGATAGAGTGTGAGAGCTGGGAACAGAGTGTGGATGGTCATAGATAGAGTGTGAGAGCTGGGAACAGAGTGTGGATGGTCATAGATAGACAGTGAGAGCTGGGAACAGACTGTGGATGGTCATAGATAGAGTGTGAGAGCTGGGAACAGAGTGTGGATGGCCAGAGATAGACAGTGAGAGCTGGGAACAGACTGTGGATGGTCATAGATAGACAGTGAGAGCTGGGAACAGACTGTGGATGGTCATAGATAGAGTGTGAGAGCTGGGAACAGATTGTGGATGGTCATAGATAGACATTGAGAGCTGGGAACAGAACGTGGATGGTCATAGATAGAGTGTGAGAGCTGGGAACAGACTGTGGATGGTCATAGATAGAGTGTGAGAGCTGGGAACAGAGTGTGGATGGTCATAGATAGACAGTGAGAGCTGGGAACAGAGTGTGGATGGTCATCGATAGAGTGTGAGAGCTGGGAACAGAGTGTGGATGGCCATAGATAGACAGTGAGAGCTGGGAACAGACTGTGGATGGCCATAGATAGACAGTGAGAGCTGGGAACAGACTGTGGATGGTCATAGATAGACAGTGAGAGCTGGGAACAGAGTGTGGATGGTCATAGATAGAGTGCGGGAGCTGGGAACAGACTGTGGATGGTCATAGATAGAGTGTGAGAGCTGGGAACAGAGTGTGGATGGTCATCGATAGAGTGTGAGAGCTGGGAACAGAGTGTGGATGGTCATAGATAGAGTGTGAGAGCTGGGAACAGAGTGTGGATGGTCATAGATAGACAGTGAGAGCTGGGAACAGAGTGTGGATGGTCATAGATAGACAGTGAGAGCTGGGAACAGAGTGTGGATGGTCATAGATAGAGTGTGAGAGCTGGGAACAGAGTGTGGATGGTCATAGATAGAGTGTGAGAGCTGGGAACAGAGTGTGGATGGTCATAGATAGACAGTGAGAGCTGGGAAAAGAGTGTGGATGGTCATAGATAGACAGTGAGAGCTGGGAACAGAGTGTGGATGGTCATAGATAGACAGTGAGAGCTGGGAACAGAGTGTGGTTGGTCATAGATAGACAGTGAGAGCTGGGAACAGACTGTGGATGGTCATAGATAGACAGTGAGAGCTGGGAACAGAGTGTGGATGGTCATAGATAGACAGTGAGAGCTGGGAACAGACTGTGGATGGTCATAGATAGAGTGTGAGAGCTGGGAACAGAGTGTGGATGGTCATAGATAGACAGTGAGAGCTGGGAACAGACTGTGGATGGTCATAGATAGACAGTGAGAGCTGGGAACAGAATGTGGATGGTCATAGATAGACAGTGAGAGCTGGGAACAGAGTGTGGATGGTCATAGATAGAGTGTGAGAGCTGGGAACAGAGTGTGGATGGTCATAGATAGAGTGTGAGAGCTGGGAACAGAGTGTGGATGGTCATAGATAGACAGTGAGAGCTGGGAACAGACTGTGGATGGTCATAGATAGACAGTGAGAGCTGGGAACAGACTGTGGATGGTCATAGATAGAGTGTGAGAGCTGGGAACAGACTGTGGATGGTCATAGATAGAGTGTGAGAGCTGGGAACAGACTGTGGATGGTCATAGATAGAGTGTGAGAGCTGGGAACAGAGTGTGGATGGTCATAGATAGAGTGTGAGAGCTGGGAACAGAGTGTGGATGGTCATAGATAGACAGTGAGAGCTGGGAACAGACTGTGGATGGTCATAGATAGACAGTGAGAGCTGGGAACAGACTGTGGATGGTCATAGATAGAGTGTGAGAGCTGGGAACAGAGTGTGGATGGTCATAGATAGAGTGTGAGAGCTGGGAACAGAGTGTGGATGGTCATAGATAGACAGTGAGAGCTGGGAACAGACTGTGGATGGTCATAGATAGAGTGTGAGAGCTGGGAACAGAGTGTGGATGGCCAGAGATAGACAGTGAGAGCTGGGAACAGACTGTGGATGGTCATAGATAGACAGTGAGAGCTGGGAACAGAGTGTGGATGGTCATAGATAGACAGTGAGAGCTGGGAACAGAGTGTGGATGGTCATAGATAGACAGTGAGAGCTGGGAACAGACTGTGGATGGTCATAGATAGACAGTGAGAGCTGGGAACAGACTGTGGATGATCATAGATAGAGTGTGAGAGATGGGAACAGAGTGTGGATGGTCCTAGATAGAGTGTGAGAGCTGGGAACAGACTGTGGATGGTCATAGATAGACAGTGAGAGCTGGGAACAGAGTGTGGATGGTCATAGATAGACAGTGAGAGCTGGGAACAGAGTGTGGATGGTCATAGGTAGAGTGTGAGAGCTGGGAACAGACTGTGGATGGTCATAGATAGTGTGTGAGAGCTGGGAACAGAGTGTGGATGGTCATAGATAGAGTGTGAGAGCTGGGAACAGACTGTGGATAGTCATAGATAGACAGTGAGAGCTGGGAACAGACTGTGGATGGTCATAGATAGAGTGTGAGAGATGGGAACAGAGTGTGGATGGTCATAGATAGAGTGTGAGAGCTGGGAACAGAGTGTGGATGGTCATAGATAGAGTGTGAGAGCTGGGAACAGAATGTGGATCGTCAAAGATAGACAGTGAGAGCTGGGAACAGACTGTGGATGGTCATAGATAGAGTGTGAGAGCTGGGAACAGACTGTGGATGGTCATAGATAGACAGTGAGAGCTGGGAACAGACTGTGGATGGTCATAGATAGAGTGTGAGAGATGGGAACAGAGTGTGGATGGTCATAGATAGAGTGTGAGAGCTGGGAACAGAGTGTGGATGGTCATAGATAGAGTGTGAGAGCTGGGAACAGAGTGTGGATGGTCATAGATAGACAGTGAGAGCTGGGAACAGACTGTGGATGGTCATAGATAGAGTGTGAGAGCTGGGAACAGAGTGTGGATGGCCAGAGATAGACAGTGAGAGCTGGGAACAGACTGTGGATGGTCATAGATAGACAGTGAGAGCTGGGAACAGACTGTGGATGGTCATAGATAGAGTGTGAGAGCTGGGAACAGATTGTGGATGGTCATAGATAGACATTGAGAGCTGGGAACAGAACGTGGATGGTCATAGATAGAGTGTGAGAGCTGGGAACAGACTGTGGATGGTCATAGATAGAGTGTGAGAGCTGGGAACAGAGTGTGGATGGTCATAGATAGACAGTGAGAGCTGGGAACAGAGTGTGGATGGTCATCGATAGAGTGTGAGAGCTGGGAACAGAGTGTGGATGGCCATAGATAGACAGTGAGAGCTGGGAACAGACTGTGGATGGCCATAGATAGACAGTGAGAGCTGGGAACAGACTGTGGATGGTCATAGATAGACAGTGAGAGCTGGGAACAGAGTGTGGATGGTCATAGATAGAGTGCGGGAGCTGGGAACAGACTGTGGATGGTCATAGATAGAGTGTGAGAGCTGGGAACAGAGTGTGGATGGTCATCGATAGAGTGTGAGAGCTGGGAACAGAGTGTGGATGGTCATAGATAGAGTGTGAGAGCTGGGAACAGAGTGTGGATGGTCATAGATAGACAGTGAGAGCTGGGAACAGAGTGTGGATGGTCATAGATAGACAGTGAGAGCTGGGAACAGAGTGTGGATGGTCATAGATAGAGTGTGAGAGCTGGGAACAGAGTGTGGATGGTCATAGATAGAGTGTGAGAGCTGGGAACAGAGTGTGGATGGTCATAGATAGACAGTGAGAGCTGGGAAAAGAGTGTGGATGGTCATAGATAGACAGTGAGAGCTGGGAACAGAGTGTGGATGGTCATAGATAGACAGTGAGAGCTGGGAACAGAGTGTGGTTGGTCATAGATAGACAGTGAGAGCTGGGAACAGACTGTGGATGGTCATAGATAGACAGTGAGAGCTGGGAACAGAGTGTGGATGGTCATAGATAGACAGTGAGAGCTGGGAACAGACTGTGGATGGTCATAGATAGAGTGTGAGAGCTGGGAACAGAGTGTGGATGGTCATAGATAGACAGTGAGAGCTGGGAACAGACTGTGGATGGTCATAGATAGACAGTGAGAGCTGGGAACAGAATGTGGATGGTCATAGATAGACAGTGAGAGCTGGGAACAGAGTGTGGATGGTCATAGATAGAGTGTGAGAGCTGGGAACAGAGTGTGGATGGTCATAGATAGAGTGTGAGAGCTGGGAACAGAGTGTGGATGGTCATAGATAGACAGTGAGAGCTGGGAACAGACTGTGGATGGTCATAGATAGACAGTGAGAGCTGGGAACAGACTGTGGATGGTCATAGATAGAGTGTGAGAGCTGGGAACAGACTGTGGATGGTCATAGATAGAGTGTGAGAGCTGGGAACAGAGTGTGGATGGTCATAGATAGAGTGTGAGAGCTGGGAACAGAGTGTGGATGGTCATAGATAGACAGTGAGAGCTGGGAACAGACTGTGGATGGTCATAGATAGACAGTGAGAGCTGGGAACAGACTGTGGATGGTCATAGATAGAGTGTGAGAGCTGGGAACAGACTGTGGATGGTCATGGATAGACAGTGAGAGCTGGGAACAGAGTGTGGATGGTCATAGATAGACAGTGAGAGCTGGGAACAGACTGTGGATGGTCATAGATAGAGTGTGAGAGCTGGGAACAGACTGTGGATGGTCATAGATAGACAGTGAGAGCTGGGAACAGACTGTGGATGGTCATAGATAGAGTGTGAGAGCTGGGAACAGACTGTGGATGGTCATAGATAGAGTGTGAGAGCTGGGAACAGACTGTGGATGGTCATAGATAGAGTGTGAGAGCTGGGAACAGACTGTGGATGGTCATAGATAGAGTGTGAGAGCTGGGAACAGATTGTGGATGGTCATAGATAGAGTGTGAGAGCTGGGAACAGACTGTGGATGGTCATAGATAGAGTGTGAGAGCTGGGAACAGACTGTGGATGGTCATAGATAGACAGTGAGAGCTGGGAACAGAGCGTGGATGGTCATAGATAGACAGTGAGAGCTGGGAACAGAGTGTGGATGGTCATAGATAGAGTGTGAGAGCTGGGAACAGAGTATGGATGGTCATAGATAGAGTGTGAGAGCTGGGAACAGACTGTGGATGGTCATAGATAGACAGTGAGAGCTGGGAACAGAGTGTGGATGGTCATAGATAGAGTGTGAGAGCTGGGAACAGAGTGTGGATGGCCAGAGATAGACAGTGAGAGCTGGGAACAGACTGTGGATGGTCATAGATAGACAGTGAGAGCTGGGAACAGACTGTGGATGGTCATAGATAGAGTGTGAGAGCTGGGAACAGATTGTGGATGGTCATAGATAGACATTGAGAGCTGGGAACAGAACGTGGATGGTCATAGATAGACAGTGAGAGCTGGGAACAGACTGTGGATGGTCATAGATAGAGTGTGAGAGCTGGGAACAGACTGTGGATGGTCATAGATAGAGTGTGAGAGCTGGGAACAGAGTGTGGATGGTCATAGATAGACAGTGAGAGCTGGGAACAGAGTGTGGATGGTCATCGATAGAGTGTGAGAGCTTGGAACAGAGTGTGGATGGCCATAGATAGACAGTGAGAGCTGGGAACAGACTGTGGATGGCCATAGATAGACAGTGTGAGCTGGGAACAGACTGTGGATGGTCATAGATAGACAGTGAGAGCTGGGAACAGAGTGTGGATGGTCATAGATAGAGTGTGAGAGCTGGGAACAGACTGTGGATGGTCATAGATAGAGTGTGAGAGCTGGGAACAGAGTGTGGATGGTCATCGATAGAGTGTGAGAGCTGGGAACAGAGTGTGGATGGTCATAGATAGAGTGTGAGAGCTGGGAACAGAGTGTGGATGGTCATAGATAGAGTGTGAGAGCTGGGAACAGAGTGTGGATGGTCATAGATAGACAGTGAGAGCTGGGAACAGACTGTGGATGGTCATAGATAGACAGTGAGAGCTGGGAACAGACTGTGGATGGTCATAGATAGAGTGTGAGAGCTGGGAACAGACTGTGGATGGTCATGGATAGACAGTGAGAGCTGGGAACAGAGTGTGGATGGTCATAGATAGACAGTGAGAGCTGGGAACAGACTGTGGATGGTCATAGATAGAGTGTGAGAGCTGGGAACAGACTGTGGATGGTCATAGATAGACAGTGAGAGCTGGTAACAGACTGTGGATGGTCATAGATAGAGTGTGAGAGCTGGGAACAGACTGTGGATGGTCATAGATAGAGTGTGAGAGCTGGGAACAGACTGTGGATGGTCATAGATAGAGTGTGAGAGCTGGGAACAGACTGTGGATGGTCATAGATAGAGTGTGAGAGCTGGGAACAGACTGTGGATGGTCAAAGATAGAGTGTGAGAGCTGGGAACAGACTGTGGATGGTCATAGATAGAGTGTGAGAGCTGGGAACAGACTGTGGATGGTCATAGATAGACAGTGAGAGCTGGGAACAGAGTGTGGATGGTCATAGATAGACAGTGAGAGCTGGGAACACAGTGTGGATGGCCATAGATAGAGTGTGAGAGCTGGGAACAGACTGTGGATGGTCATAGATAGACAGTGAGAGCTGGGAACAGAGCGTGGATGGTCATAGATAGAGTGTGAGAGCTGGGAACAGAGTGTGGATGGTCATAGATAGAGTGTGAAAGCTGGGAACAGACTGTGGATGGTCATAGATAGAGTGTGAGAGCTGGGAACAGACTATGGATGGTCATAGATAGAGTGTGAGAGCTGGGAACAGAGTGTGGATGGTCATAGATAGACAGTGAGAGCTGGGAACAGAGTGTGGATGGCCATAGATAGAGTGTGAGAGCTGGGAACAGACTGTGGATGGTCATAGATAGACAGTGAGAGCTGGGAACAGAGTGTGGATGGTCATAGATAGACAGTGAGAGCTGGGAACAGAGTGTGGATGTTCATAGATAGAGTGTGAGATCTGGGAACAGAGTGTGGATGGTCATAGATAGACAGTGAGAGCTGGGAACAGACTGTGGATGGTCATAGATAGAGTGTGAGAGCTGGGAACAGAGTGTGGATGGTCATAGATAGACAGTGAGAGCTGGGAACAGACTGTGGATGGTCATAGATAGACAGTGAGAGCTGGGAACAGAGTGTGGATGGCCATAGATAGAATGTGAGAGCTGGGAACAGAGTGTGGATGGTCATAGATAGAGTGTGAGAGCTGGGAACAGAGTGTGGATGGTCATAGATAGAGTGTGAGAGCTGGGAACAGACTGTGGATGGTCATAGATAGAGTGTGAGAGCTGGGAACAGAGTGTGGATGGTCATAGATAGACAGTGAGAGCTGGGAACAGAGTGTGGATGTTCATATATAGACAGTGAGAGCTGGGAACAGACTGTGGATGGTCATAGATAGACAGTGAGAGCTGGGAACAGACTGTGGATGGTCATAGATAGACAGTGAGAGCTGGGAACAGAGTGTGGATGGTCATAGATAGACAGTGAGAGCTGGGAACAGACTGTGGATGGTCATAGATAGACAGTGAGAGCTGGGAACAGACTTTGGATGGTCATAGATAGACAGTGAGAGCTGGGAACAGACTGTGGATGGTCATAGATAGAGTGTGAGAGCTGGGAACAGAGTGTGGATGGTCATAGATAGACAGTGAGATCTGGAAACATACTGTGGATGGTCATAGATAGACAGTGAGAGCTGGGAACAGACTGTGGATGGTCATAGATAGACAGTGAGAGCTGGGAACAGAGTGTGGATGGTCATCGATAGAGTGTGAGAGCTGGGAACAGAGTGTGGATGGCCATAGATAGACAGTGAGAGCTGGGAACAGACTGTGGATGGCCATAGATAGACAGTGAGAGCTGGGAACAGACTGTGGATGGTCATAGATAGACAGTGAGAGCTGGGAACAGACTGTGGATGGTCATAGATAGAGTGTGAGAGAAGGGAACAGAGTGTGGATGGTCATAGATAGAGTGTGAGAGCTGGGAACAGAGTGTGGATGGTCATAGATAGAGTGTGAGAGCTGGGAACAGAGTGTGGATGGTCATAGATAGACAGTGAGAGCTGGGAACAGACTGTGGATGGTCATAGATAGAGTGTGAGAGCTGGGAACAGAGTGTGGATGGCCAGAGATAGACAGTGAGAGCTGGGAACAGACTGTGGATGGTCATAGATAGACAGTGAGAGCTGGGAACAGACTGTGGATGGTCATAGATAGAGTGTGAGAGCTGGGAACAGATTGTGGATGGTCATAGATAGACATTGAGAGCTGGGAACAGAACGTGGATGGTCATAGATAGACAGTGAGAGCTGGGAACAGACTGTGGATGGTCATAGATAGAGTGTGAGAGCTGGGAACAGACTGTGGATGGTCATAGATAGAGTGTGAGAGCTGGGAACAGAGTGTGGATGGTCATAGATAGACAGTGAGAGCTGGGAACAGAGTGTGGATGGTCATCGATAGAGTGTGAGAGCTGGGAACAGAGTGTGGATGGCCATAGATAGACAGTGAGAGCTGGGAACAGACTGTGGATGGCCATAGATAGACAGTGAGAGCTGGGAACAGACTGTGGATGGTCATAGATAGACAGTGAGAGCTGGGAACAGAGTGTGGATGGTCATAGATAGAGTGTGAGAGCTGGGAACAGACTGTGGATGGTCATAGATAGAGTGTGAGAGCTGGGAACAGAGTGTGGATGGTCATCGATAGAGTGTGAGAGCTGGGAACAGAGTGTGGATGGTCATAGATAGAGTGTGAGAGCTGGGAACAGAGTGTGGATGGTCATTGATAGACAGTGAGAGCTGGGAACAGAGTGTGGATGGTCATAGATAGACAGTGAGAGCTGGGAACAGAGTGTGGATGGTCATAGATAGAGTGTGAGAGCTGGGAACAGAGTGTGGATGGTCATAGATAGAGTGTGAGAGCTGGGAACAGAGTGTGGATGGTCATAGATAGACAGTAAGAGCTGGGAAAAGAGTGTGGCTGGTCATAGATAGACAGTGAGAGCTGGGAACAGAGTGTGGATGGTCATAGATAGAGTGTGAGAACTGGGAACAGACTGTGGATGGTCATAGATAGAGTGTGAGAGCTGGGAACAGAGTGTGGATGGTCATAGATAGACAGTGAGAGCTGGGAACAGAGTGTGGATGTTCATATATAGACAGTGAGAGCTGGGAACAGACTGTGGATGGTCATAGATAGACAGTGAGAGCTGGGAACAGACTGTGGATGGTCATAGATAGACAGTGAGAGCTGGGAACAGAGTGTGGATGGTCATAGATAGACAGTGAGAGCTGGGAAGAGACTGTGGATGGTCATAGATAGACAGTGAGAGCTGGGAACAGACTTTGGATGGTCATAGATAGACAGTGAGAGCTGGGAACAGACTGTGGATGGTCATAGATAGAGTGTGAGAGCTGGGAACAGAGTGTGGATGGTCATAGATAGACAGTGAGATCTGGAAACATACTGTGGATGGTCATAGATAGACAGTGAGAGCTGGGAACAGACTGTGGATGGTCATAGATAGACAGTGAGAGCTGGGAACAGAGTGTGGATGGTCATCGATAGAGTGTGAGAGCTGGGAACAGAGTGTGGATGGCCATAGATAGACAGTGAGAGCTGGGAACAGACTGTGGATGGCCATAGATAGACAGTGAGAGCTGGGAACAGACTGTGGATGGTCATAGATAGACAGTGAGAGCTGGGAACAGACTGTGGATGGTCATAGATAGAGTGTGAGAGAAGGGAACAGAGTGTGGATGGTCATAGATAGAGTGTGAGAGCTGGGAACAGAGTGTGGATGGTCATAGATAGAGTGTGAGAGCTGGGAACAGAGTGTGGATGGTCATAGATAGACAGTGAGAGCTGGGAACAGACTGTGGATGGTCATAGATAGAGTGTGAGAGCTGGGAACAGAGTGTGGATGGCCAGAGATAGACAGTGAGAGCTGGGAACAGACTGTGGATGGTCATAGATAGACAGTGAGAGCTGGGAACAGACTGTGGATGGTCATAGATAGAGTGTGAGAGCTGGGAACAGATTGTGGATGGTCATAGATAGACATTGAGAGCTGGGAACAGAACGTGGATGGTCATAGATAGACAGTGAGAGCTGGGAACAGACTGTGGATGGTCATAGATAGAGTGTGAGAGCTGGGAACAGACTGTGGATGGTCATAGATAGAGTGTGAGAGCTGGGAACAGAGTGTGGATGGTCATAGATAGACAGTGAGAGCTGGGAACAGAGTGTGGATGGTCATCGATAGAGTGTGAGAGCTGGGAACAGAGTGTGGATGGCCATAGATAGACAGTGAGAGCTGGGAACAGACTGTGGATGGCCATAGATAGACAGTGAGAGCTGGGAACAGACTGTGGATGGTCATAGATAGACAGTGAGAGCTGGGAACAGAGTGTGGATGGTCATAGATAGAGTGTGAGAGCTGGGAACAGACTGTGGATGGTCATAGATAGAGTGTGAGAGCTGGGAACAGAGTGTGGATGGTCATCGATAGAGTGTGAGAGCTGGGAACAGAGTGTGGATGGTCATAGATAGAGTGTGAGAGCTGGGAACAGAGTGTGGATGGTCATTGATAGACAGTGAGAGCTGGGAACAGAGTGTGGATGGTCATAGATAGACAGTGAGAGCTGGGAACAGAGTGTGGATGGTCATAGATAGAGTGTGAGAGCTGGGAACAGAGTGTGGATGGTCATAGATAGACAGTAAGAGCTGGGAAAAGAGTGTGGCTGGTCATAGATAGACAGTGAGAGCTGGGAACAGAGTGTGGATGGTCATAGATAGACAGTGAGAGCTGGGAACAGAGTGTGGATGGTCATAGATAGACAGTGAGAGCTGGGAACAGACTGTGGATGGTCATAGATAGACAGTGAGAGCTGGGAACAGAGTGTGGATGGTCATAGATAGACAGTGAGAGCTGGGAACAGACTGTGGATGGTGATAGATAGAGTGTGAGAGCTGGGAACAGAGTGTGGATGGTCATAGATAGACAGTGAGAGCTGGGAACAGACTGTGGATGGTCATAGATAGACAGTGAGAGCTGGGAACAGAGTGTGGATGGTCATAGATAGACAGTGAGAGCTGAGAACAGAGTGTGGATGGTCATAGATAGAGTGTGAGAGCTGGGAACAGAGTGTGGATGGTCATAGATAGAGTGTGAGAGCTGGGAACAGAGTGTGGATGGTCATAGATGGACAGTGAGAGCTGGGAACAGACTGTGGATGGTCATAGATAGACAGTGAGAGCTGGGAACAGACTGTGGATGGTCATAGATAGAGTGTGAGAGCTGGGAACAGACTGTGGATGGTCATAGATAGAGTGTGAGAGCTGGGAACAGAGTGTGGATGGTCATAGATAGAGTGTGAGAGCTGGGAACAGAGTGTGGATGGTCATAGATAGACAGTGAGAGCTGGGAACAGACTGTGGATGGTCATAGATAGACAGTGAGAGCTGGGAACAGACTGTGGATGGTCATAGATAGAGTGTGAGAGCTGGGAACAGACTGTGGATGGTCATGGATAGACAGTGAGAGCTGGGAACAGAGTGTGGATGGTCATAGATAGACAGTGAGAGCTGGGAACAGACTGTGGATGGTCATAGATAGAGTGTGAGAGCTGGGAACAGACTGTGGATGGTCATAGATAGACAGTGAGAGCTGGGAATAGACTGTGGATGGTCATAGATAGAGTGTGAGAGCTGGGAACAGACTGTGGATGGTCATAGATAGAGTGTGAGAGCTGGGAACAGACTGTGGATGGTCATAGATAGAGTGTGAGAGCTGGGAACAGACTGTGGATGGTCATAGATAGAGTGTGAGAGCTGGGAACAGATTGTGGATGGCCATAGATAGAGTGTGAGAGCTGGGAACAGACTGTGGATGGTCATAGATAGACAGTGAGAGCTGGGAACAGAGCGTGGATGGTCATAGATAGAGTGTGAGAGCTGGGAACAGAGTGTGGATGGTCATAGATAGAGTGTGAGAGCTGGGAACAGAGTGTGGATGGTCATAGATAGACAGTGAGAGCTGGGAACAGAGTGTGGATGGCCATAGATAGAGTGTGAGAGCTGGGAACAGACTGTGGATGGTCATAGATAGACAGTGAGAGCTGGGAACAGAGTGTGGATGGTCATAGATAGACAGTGAGAGCTGGGAACAGAGTGTGGATGGTCATAGATAGAGTGTGAGATCTGGGAACAGAGTGTGGATGGTCATAGATAGACAGTGAGAGCTGGGAACAGACTGTGGATGGTCATAGATAGAGTGTGAGAGCTGGGAACAGACTGTGGATGGTCATAGATAGACAGTGAGAGCTGGGAACAGAGTGTGGATGGTCATAGATAGACAGTGAGAGCTGGGAACAGAGTGTGGATGGTCATAGATAGAGTGTGAGAGCTGGGAACAGAGTGTGGATGGTCATAGATAGAGTGTGAGAGCTGGGAACAGAGTGTGGATGGTCATAGATGGACAGTGAGAGCTGGGAACAGACTGTGGATGGTCATAGATAGACAGTGAGAGCTGGGAACAGACTGTGGATGGTCATAGATAGAGTGTGAGAGCTGGGAACAGACTGTGGATGGTCATAGATAGAGTGTGAGAGCTGGGAACAGAGTGTGGATGGTCATAGATAGAGTGTGAGAGCTGGGAACAGAGTGTGGATGGTCATAGATAGACAGTGAGAGCTGGGAACAGACTGTGGATGGTCATAGATAGACAGTGAGAGCTGGGAACAGACTGTGGATGGTCATAGATAGAGTGTGAGAGCTGGGAACAGACTGTGGATGGTCATGGATAGACAGTGAGAGCTGGGAACAGAGTGTGGATGGTCATAGATAGACAGTGAGAGCTGGGAACAGACTGTGGATGGTCATAGATAGAGTGTGAGAGCTGGGAACAGACTGTGGATGGTCATAGATAGACAGTGAGAGCTGGGAATAGACTGTGGATGGTCATAGATAGAGTGTGAGAGCTGGGAACAGACTGTGGATGGTCATAGATAGAGTGTGAGAGCTGGGAACAGACTGTGGATGGTCATAGATAGAGTGTGAGAGCTGGGAACAGACTGTGGATGGTCATAGATAGAGTGTGAGAGCTGGGAACAGATTGTGGATGGTCATAGATAGAGTGTGAGAGCTGGGAACAGACTGTGGATGGTCATAGATAGAGTGTGAGAGCTGGGAACAGACTGTGGATGGTCATAGATAGACAGTGAGAGCTGGGAAAATAGCGTGGATGGTCATAGATAGACAGTGAGAGCTGGGAACAGAGTGTGGATGGTCATAGATAGAGTGTGCGAGCTGGGAACAGAGTGTGGATGGTCATAGATAGAGTGTGAGAGCTGGGAACAGACTGTGGATGGTCATAGATAGACAGTGAGAGCTGGGAACAGAGTGTGGATGGTCATAGATAGACAGTGAGAGCTGGGAACAGAGTGTGGATGGCCATAGATAGAGTGTGAGAGCTGGGAACAGACTGTAGATGGTCATAGATAGACAGTGAGAGCTGGGAACAGAGCGTGGATGGTCATAGATAGAGTGTGAGAGCTGGGAACAGAGTGTGGATGGTCATAGATAGAGTGTGAGAGCTGGGAACAGAGTGTGGATGGTCATAGATAGACAGTGAGAGCTGGGAACAGAGTGTGGATGGCCATAGATAGAGTGTGAGAGCTGGGAACAGACTGTGGATGGTCATAGATAGACAGTGAGAGCTGGGAACAGAGTGTGGATGGTCATAGATAGACAGTGAGAGCTGGGAACAGAGTGTGGATGGTCATAGATAGAGTGTGAGATCTGGGAACAGAGTGTGGATGGTCATAGATAGACAGTGAGAGCTGGGAACAGACTGTGGATGGTCATAGATAGAGTGTGAGAGCTGGGAACAGAGTGTGGATGGTCATAGATAGACAGTGAGAGCTGGGAACAGACTGTGGATGGTCATAGATAGACAGTGAGAGCTGGGAACAGAGTGTGGATGGCCATAGATAGAATGTGAGAGCTGGGAACAGACTGTGGATGGTCATAGATAGAGTGTGAGAGCTGGGAACAGAGTGTGGATGGTCATAGATAGAGTGTGAGAGCTGGGAACAGAGTGTGGATGGTCATAGATAGACAGTGAGAGCTGGGAACAGAGTGTGGATGTTCATAGATAGACAGTGAGAGCTGGGAACAGACTGTGGATGGTCATAGATAGACAGTGAGAGCTGGGAACAGACTGTGGATGGTCATAGATAGACAGTGAGAGCTGGGAACAGAGTGTGGATGGTCATAGATAGACAGTGAGAGCTGGGAACAGACTGTGGATGGTCATAGATAGACAGTGAGAGCTGGGAACAGACTTTGGATGGTCATAGATAGACAGTGAGAGCTGGGAACAGACTGTGGATGGTCATAGATAGAGTGTGAGAGCTGGGAACAGAGTGTGGATGGTCATAGATAGACAGTGAGATCTGGGAACATACTGTGGATGGTCATAGATAGAGTGTGAGAGCTGGGAACAGACTGTGGATGGTCATAGATAGAGTGTGAGAGCTGGGAACAGACTGTGGATCGTCATAGATAGACAGTGAGAGCTGGGAACAGAGTGTGGATGGTCATAGATAGACAGTGAGAGCTGGGAACAGAGTGTGGATGGTCATAGATAGAGTGTGAGAGCTGGGAACAGAGTGTGGATGGTCATAGATAGAGTGTGAGAGCTGGGAACAGAGTGTGGATGGTCATAGATAGAATGTGAGAGCTGGGAACAGACTGTGGATGGTCATAGATAGAGTGTGAGAGCTGGGAACAGAGTGTGGCTGGTCATAGATAGAGTGTGAGAGCTGGGAACAGACTGTGGATGGTCATAGATAGACAGTGAGAGCTGGGAACAGAGTGTGGATGGTCATAGATAGACAGTGAGAGCTGGGAACAGAGTGTGGATGGTCATAGATAGACAGTGAGAGCTGGGAACAGAGTGTGGATGGTCATAGATAGAGTGTGAGAGCTGGGAACAGAGTGTGGATGGTCATAGATAGAGTGTGAGAGCTGGGAACAGACTGTGGATGGTCATAGATAGACAGTGAGAGCTGGGAACAGACTGTGGATGGTCATAGATAGAGTGTGAGAGCTGGGAACAGAGTGTGGATGGTCATAGATAGAGTGTGAGAGCTGGGAACAGACTGTGGATGGACATAGATAGACAGTGAGAGCTGGGAACAGAGTGTGGATGGTCATAGATAGACAGTGAGAGCTGGGAACAGAGTGTGGATGGTCATAGATAGAGTGTGAGAGCTGGGAACAGACTGTGGATGGTCATAGATAGACAGTGAGAGCTGGGAACAGACTGTGGATGGTCATAGATAGAGTGTGAGAGCTGGGAACAGACTGTGGATGGTCATAGATAGACAGTGAGAGCTGGGAACAGAGTGTGGATGGTCATAGATAGACAGTGCGAGCTGGGAACAGAGTGTGGATGGTCATCGATAGAGTGTGAGAGCTGGGAACAGACTGTGGATGGTCATAGATAGAGTGTGAGAGCTGGGAACAGACTGTGGATGGTCATAGATAGACAGTGAGAGCTGGGAACAGACTGTGGATGGTCATAGATAGAGTGTGAGAGCTGGGAACAGAGTGTGGATGGTCATAGATAGACAGTGAGAGCTGGGAACAGAGTGTGGATGGTCATAGATAGACAGTGAGAGCTGGGAACAGAGTGTGGATGGACATAGATAGAGAATGAGAGCTGGGAACAGGCTTTTGACTGGACATATGTCGAAAGTGAAAGCACAAAACCATGGATAGAACAGAACTTCGCAGGTGAAGGAGCATTTCTTGATGACAAAAATAGTAAGCCTGAGATTTGGGAGGATTTTAGAATTCAGCAAATGATGATCAGGAAATTGACAGAGAGACAAAATAGAATGTGATAGTTGCTGTGTCTATGATGTACTTATTAATGACTCCACAAGGCAATGTGTTGTACTTGAACTGTAGTGACCTTGTTCCTTTATTCCAAACTCCAGAGTCCTGTGCAAGCATGGTGTGCAGCCTTTTATACAGGGCCCTGCCAGGGCAGGAAACCCCAGGTCTCCACCAGTTGCACCCTCTAGTGGTGCCAGCATGTATGTACACGGTGTGAACCTTATTGACAGTTCATAAAGTAAACAAGTCTCCATTTTATACAATCTCACAGTGACTACACATAGAGTACATCCATAGTCAGCATATACAACATCGCTCTCCCCCAAGTCCTTTGTGCCAATTACCTTCGCACTATGTGCTCTGGCTTAGCTCTCCCCAGACTTAAGTGCCAATAGCCCTTGCACCTTGGCTGTGCTTTGGCATGGCTCTCTCCCTGTTAATCCCCGAGTCCTTTTGCCACAACGTTGGGTAGTGGTTATCAGATTGGAAGGTTCGATGATGCAGTGGAGGTTCCAGTGGGTTCTGGGTGTGATCCATGTGTGTGTCCATGGCTACATACATCCATTTCCGCCCGCCCCCCCAACACCACAGCAAGATCATGCAGTTGGCCCGTTACATTAATATACAGGATCATACGCAGTGCAAGTACAAAGAAAGGAAGAAAAAAAATATTTTTCAGTTTGTATTGTGGCACTAGGTTCTGTGACTTACATTTGTTACGTTTTACAGTCGTGCGCCAGGATTGGGTAGATTGCATTCATGGTTTAGTCTTGGTCAGTACTGAGGTAGCAGTACAGGTGTGCGAGGACGCTAGTTCCAGAGCAAACAGACGGGGTCCTACTCGTCTGATGGCAGCGCTGCGCCCCCTGCTGGCAGGGTGGGCTTGGTTCGCTCACCGAGCCAGGACTCAGGGCCTTTGCCGTTGCCTAGTGATGGGCAGAGCCACAGATGTGTGTGGCTTCCCTGTCCTCCTTTGAGGGCTGAACAGTCTTCTGCCTGCTCACTCATGGTGTTGGAAACCTGGTTGATCCAGGTCCTGCTTGGGGAACTCATTAGTTCTGACCTTTCGCTCCTGGACACGGCCAAGGTAGCGATTGGGTCTGGGGGCTGCACTGTCTCCACCCAGGTGGTGGGCAACGGCGGCCGACTGCACATATTGGCGCCATTTTCGTTTCCAGTCCGTGGCGAATGATGCCATCGGGTGCCTGCAACGTGGGATAGACCTGGGGCAGGCTCTGCACCTTTACCCTCCCGAATTCGCTCGCTTGCTGCTCTAGGGGGACACTCTATTCCCGACATCTCACAACAACATTTTCTTCTTTATATTAGGATTGCTACTGACATCTCACAACAATATTCTGTTCTTTACAGTGCCGATATCTCTCAACAACATTCTGTTCACAATCTTAATTGGTTCGTTATATTGATTGCCATGCATACAATGTCTCTTTAAGTTCAGTTGGTTGCAGGTCACCTTTAAGAGAACCCTGCTGGCTTTACCCCAATCAGATCCTTTGTTGGACCCACGTGTTGGTCCCTCAGCGTTGCACCTCGTGATGTTGCCGCGGCCATCTTTCTTTTCAGCCACGTTGCTCCTCGCTGCAGCAGGAACGTCATCTTGCCTCGGTCCTCGAGGTCGACTGCCTTGAACCTTCCCTCCCGCGATTCTGCCACAAATGCTGGAAGGGTACTTGTGATTTCGATCTTCCTCCTGAGGAGTCCTGCCACTGGAGCAGGGAAGGTATTTTTAGATCGTTCCGATCGGATCATTGCCACGCAGTCGTGATGGATGTTCTGTGCCTCAGGTGCTGTGCTGGTCTGTTCTCTGGTGTCTGGCCCAAGCGAAGGTGAGGTTTTGCTCTACCTCTGAGCACTGGGGGACAATGATTGCTGGAATGAAGAGGTCATCCCATTTCCACTGGATCTTCCCCATCCACCTTCTTCCAAGTAGCGTTGGGCCATCACCTGCAACAATCCACAGAGGTAACTTGTGCACCACGCCATTATGGATTACACTTATATCCGTACTACCAAGGACTGGGATCGGCTCCTTGGTGTAGGTGCACAACTTTTCCGGTACTGGAACCAGCTCAGGTCTTTTTTCATTCCACAATATCGCGAAGGCATCCTGGCTCATCTCTGACTGGCTCGCTCCCATGTCTACTTCCATGAAGACTGGAACGCTGTTTATCTCGACTTCCATCTTCACTGGAAGACAATCAGTGGTGCAGGTATACACTCCATACACTTTCTCCTGGGGCTGAGCTGCCTCTCTGTCCAAATCATCATACTCCCCGCTGGATTCCAAGTCATATACCAACTCCACTGCTAGACGGTGAGGAGTATTTCTTTTACACATGCGCTGGAGGTGGCCCTTCATGTTACAGGCTTTGCTTACGGACTCCGCAAACCGACACTGGTGAGCCCTATGGTTTCCTCTGCAACACCAGCACGGTACTACTAAATTAGCACTCCTCGGCGGACTATGAGTTCTGGAAACCTGAGGTCTGTGCTCTCTGCCCTGGGCAGAGCCACGTTCTAGAGTCTTGCCCATGAAAGGCACCATTCTGTGTACACTACTTGCCGGGTTTGAGTCCACAGGATGAATAATTTGCTTGGTGCTGCAGGTCGAGGTCATGAATGCCTGACTGATGCTGATGGCTTTCTGCAGGTTGACTGTGGTGTCGGCAGATAGTAGCTTGTGAAGGAGGCCCTCGTGGCCAATTCCTATAACGAAGATGTCTCTCAATGCCTCATTGAGGTGTGTGCTGAAATCACATGCTGCCGCAAGTCTCCCGAGGTCGGCAGCATATTTTGAAATCTCCTGGCCCTCAGGTCTGTGGTGCATATAGAATCTGTGCCTGGCCGTAAGGATGCTCTCCTTTGGTTTAAGTTGGTCGCGAATTAGTTCAGTCAGCTCATCCTATGTCTTATCCTTGGCCTTCGTGGATGTCAGCAAATCCCTGACGAGGCGATATACCTCTGGCCCACAACTAGTCAGCAGTATAGCCTTGCGTTTCCCCGCCAATGTGTCCATCTCCCCTGCCAGGTCATTTGCCACGAATTATTGCTCGAGCCTTTCCGTGAAGGCATCCCAATCATCACCCTCAGCAAAGTCCTTTAGTGTGCCAAAGGTAGCCATGATCGTCAGTTGTTGGACAAGGCAATGTGTTGTACTTGAAATGTAGTGACCAGAGTACTGTGCAAGCATGGTGTGCAGCCTTTTATACAGGGCCCTGCCACCAGGGCAGGAAACCCTGGGTCTCCACCAGGTGCACCCTCTAGTGGTGCCAGCATGTATGTACACGCTGTGAACTTTGTTGATAGAACATCAGGTCAACAAGTCTCCATCTTATAAAATCTCACAGTGACTACACATAGAGTACATCCATAGGCAACATATACAACAATAGTGAACTAGCAGGAAACACAAAAATGGATTGAAAAAGTTTCTATAGTTCATCAAAAACAAAGAGCTCAGTGAAAGTAATCGTGGATCCCTTACAGGCAGAGACAGGAGAAATTATAATGGGGTATATGAACATGGCAAGGATATTAAACAACTACATTGTATTTGCCTTCACAGAAGATGGTACAAAAAGCATTCTGCAAATAGTGGGGAAACAAGGATCTAGTGAGAATGAGGAAATTAAATAAATTAGTATTAGTAAAGGAACAGGAGAAATTATTGAAAGTAAAAGTGGACAAATCCCATATAGCTGATGGCCTAGATGCTAGGGTTTTCAAAGAGGTGGCTGAAGAGATAGTGGATGCATTAATTGTGATCTTCCAGTATTCCATAGGGCTAAATTCAGTATTCAGGCGCTTTACACCGCACATTACCGGCAAAAAGTGGGTCAAAGAGGGTGGCCGCTGCACTTTTGCCAGCGGGTGGTGGGTCACGAGGCATTCTCCTTTTTCCAGGACTCTGCAGCGCTGCCATTATGGAGTATCGCCCTGCAAAGTAACTGGCGGAGTTGTGACGTAAGTCGGTGTCCAACATTTGCCTTCACCATGGCAAACTTTGACCCGAGCACTGATTTCAGCGCTGGGTCCTAAGCACACCAGGTAATCGCAGCGTGCAAGCAGACTCACAGAAGCATTGACAGCACCACTTAAGGGATGCACACATCATTCAGGTAAGTTTGGATTTAAGCTTTTCGATTGGGTATTGTTGATTTTATTGAAGCAATAGATGCAAAAAGTTTGTTAGTGTGTAGGGAGTGATGCTGCACACTTGCAAGGCCTCGGATGACAGAGGAAGGCCTCTGGCAAGACAGAAAATTCTGGAAATACTCAGCAGGTCAGGCAACATCTGTGGAGAGAGAAACAAAGTTTACATGTTGAGCTGCTGCCTGACCAGCTGAGTATTTCCAGAATTTTATACTGTCATTTCAGACTTACAGCATCTGCTCACAGAGGGACCAGGAAGACATGGAAGAGGAGGAAACGAGGGAACAGAAAGAAGGATGCAACCCAGACAGCTCCTTTCTACTCAGAATATCCAGGGTGGAATCATTTGCCTGTGGAAGCAGTGACCACAACCCCAATTCCCTTTTCAACACATGCCCCATTCTTACCTACTCCCAGTTAGTGACCAGTGGTCTGAGCTCATGAAACTTTTTGGGGCACTGGACTGCCAGCAGTGATGGCCTCTGTGATGTGGTCCCACATCTTTCTTTCTGTAGGTCCTCCTGGCCCCTGTGGACAGGGCACCTCTCTTGCAGTGTTGACCCCCTGTACAAAGCAGTAGTGCTGTGTGTGAGACCCTGGGTGCCCCTTGCCTGGCTTTCTGAGCCATTTGGTTTAGCGCTGAAGCACATTGCCCATGTTTTGTGTTTCAGAAGGGAATTCAGCTTTAAGAGTTGAAAACACCTATTTGAGACTTCTTTCTAATGTTATTTGTTGTTAAAGTCAGTAAGAACTAGAAACTGCATCTTTTCTTTGTTTTGTTTTTGAGTGCATTGCCTCTTTAATTCATAGACCGTTTAATTTCCCATAATCACTGGCAAACAGCACAGCCTCGCTCCCAGAGACTGTTATAAGCTGGAACGCCTCTTCAGGTTGGAACTTTAACTTCCAGGCCTGCACTAATACCACCAGGAGGGCATTACACAGTAAGTTAGCACTGGGCTAAAAATATTTACCTATGAACATAAGAAATAGGAGCAGGAGCAGGCCATTTGTCCCCTCGAACCTGCTCCGCCATTCACTATCATGGCTGATCTGATCTTTGCCTTAACTCCACTTCCCTGCCCGCTCCCCATAACCCTTCATTCCCTTATCATTCAAAAATCTGTCTCCCTCCATCTTAAAGATATTCAATGATCCAGCCTCCACAGCTCTCTGGCATAGAGAATTCCACTGATCATAACCCTCTGAGAAATAAATTCCACCTCATCTCTGTTTTAAATGGGCGACTCCTTATTTTGAATCTATGCCCCCTAGTCCTATATTCCGCCATGTGGGGAAATATCCTCACTGCATCTACCCGGTCAAGCCCCCTCATAATCTTATATGTTTCCTGCTATGCTCTCCTTACCTAAGAAAGATTATTCTTGCAATAGAGGGAGTGCAGCGAAGGTTCACCAGACTGATACCTGGGATGGCAGGACTGTCGTATGAGGAGAGATTGGGTCGACTAGGCCTGCATTCACTGGAGTTTAGAAGAATGAGAGGGGATCTCATGGAAACGCATAAAATTCTGACTGGGATCGATAGACTGAATGCGGGGAGGATGTTTCCCCTGGCTGGGAAGTCGAGAACAAGGGGTCACAGTCTCAGGATACGGGGTAGGAAATTTAGGACCGAGATGAGGAGAAACTTTTTCACTCAGAGGGTGGTGAACCTGTGGAATTCTCTACCACAGAAGGCTGTGGAGACCAAGTCACTGAATATATTTAAGAGGGAGATAGATAGATTTCTAGACACAAAAGGCATCAAGGGGTATGGAGAAAAAGCAGGAATATGGTGTTGAGATAGAGGATCAGCCATGATCATACTGAATGGCGGTGCAGACCCAAAGGGCTGAATGGCCTACTGGTCCTATTTTCTATGTTTCCATTTTTCTGTGTTTCAATAAGATCACCTATCATTCTTGAAACTCCAATGGGTATAGGCCTAACCCATTTTTTAAAAAAAGAGGCAGTCAAAAAACAGGAAATGATAGAGCAGTTAACCTAATATCTGTAATTGGGAAAATGCTGGAGTCCATTATTAAAGAAGCAGTAGTGGGACATTTGGAAAAGCATGATTCAATCAAGCAGAGTCAGCAAGGAATTATGAAAGGGAAATCATGTTTGACAGATTTGCTGGTGTTCTTTGAGGATGTAACGAGCAGGGTGGTAAGGGGGAACCAGTGGATGTGGTTGATTTGGATTTCCAGAAGGCATTCGATAAGGTTTTACATAAAAGGTTACTGCACAAGATAAAAGCTCACGGGGCTGGGGGTAATATATTAGCATGGATAGAGGATTGGCTAACTAACAGAAAGCAGAGAGTTGGGATAAATGTGTCATTTTCCAGTTGGCAAACAGTGACTAGTGGGGTGCCACAGGGTCCTCAACTATTTACAATCTATGAACGAGTGTAATGTAGCCAAGTTTGCTGATGAAACACAGATGGGTGGGAAAGCAAATTGTGAGGAGGACACAAAAATCTGCAAAGGGATATAGACAGGTTAAGTAAGAGAGCAGATTTGACAGATGGAGTATAATGTAGGTAAATGTGAGGTTATCTACTTTGGCAGAAGTAATAGAAAAGCAAATTATAATTTAAATGGAGAAAGATTTCAAAGTGCTGCAAGACAGAGGGACCTGAGGGTCCTTGTGCATGAAATACAAAAAGTTAGTATGCAGATACAGCAAATGATCAGGAAGGCAAACGGAATGTTGGCCTTTATTACAAAGGGATAGAGTATAAAAGCAGAGAAGTCCTGCTACAACTGTACAGGGTATTGGTGAGGCCACACCTGGAGTACTGTGTACAGTTTTGGTCTCCGTATTTAAGGAAGGATATACTTGCATTGGAGACTGATCAGAGAAGGTTCACTATGTTGATTCTGGAGATGATGTGGTTGACTTATGAGGATAGGTTGAGTAGGTTGGACCTATACACATTGGAGTTCAGAAGAATGAGAGGTGATCTTATTGAAACATAAGATAATGACGGGGCTCGACAAGTTGGATGCAGAGAGGATATTTCCACTCATAGGTGTAAAGTCCTGTCCCCTCAGTACAGATTCACACGAGGCATGTAGTGAAGTCAAGGTCACTCTGGACCTGCACCTTTATTTCACAGCTCTGGAATGCTGCACTTGCCTGAGACCTGCCCTTGTATACCTGTCTCTTGCAAGTGCACCCCTGGTAGTAAGGTATGCTGGTGGTTACAGGTCATATCTTATTACAGTCATGTATAGCATGTTAGGATACAGTTATATATAATAATGTAAGATACATGACATCACCCTCCCCCAAGGTTTTATTCTCTTTATAGGTTCAGTCTCTCAGCTGGTCTACGCTCTCAAGTGGAGCGTCTGAGTTGTGGTTCAGTTGTTTGCCTTGGTGTCTGTTTTTCTTTGGGTGTTGGTATCTCGCCTGGGCTGTCTGTTTCGATTGGTGCGATTGTTGTTGACTCGCCTGGGCTGTCTGTTTCGATTGGTGTGATTGTTGTGGACTCGCCTGGGCTGTCTGTTGGGATTGCCCTTTCCTCAGGTTGTTCCCTCTGTCTGTCCACCAGGTGTGGTACGAGTTCCACATTGTAGTCTGCCTCTAGTTCCGCAGTGTTGTTGGTAAATCTGCTTTTGACTTGGTCTACATGCCTCCGGCAGGTTTTTCCATTGTCCATTTGTACTATAAGTAGCCTGTTTCCTTCCTTGCCCATTACTGTCCCTGCAAGCCATTTGGGACCCCTGCCATAGTTTAGTACAAACACTTTGTCCCCTATCTCATTCCATCTCCCCCTCGAATTTCTGTCATGGTACTCAGTCAGCTTACGGCGCTTTGCCTCAATGATTTCGTGCATGTCTGGGAGGATTAATGAGAGCCTTGTTTTTAAAGTCCTTTTCATCAACAGTTGCGCGGGGGGGATCCCAGTCAATGAGTGCGGACGAGATCTGTATGCCAGCAGCAGTTGCGACAGGCGACCCTGCAGCGTAGGACCTTGGATTTTAAGCATGCCATGTTTAATTATTTGCACTGCTCTCTCTGCCTGGCTGTTGGAGGCCGGCTTGAACGGTGCCGTCTTGACGTAATTTATGCCGTGGTCAATTATAAAGTCTTGGAATTCTGCGCTGATGAAGCACGGACCATTGTCACTGACCAATATGTCAGGGATTCCATGCGTTGCAAACATGGTTGCGAGGCTCTCCATAGCGGTAGAGGTTGTGCTCGAGTTTAAAATGATGCATTCGATCCACTTTGAAAATGGATCTACAACTACGAGGAACATTTTGCCCATGAATGGGCCCACATAGTCTACGTGCACCCGCGACCACGGTTTGGTAGGCCAGGGCCAGGGGCTCATGGAGCCTCCCTGGGGGCATTGCTGAGTTGGGCACAAATGGTATACCTTCGGACGCAGAGCTCCAGGTCCGCGTCAATACCAGGCCACCAGACGTGGGATCTGGCTATGGCCTTCATGAGAACGATCCCCGGGTGCTTGCGGTGGAGCTCCCGGCCAAATGCCTCTCTGCCTTGCAGAGGCATGACTACTCGGCTGCCCCACATCAGGCAGTC